>NC_088298.1:5194171-5506615 GCF_032854445.1 Liolophura sinensis | reverse complement strand
CTGGATGTTTATATAAAAAAACCTTTCCGTAAACCATCAGCGTTTGAAAAAAGGGACCTTGAGAGTACCTTGTTCTTCTGTCTAGTTAAAATGAAAACAACATGCACGCCACATCGGCCACAGATGGTTCAGACGGTTGCATTGTTTTCCAAAAAGCACTATTCGCGTTTCTCCTTACTCAAAAGCATAATCCCTTATTGGTGCGGGTGCCTTTTTGTCAACCTTTTCGTCATCCTTTTGAAACAGGATTCTAAGGGCGTAGGAGGCACGGTTTCCCGGTCACCTGTAATCTGCCTCGAAGCTAGTATCTGTACAATAGAGTCTGATTACTCTTGGTATAAGGCCTCCTCCGGCGCCATACGAGAGAGTGAAATTCCATCCATGCCTTTGTGTGAAAAAAAACTTTTTTTTTGCTACACTTCAGGCAATACCAATCCCATTTTAAATCTGATTACACAAAAATAAGAAGTACACCTTACTAAAGACATCGCCAGAGCCACCTTTGTAGATTTATTGAACACCGAACTTATATAAAACAAGAGCGATGTTTAGTGTGTTCTTCCAATATAGAAAATGTCACGGACAATTGGGAAACCCAGGTGGTTTCGTGTACCTCTAGGTGGGCATAGGCATCTGGGTGAGGTAGTAGTGCTAGGATGTAAGGGGCCACCTATTAGAGATACATGTATACCTGCCCTCAAAGGAAGAGGTAAAACAATCTGTCAGGTTAATATTTTCGCTGCAAAACCACGCCGTGGTTCTATCCCATTCCTACTGCAGTCAAATATCAATGTCCCGAGGCGCCTCTGTCGAGAAAGCTAGTTCGGTGCTCTACGCAGGCACGGCCATGGGATGATAAGTACTTGATCGATATAACTCGCAAACGATGGCCACATCGCATTTCTACCTAAAGCACGGGAAAGTCCAATAAACAACATATAGACTAGAGTCGGATTTACGGGAAGTTTGATAGCCTACTAATGGAGGAGCTGACGCCTCGGGTCCAAGCTGGATTGGACATTGAAACACAGAAATATTGCGTTACCAGTTAGTCCACAAATCATCATCGCAAAGGCAAACATCAACAATAGAACACCTGCGCAGCTTGGATCCGAATTACTTCAAATGGGAAGGGTTTCTCATAGCCGTTGAACATTTAAACTTGAAATTCGACATTTCCAATTTACCCGTAGTTCTAATTCAGATAACTACTTAGATGACTACTACTCGTTTACTAGCACTCAACCATGACGAAGAGTCCCTAGGAAGGAGAGTCAAACCAGAGCTGCGATGACAAATGGTCACATGCAATCGATGAAATTCGACCTCTTGTCACTTTTACCTACAAGAAAACTGTACTCATAGCGAATTTAACTTACGTTATTGATGTGTCGTACGACTGTATACGAAATGTACTCTATTGTTGTGTCATATGGCTGTATACGAGTTATACACTATTGTTGTGTCATATGGCTGTATATTTATTTATTTATTTGATTGGTGTTTTAAGCCGTACTCAAGAATATTTCACTTATGGTGGGAGGCAACCGGGCAGAGCAAGGGGGAAAACCACGACCTACTGTTAAACAGGATAACCTGAACGATTTGACTTACTCAAGATTATTTCATTTATACGGTGGCGGCCAGCATTATGGTGAGAGGAAACCGGGCAGAGCCCGGGGGAAACCCACGACCATCCGCAGGTTGCTGGAAGACCTTCCCACGTACGGCCGGAGAGGAAGCCAGCATGAGCTGGACTTGAACTCACAGCGACTGCATTGGTGAGAGATTACTAGATCATCACGCTGCGCTAGCGCGCTAACCAACTGAGGTCATATGGCTGTGTACGAGTTGCACACTATTGTTGTGTCATATGGCTGTATACGAGTTATACACTGTTGTTGTGTCATATGGCTGTATACAAGTTGTACACTATTGTTGTGTCATATGGCTGTATACGAGTTATACACTGTTGTTGTGTCATATGGCTGTATACGAGCCAATCTGTAGCCACAGCACGAACGCACTGCGCCTAATCGATCCACATCTAAAATTTTATTTCCAACGTTAAATCGACTAAGTATGGGCGTTCTATACAGGAATGAATATTGTAAGTGCACTGAACACTCTAGCAGAGATCTGTCACCAACGTAAGAAGCGCCATGGCTCAAACAGAAATAGGTAAACAAAAATGCAGCTATGGTAACTGCAATTTATTCGAGGTCACTCAAAACGAGATTCTCAAAACGCTGTGTTGTCATCACATTTAACATGCAATAACATTAAAACAAAGCAAAGGGATCAGGCCTCGGGGTTGCTTAGTCCACAATGACCACTTGCCAATTATCACATTGTCGCCACTGCTTTGGTTTTTACTCTATATCTCTGCTGTAGGTCTATTATTTTATTTGGGGACCTCCGTGGCCGAGGTTTTTAGCGTGCAAGCGCGGAACAATGGCCCAAGAGCCTCCCAACGCTGTGAGTTCAATTACAGCGCATGCTGGCTTCCTCTCCGGTGGTACGTTGGAAGGTCTTCAGCAACCTACGGATTGCCTTGGATGTCCCGAGGGCTCTGCCAAGATTCCTCTCATCATAATGCCGGCCGCCATCGTCTGAGTGAAATATTCTTCACTATATATATATATATATATATATATATATATATATATGTATATACATATATATATATATATATATATATATACCAATATACCAATATACCAACAAACTGACTAGAGGTCGAATTTCACCGGTTACGTGTGACCATTTGCCCACTTTCATACTGTCGACGCTGTTCCGCTTTTACTTTCTACTCAGTGTAGCCTTATATATCACATCCTTGTCCGCTCCAGACGATTCTCTGTTTGATAGCTACACTCGCCCAACATAAACACAATATGTCAGAATTATTTGGTGCCGTAAGTATATGTTTCTATCAAGGACCCATCTTCTTATAGACAGTTTGAACTGCCCTGGGGTTATACCTCGCTGGCGATCGCGTTAGAAAGTGGCTATTCCGTGAAAGATCTCAGTATCATCCACTTATTAAGGCGTTAAGGGGTAATATCTGATGTCCCGTCGCCTTGCATGGCCGCGGGTAGGAGAAGACAGGGTGGATTCTAGTGGCCAGTCTTGCGTTTCGATGCCACATTAGATCCCCCCCCCCCCACCACTCTTACAGGGAGTTCAGAAGTGTCACGCTGTGAGGTGTATGCCATCCATGTAGTGCGCAATTCCACTACACATCGTAAAGTTTCTTAAAACGGATAAAACTGATACGTGAACAGAGGACTCTTATCTGATAACATGTGCTTACATATATACTGGCAGTAGTTGGGGGTGGGGGGTGGGGGGAATGGGGGGCAATTTTCATTTAATTCAGTTCTTTAAGAAATGTGCTGGACTCTTGAATTTCAGTCCGATATGAACCACAGAGAGCAATTCCTTGGTGAACAATGCTCCTGTGCTTAAAACTTTCTTTCCCCGGGCTGTGCCCGATTTCCTCCCGCCATAAATCTGGCTGCGGTTGTATAAGTGAAATATGCTTGAGTAAGCGAAACACGAATCAAATAAATGAAAATAAATGAATGAATAAAACTGGCTATTACTCTGGAAGCATTGGTGGTGAGAAGCGGTCAGCGGCGCTATGTCGTGCAGAATTACATGAAGTTCGTTGTTGTAAAAAGTCATCCAGTATAACTTGTCAATGGTTTATTCTCAAGTAAGTATATATAAGTAAGTAAATATGGACAAAGCGCCCAGAATCTCTTACACTCTGCTTCATGATTCCGTCATATTCTCGTACTTCATATATTTCCTCAGATCTTTGGTGCTTTGTACTAAACGTCGTGTTTGGTACTGGCCTTGAGATTATTGACCTGGAACGCCCTTACTGGCTGGCGGCTGGTGTACGAATGCTTGTTTCGAGGCATAGAATATGTTTTACCCCGGGCAGTAGATTTCCTCAACCCGTAATATATTGGCTGACCTTTGGTCAGTCGTCTCTACTGATATAAGTCTGAACACATGATGCTAGGTAGCGTGTAATTTTCTACTTTTTAGCATTTGTGTGAACAGTCAGAATAAAACTCTGAGGGTAAATTGTCAAGAATATAAGCGTCATGTCCGACATTCGTATACCATTCGTAGTCCGTAAAAGATGCCATACTTCACCTGTTCCATTTGCCCGCTATCAAAGTGTCGTCGCTGTTCTGGTTTTACTCTGTCTGTAAGTCTGTAAGACTTCTATGACATTACACTTTTAAACAGATCCATCCTCTAAATGGGCAAAATTGTTTAGTGTGAACAAAACTGGTGACTGCTGTGGCCGAGTAATAAGCATGCTAGCGCTGCACAATGACTTATGAGCCTCTCACCAATGCGGTTACCGATAGTGACGTCTTCTCTTGTCGTCCATGGAAAGGTCTCTGGAGGGCCAAGGGATTGCCCCCACTGTAAAGCTGACCGCCGTGGTATGAATAATATTTTCTTGAGCACGGCGTAAAACACCAATCAAATAAATAAATTAATAATAATAAATAATAGAAAAGTGCGTGCAAAGGCAAAACAGAATGGTATCTGCCATTGCAAACTGAACCATTAAAAGCCTTTGGCTTTCTACTCTCTCGCCCCGCCTTCCTATCTCGTGAACTAAGCGCCCATCGTCGATCCATACTTATCCTTTGGATCCCAGCTCAATGCTGTCTCCTCTAGTTCTTCGTCCCTTTAAGATCGGAGTTGTCGCGGATGTAACTACAGAGACAGGCACCCATCGATCGACACTAGGGGAAGCTGCAGCAGTTTTTACAGGGAGACTCTAATCAAATAATCGGGGAGTCCGTAAAGTGAAGGGCTTACTGCCAGAGCTCACATAAAGTATGGATGGCGACGGCTTCAGTTTGGGCCACGCCGCTTATTTGCTCATGGTGGGGAATTTTACGGGGAACCTTACGTCCGCCTTTCTAAATGGATCTACCGGAGGGGAGGATACTTACTACTTCTACCAGGTAAGAAAACCTTCGATCAAAAACAAAGCAAAGCAAAAAAAAAAAAAAAAAAAAAAAACAATTTTCTTTCCGGAATTCCTTTACTTATTTATTATCCTAAGCTGTTCACTGAATCTACTAGACAAGGGTTACAGCAAAATAAGTTTGAAACTCAAACAGACAATTTCTCTTTCAATGGACAAACATTCCGGGTGCGCATATAAAACCGTTTTGTCTGCAACATCATCAAGTTTGTTGAGAAATGACAAATTGCAGTGTCTTATGCTACGTTAAAATCCGTAGGTACTGTTTACCTAGGTGTTGTTAGACCAAACCCAGAAGCCGGATAAGTGCTTTAAGTTCTATTCTGCGCAAAACAAATGATATATAATGCATATCAGATGTTTAGACCTAATTTATTTCATTGCCCTAAATGTTTAATGTCCCAGTCAGGCATTTGTACGTTTTAACTTTACCAGCCATGGAAATTTACGAACGTGCCAAACGAGATGATAATTATAGCTCATAAACTCTGTCAGGAAGACAAATGGTATTTTAGTTTCTTCCAGACAAGATATAAGTAATTCATGTTGTTGAAAATTGTATGGAATTCGGTTAACACGAACTTTAAAAAACGATATTAGCACAAGAACAATACTGGCATTGGAAACTGTGCTCAAACTCTTTTACGAAGTAATGTATATTGTGTATTATGCATCTGGATGTCGGAAACGGGAGCATCGTTCACAGCCACCACACTTCAGGAAGACATGGGCAAGGTGTTCTACACGAACATTTAGAATATGTGTAAACTGCTCTCATGTACCTTCCCACATCCCCCTCCACCATATTTTATCCTTGAAATTTCGCCAAAAGCAGTTTCTGAGTGCTTCTTCTCCCAGACCCATGGGGTCGCGGTTTCGAATCCAGTTGTCGCCTGTCGGTAGGTTTACTTCGGGCATTCCGGTTTCCTCCACCCATAAAACCTTACCGGCGTCGTACAAGTCAAACATTCTTGAATTCAATACGGCGAATAGCACCGTTGAAACCTGGCATAAGACGTTAGAATTCTTTCGGTATTCCTCCACTGACGCTTTGTTAACATAAGGGACAGGTCACATGTCTAACGAACCGTTCTCCAGTCCGCAGGTGCCCTTTACATTTATTTAGCCAAAAAAGGTTGTTGCATTTCAGGTCGTATATCACAGCTAATATGCATCTCTGACTACAGAGACTGTGATATGTTTTCAAAAAACAGAGGAAGCTAGCAGCTGTTACTCTTGAATGAAGCTGGTGTCCAGAATCAAGGAAAGCGGTAAAAAATGCACACAAAACAAAAGAAACGGTGTCAACAATGCGATCTAATTTTCGCTTTAACAATGACGTGAAGAAATCAACACTTATTCGTCAATCTTCGCAGTAAAGAATACGTGAAACACAATACAAAATTACCACAATCCCTAATCTAAAAAAGATTAGAAACATCGATGTCATTTAATATTTAGTGTAGAATAACGCTTTGTACTCAGTGGAAAGGTCTTCGCGCATGCACACAACACCAAAAAGAAATCGTGTCACTAGTGCGATCTATTAAATTATTGTTTGTTTACGAAGTAGTATAGTAATCGAAACAATTCCTGGCTGATGTAGGTAGTGAGCAGTGATCTATCGTTTGTACAACCTCACTGACGTCGATGTATTAAACACAGTTGTGAAACAACAATGCAGTGTTTATGGGTTTACGCCATATTTGCATAATTTGACCTTCTTGTTCGGCTCACTTTTCAGTATGGATTTATCGACAACGTTGTATACTTGTATGGTACACGATTTGGACACTGATTTCATTCCTTCTCTTAGTACATTCCTGGCGTCTCTCCATCATCACTGAAAACTATGGACTGCTACACTTTGCAAAAATCGCTCTTAATTTCGTACTTTAAAGACTTTCTTAGTTTTTTATGGTTTGTGTAGAATGTTGTTTTTGGAATGGTCAGACGGTTATTGGCCCTGAAGGTCCATTTTGGTTGACGTCTTGTGAATGCCTGTTTTGACGTCTAGATTCCGAGAGAATATGAAGACATTGGAATCCCAGTTTTTCGGATTGTCTGAAATCAACATTAGATGGATTTTTCAGCTATAAAGTTTGTTGTTTTCACTGGAAGCTGTTTAACCTTCTGAAATACGTTGTGTTTTTTTCCTTACGGAGATGAAAGTATTGCAGAGATGAAAGAAAGTTGTGTTTCATCATTCTCGCAAACTAAAGAGCGTACTTCCCAATGCGGATGGGATCCAAATAATCCCTGAGCATGCTTCCATATGATTCAAATAGTGTCAGTATGGCTGCAATGGTGTCAGTATGGCTGCAATGGTGTCAGTATGGCTGCAGTGGTGTCAGCACGGCTGCAGTGGTGTCAGTATGGCTGCAATGGTGTCAGTATGGCTGCAATGGTGTCAGTACGGCTGCAGTGGTGTCAGTATGGCAGCAGTGGTGTCAGTATGGCTGCAATGGTGTCAGTATGGCTGTAGTGGTGTCAGTATGGCTGCAATGGTGTCAGTATGGCTGCAATGGCGTCAGTGTGGCTGCAGTGGTGTCAGTATGGCTGCAATGGTGTCAGTATAGCAGCAGTGATGTCAGTATGGCAGCAATGGTGTCAGTATGGCTGCAATGGTGTCAGCACGGCTGCAATGGTGTCAGTATGGCTGCAGTGGTGTCAGTATGGCTGCAATGGTGTCAGTATGGCTGCAATGGTGTCAGTATGGCAGCAGTAGTGTCAGTATGGCAGCAATGGTGTCAGTATGGCTGCAATGGTGTTAGTTGGGCTAAAATAGTTCAGACCGAATGAAGAGAATGCCAACTTTGTTCATTGTTCAGGCAATTTAAAATAAGGTGGACTCCCTACTTCGTGGACTTGACGCATCTAATATTATTCACATGTGTTCTATGTCAAGCTAACTACCTTCTTTTAAAGTTATATAATCTCCGGCCGTACGTGGGAAGGTCTGTCGGCAACCTGCGGATGATCGTGGGTTTCCCCCGGGCTCTGCCCGGTTTCCTCCCACTATAATGCTGGCCGCCGTCGTATAAGTGAAATATTCTTGAGTTCGGGTTAAGACACCAATCAAATAGTTAAATAAATCAAGTAAAATTATATATACATATATCTTTAAGAGACTGTGAGGTTAATTTTAGGAATGAAACTTGTCTTTTTTAGTTGACAGTCACATTTTTGTAGCAATTTAATTACTTTCACAAGTAGACCATACCTGTTGGTAGATCCAGGGTCAATCCTAGTTTAGGTTACAACCAGGTTGTCGTTTCTTATTAAAAGCGGTGATTGCACACTAAAGACACCTTCGTCGTCATATGACTGAAAATTTGTTAAGTACGACGTTATACTCTGAGCTCTCACTTACTCCCTCCATTTGGGTTGGCGGCAAGTGTAGGAAGGTCTGTTTACAACACGGTCCAGCCGATTGCAATTTTTGATTGTAGTGAACACAATAGTAGATAACAATTCGTGTTTGCAAGAGGATGTAAATAGACTTACAATTGTAATCTCCGTAATTTACAATCAACTTACAGTCTTTTTGTGAAAGCGTCCCCTAAACTATAAGTACGTCAACGAAGAAGGCTTGTCGATTCCAATGTATAAGCCAGTGGGATTTTGGACGAAAAATGCAGAAACATCAGACCCATGGCATTCGTCAAACCGATAGTGATGTTCTTCAAATCAGGTTGAGATATCCTCGCGGTCTCATCTGGGTGAAATTTAACCTTGAAATATTGGCGTTTAAGGTCAGGCGGGAAATCTGTTAACTCAGATCATAACCGATGCAGAAATTTTCTCCTCGAGCAATAGCGACCTCCTTAAAACGACATTGGGACCCGCTCAGGCAGTGTGAACTATCCATACCGAGAGCATAAGATGCTTGCTTTTCCATCAACCTTATTATTGACAGGGGGTCCTCCGTGCCCGAGGGGAGTAGCACTTCTCTCATCAATGCGGTAACTGTGAGTTCAGGTCCTGCTCTTGCTGACATCCTCTCAGCTCTTACGTAGGAAGGTCTTCAGCAACCTGCGGATGGTCGTTTTCCTCCCACCGTAATTCTGGCCGCCGCTGCATAAGTAAAATAGTCTTGAGTACGGCGTAAAACAGCAATCAAATGAATAAATAAATGTTAATGACAGAGATCCAGCGACTTATTGATCCAGGACCAAGCTGGTTCAGATTGTTAACCGCTGGTTCGCTGCGACGCGGGTTCGAGCCCAGTCCGCGCTGGTTTCGGCTGCAGTTTTAAGTCAGGAGGTTTGTCACAAACTGTCTAGTTCACGGCATGGTTACTAATTCGCCCATAATCATAATAATACGCAGATCGAGTTTTTTGACTGTTTCCGTAACTATTCGGTAAATGCAAAACCATAACCTACATGTACAATACACGATTTTCTCCAGTGCGAATTTTTCTGATGAAGTCAATTTAAGTGCTTAATATATTGTATAATTATATCAGAACTTATACATGATAATTTAAGCACCACGAATGAATAATTTCTAATGTTAGTACAGCTTTTGGCGAGAACTTTCATCATCTCCGGTTGTCCGGGAATGGTGTTACGACTGTACATTTCCACTAACACTAATAAACGGGAAAGCAAAACTCGAACGTCAGTCATTGGGCTAGCTCACCTTTTTACTGGCTTGAATGGGTGAGAGTTAGGCGAATGATAGACCATTCACTAATACATTATGTCGTGTTTATAGCTAGCGTGTAGCAAAGGCCAAAGTGACGTAAAACGGTCTAAACCAGACTACATCAATATCTGCGTTTAATGCGATCAGGATGCTGTCAACATCCGCGCATGTGCCGCCCATCATGGCTATATGGTCCGCATAGAATCCGCTCCACACCTGATCAATATGCGCGCACAGTATATCGTTAGGATCGGGCAGTACTGTGGCGGCAGCACTTTGGTGGCATAGACTCATTCTGCCAAAAGTATACACAGCATATGTACACACATCTTGTGACGCTACGTCATATGACTGAAAGGTTGCTGTACTGTGAAAGTACGATGTAAAACACTTTAAAAGATGCAGTTGTAACTTCCTCGCCTGGCGTTCAGCATGAAGATGATAGTTCAATGACTGGTTGACCTGCATCAGTACAATGGCTCGGGCGGGACGGCTCACTTGCATTCGGTAAGTCGTCTCAGTGTAGCAGCACTAGATAAAAAAGCGGTGCAAATCCGTCCTGCAACAAGGAGACACATTACATGCACCTTGGTCGTTATATGACTGAAAAATTGTTAAGTACGACGTTAAACCACAAGCACTCACTCACTCTTCCATTGTCTTCTGGTCTTTGGTGACAATTTGGATTCAACCCTTCTGTATGATCTTACATGCAGTTCGCCAAACGCTAGTTGCCTTCTATCAATGTAATATAGGATAATGGTCGGTGGTGTAGTCCAGATTCCTACATTCTTTAAACTGTATGCCATCGAATAAGTGAAATTTGTTTTAATGCGACACTAAGCAGCTATCAAAAAGTTAAAATAAAATAATGACACTGCATCTAGTCACAGTATAAATTTAGTTGGCCAAGCATTTTTTGGTCTGAAAACACAGCTCCCCAAAGCTATGTACTCTGTCGACCTTTCCTGTATAGTAGCAAGTCACACTTCTTCTTGCAAATATGCGCTCGTAAAACACTTACATGTTTTTATTGCATTTCAAATCATTGCAGTGTTACTGCAGTTTGATTAACCCATCGCAGACGTCCATTGCTTTTCGCTCATACCCCTTGTAAACTGAACGATTTCTTTATCATCACCATAGTTAGAGTCATTTGTTTAATTTGATGTTGATGTTCAAATGGCTCTTGAGGGTCCAGAGTTTGTAGCTCCCAGCACAGTGCAAAAGGCGACGTGCAACTTAAATGCATATAGAATCGACAGTGATTAGCTGACAGTAGAGACAGAATATGAAATGGTTAATAGAGAAGGCAATTAGGCTTTGTCAGACATTTAGCGTAATGGTGGATGTAACGCGACACTAAATTCAAAACCTTTTTTTTGTCGGCTACATGTCCATGCATATAAATTTTTTTATGTTTATTATTTTTTTACACCAGCAGTCAATGAAAAATCACGGATTTCGATGATTAATGAAAGTATGATTAAGGATATCCAAATGTGATATTGGTCCGAATAAGTGCAAATCTTGACTTTACTCCGGGCTTGAGCTACTTTTCCAAAGCACAACAGCCAATTCTTTTTATATAAAATTATATTATATATATATAATAATTATAATATATAATAATACAATAAAAGACGCACAGCAGAGAGAGTAAAACCAGGGTATCCGCGACAGTTCGATAGCTGGCAAATGGTCACACGTAAAATACGGCTACTTCTCAATTTACATTTCATTCTAACTGTTCCTATAAATGCGTAAATAGCAGCAAATTACAAGCAACTAGCCCTTTGGCATAAACATAATTAGGTAACAATGCAATGATGTTAGTTGCAAGTAATAAGAATATAATTAAGACTTGTAAGTCAATTTTCATTCGAAACTTTAGCCAAGTGAAACCCAATGGATTTACCTATAAGGCGCTTTAGTAACTCCTTATTGTCCTCGCTTTATATGTATGTTATTCATGAGCTCTGTTATGTATGATCTGTATTTGTAGGGGGCTGTAGCATAGCTGGCCTAGTATTTAAGGAAATTATTTCCATTCTATCGTGTATTATTACCTTTGTACCGCAGTTGGTCCTGGGCGTAACACTCCCCTTGGCCATTTACACATGAAAACAGCGAGGACTTAAGAATTGCATTCTCTGTGGGGAAAGCGGAAATAATTTCTAGACAAATTTGGACAAATTTTCCAGACTTCCACGCTGATTGGATAAACCCTGCCGAAAGTTGAATATCAGGGACGTGAATGGCTTATCATGTCAGTATAATCATAGGCTAGGTATAGAGACATATCTGCTGTGATCTCAAGTCTGGCTCATTTTGTCTTCCTGTCCGATCGTATATACGTGACAAGGCTTCTCATCAAACTGTGGGTGGTCGTGGGTTGTTCCAGCCTGTTTCCTCTCAACATAATGCTGGCCGCCTTCATATAAGTGAAATATTCTTGAGTACGACGTTAAACACAGATCAAATAAATAAATATAGACATGTCACCGTCAGCTCAGGTCCATCTCATTTTGTCTTTTGTCCTAACCGCTTCGGTGGTCTATTGGTTAGGGTATAATTAAGACAACCTACAGAGTAAAACCAGCGCAGCGACGACAGTGTGATAGCTGGCAAATGGTCACACGTGACCGCCTCGAAGTCGGGAGATCCAGGATCAAACCCGGGTGGGGTAATACCAAAGACTTTAAAAATGGTAATTGTTTCTGCCTCGCTTGGCGCTCAGCACTGAGACGTTAGAGCAAGGAAACATGACTGGTCGACCCGATGTCAATATAATGTGACTGGATGAGGTGTCATGTTTGGTGTCATCGGCATGATATTTCAGTGGCGGCAGCACTTTGGCGACATGGACTCGACTTCCCATAAAAAAGACACAATATATGTACACACAACTAATGTCTCCTCGTCGTAATTTGACTGAAAAATCATAAGTACGACGCTAAACCTCAAGCATTCATTCATTCAGTTTGTCTTTTTTCCAGGTTGTACATGCTAAGGTCTGTATGCACCCTGCAGGTGATCGTAGGTTTACCCCCGCCAAAATACTGCACATCATCAAATAATTAAAATATTTTTGTGTACACAAATAGAAACATGTCGAGGAGCCGGTGATGATTAAATTGGTTGTCTTTCAATAGCTATGGTACACAAGGTGCGCATTCAAACTCAGGATTGGGTAGGGAATTTAGTGTCTGTTTTATAGTTGCTTAACACCAAAAGTGAACATGTAAATTCTGTGGCTCTCGCTGATCGTGGGATCTTGGTGACAGTAATCGGTGGATAACGTTCATATGGCAGTTTGCGCCCTCTAGTGTTTGTTGAATGTCACTTGTCTTTCAAAATTATGATTTGCGTTTCATTTACGTCATACGTCGGAATGTTCGCCAATAACTTTTGTCAAGTGTAGAGGGGGCCTCCCTAGCCAAGGGGGTTAGCACGTCAGCGCTGTGTCCAGGAGCCTTTCATCAATGCGGTCGCGGTGTGTTCGCGTACAGCTCCTGGTGAATAAATCTCCGCTCGTTCGTGGGAAGATCTGTAAGGAACCTGCGGATGGTTGTGGGTTTCCCCTGGGCTCTGCCCGGTCCACCCAATCATAATGCTTTGCCGTCGTCGTACAAGTGAAATATTTGATGACTAGTGGAGGTGGTTTACAGTGCTAGATAGCTAGTGGGTTTACAGTGTCATGGGGAGTGCTAAATAGCTGCAGGATTTACAGTGCCATGGGAAGTGTTAAATAGCTGCAGGGTTTACAGTATCACGGGAAGTGTTAAATAGCTGCAGGATTTACAGTGTCATGGGAAGTGTTAAATAGCTGCGGGGTTTACAGTATCACGGGAAGTGTTAAATAGCTGCAGGGTTTACAGTGTCATGGGGAGTGCTAAATAGCTGCAGGATTTACAGTGTCATGGGAAGTGTTAAATAGCTGCAGGGTTTACAGTATCACGGGAAGTGTTAAATAGCTGTAGGGTTTACAGTGTCACGGGAGGTGTTAAAGAGCTGCAGGGTTTACAGTATCACGGGAAGTGTTAAATAGCTGCAGGGTTTACAGTGTCACGGGAAGTGTTAAATAGCTGCAGGGTTTACAGTGTCACGGGAAGTGTTAAAGAGCTGCAGGGTTTACAGTGTCATGGGAAGTGTTAAATAGCTGCAGGGTTTACAGTGTCACGGGAAGTGTTAAAGAGCTGCAGGGTTTACAGTGTCACGGGAAGTGTTAAATAGCTGCAGGGTTTACAGTGTCACGGGAAGTGTTAAATAGCTGCAGGGTTTACAGTGTCACGGGAAGTGTTAAATAGCTGCAGGGTTTACAGTGTCACGGGAAGTGTTAAAGAGCTGCAGGGTTTACAGTGTCACGGGAAGTGTTAAAGAGCTGCAGGGTTTACAGTGTCACGGGAAGTGTTAAATAGCTGCAGGGTTTACAGTGTCACGGGAAGTGTTAAATAGCTGCAGGGTTTACAGTGTCACGGGAAGTGTTAAAGAGCTGCAGGGTTTACAGTGTCACGGGAAGTGTTAAATAGCTGCAGGGTTTACAGTGTCACGGGAAGTGTTAAAGAGCTGCAGGGTTAACAGTGTCACGGGAAGTGTTAAAGAGCTGCAGGGTTTACAGTGTCACGGGAAGTGTTAAAGAGCTGCAGGGTTTACACTGGTATAATAATAATGAACAAATTTATTTGTAATATTATTTATGTTCTTTCATCTGCTTAACAGTCTACAATGCACATTTGTGTGTATCGTCATTTTGTTTGTCACCATTATATTGGGTCGTCTTTACATTTGATTTGTTTTATTTTTCTGTTTGTACTTTCCTTTTCGGGTTTTTTATGAAAAGTAAGTAGAAACCGTATTTCCGACACCACTGTTATTTATTTATTTGATTAGTGTTAAACGCCATATATAGCCAAGGAAACGTTTTTGTTGTAATACGATCGTGCACTGTTTTATAGTTGGAGAAAACCAGAGTGTTCGGATTAAACCACGAACCTCTCACAAGCTACTGAAAAACTTTGACGTACCATACATGCATATCTTACTGGAGGAAGACAAGTGGTCATCAACAAATCTTAGACTGCCCAAAAGGCCCGCATATTGTCTCCAAGGCCCCACAAACAGTATTTATTTATTTATTTGATTGGTGTTTTACGACGTACTCAAGAATATTTCACTTATACAACGGCGACCAGCATTATGGTGGGAGGAAACCGGCAGAGCCCTGGGCAAATCCAGGACCTGGCGTTGGTTGCTCCCAGACATTCCCATGTACGAACCCATAAACAGTAAGAGCCGGGTTGTGTTGAACCGCGGCCAGCCAGTTCTGTCGAACGCCCAAGACGTCATATGCTTGTTGTTTCGGCTGTTGCATTTGTGTCTTTCATAGCCTCTTTTCACAATGTCAAAAGGCATGTGTATGTATTACAATATGGAGGCATATACTATATTACCTGTAAACACCCCCTCCCTCCCCCCCCCCCCCCCCCACACACACCCAAAATCGCCATCATGTCAGTTCATTTACATATGAAAATGTCACATTATAAATCCAGGCGTCAAAACACACATTGGTATAGCAGCTGTCACATTATAAATCCAGGCGTCAAAACACACATTGGTAGACCAACTGTCACATCATAAATCCAGGCGTCAAAACATACATTAGTAGACCAACTGTCACATTATAAATCCAGGCGTCAAAACATACATTAGTAGACCAACTGTCACATTATAAATCCAGGCGTCAAAACATACATTAGTTTACCAACTGTCACATTATAAATCCAGGCGTCAAACATACATTAGTAAACTAACTGTCACATTATAAATCCAGGCGTCCAAATATACATTAGTATACCAACTGTCACATTATAAATCCGGGCGTCAAAACACACATTAGTATACCAACTGTCACATTGTAAATCAAAGAAAAGAAGCAAGTTATGTTCTAGGCGGACGAGTGAAATCAGCATTCAAATCGTGTACCAACACAGAATATCAGTTATCGATAACAGAATGTATGTGAAGACGCAAGAAATGGTATAGGCCGAATGAATGAAATCAGTGTCTATATCGTGTACCGTGCTAGTTCATAACTTTTCGTCTTTCAAAATATGTATTTCATTTGAGCTTTGATTTCAACTGTGTGAAGTACATAAATTTCAACATGGTGATCTAATTGAACACGATAAATACATTATCAAAAACTGAATCCTCACCAAACAAACATTAACACATTTGCCATTACAGAATGAACATTTCCTTCATCAAAACGTTTGCTACTTCATTAGAGATCCCCGTCTCAAGCCCCGGGAGACAACTGCCCTGAGAGTAGAAATTCGGCCGTGATGTGGTCATATTAAAGTATTACTTGCGTATTGATGTTTGTATCTTTAGTATTGGCCAGAGAGCTCTGCATTGTCGAGCAGGAAAGATTATTGACGCGAAGTACAACTAATGAATAAATGAATAATAAACAAATATAAACTCCTCCAGTGCGACAGGTCCTGGTTTCTAACAGAGTCGTCGGGCATACTCCTTGTTTTCCAGTGGTTTGAGGCGCCTATGCTGTAGGCTTCTTACGCTATAAGATAATGACGGATATTTCTCCATCGTAACATAAATGTGAAGGTTCAACACCTGTACAATTGAAACCTACGTGTTAAAGTGGCAAAGAATCCATTCTGGTTGGGTGGTGTGAGAGATATGCCTTGCCTAAGCCCTAATTTTTGGTATGGTACATTTATTCAAGCGTGACCAAGCATGCAGGATTTAACACAGAAACCCTACCCTCCACTGTCAGCCAATCAGCGTCGATTCTGTATCTCTCCAACATACTTTAATTTTTTGGTTGATATTTTAAGAGAGTTAAATGTTACCAAATACTTGAGTTCTTATTGGGATTTATGAAACATACACATGTGTTTTAACTACCGTAAGAACTTTTTACTCTATAAACACAGCTCTTAATTAGCTCTTGTTACCCACGAGGAGAAGATAATTTCAACCCTGTCCACACAGTTGTCGCCTGTAGGTGCATGTACAAAGGATGATGTCAAAATGTACTCTACCACTGCAATACAGCCCACAAACCTAAAGAAATAAAACATTTGAATGGATATAATTCCATTTTAAAAACCGTATAAATATGAATAAATGCACATTTAGATATGTCTGGCTGTGTTTGCTTCAGTTTTAAGATCTTTTTTTTCCCTTTCAACGATCATTAAGACTTCCAACCTACTGTAACTACAGCCCATTCAGGTCAGTCGTTTATACTATCGGATCAAATTGCCAGTGACAAGGTACCCTTCATACGGATGGCATTTGACGTCGTTTGTTGACATAAACCGCCTCTTAACGCCTCAAATACAAACTTGCAAGAAGATATGAACATAGTGTTGTCTCCATATAAACCACCAAAGAACTAAAAAAGTGTATGTACAAAAATAGGATGGAATCATGCACAGAGAAGCAGTCAACAGTTTTCATTGATGTTGGAAAGACGCACGATATGTTCTAGGCGACTGAGTAAAATCGCTATTCAAACCGTGTGCCATGCTAGAATATAAGTTGTCTCAGTTGCGTTTGATTGCAACTGTTCATGTATTCAACGTGTCTCAACACGATGAGTAAACAGCCCCTAGCCATTAGTTAGCGGAATTAGATACAACCATTGATTAAGCAGTGATTCTAAACACCCTGTGCGGAATCCAAGTACACGCCGGAATCAGGAGCCAAAGATACATTAGTCAAATATTATCAACTTAATTATTTCACTTGATTCACTTGTAGCTAACCATACCATACCATCGGGGTTGCCCTCTAATCAATTCTTTTTGACATATGTGTATTCCTCTAGTCTATAGTCTATATTTTCTATAAGAGAGAGTGATTGGTGAAACTTGAATCTCAGTCTGTGTTACCGCGTAGATCACTTTCTGCGGTGCTCTTTGGCCCCTGTTAAGCAGAACCCGGCTGTTCTTCACCCCTGCCAATCAATCAGGGACATTAGCACTTAAATTACCATAATAAGGAGGAAAACTTGGCAAATGACCATTTCAGTGGGACTAGAAAATGCGAAAGTCAATGATCGCCTGCTTTTCAACGTGTAGTTTGGTGAATGGGTTTTTGTACCAACACGGCGGTGCATGGTGATAAAGGTTTAAAAGAGCGGTAGTTCATAGGATAACAATGTAGGAAGACGGTGATTCATGGGGATAACAGTCTAGGAGAACGGTGGTTCATGGGGATAACAGTCTAGGAGAACGGTGGTTCATGAGGATCACAGTGTAGGAGAACGTCGGTTCATGCGGATAACAGTGTAGGAGAACGGCGGTTCATAGATAACATTGTAGGAGAACGGTTGTGCATAGGCATAACAGTGTGGGAAAAACGGTGGTGCATGCGGATAAATACGGTGAAACAAGGTCTCACATTTACATTACATTAGATTACCTCAATGTCCACGCAAATACATACAGTAGCAAAGCACAGGCTCGTTAGCATCATGGGTCGAGCTGATCAGAAATTAGAAATGCAGTGATGTTAACTGTCATTTATTAGGCGACACTGTTCTCGCATGTCTTCTATGTATGTATGTCGTTGTTGTATTTCTGTTGTCATGGATATTTATTAAGCGTTAATGATGCATCTCGAATCCGGTAATATTCTTGGAAATTAAGCTTTGAGTTTCAATACAAAGACATTTCTCTGCTCCAATATATCTGACCATGAGCGTATAAGTGAAAAAGATTCTTAAGTATGGCGTTAAACACCAATCAAATAAATAAATACATAAAATAAATAAACAAATATATCTACATGTGCCAAGGATATATGAGACACAAAATATCGTCATCACTGAACATACATCAGTCTGATCCTCATACAAATCGTTCAAACGCGTATTAACCTTTCAACTCATATCACAAATATCTCCCTTTCCCTTACATTCTACATTATCACAATGCCTTTGTTGTATCGTTGTAGACAGAACAAGTGACCTTCCTCTGCATTCTCCTCGCTCTCATTGTTTGCGGGAACTCCGCGGTCCTGGTGGCCATCTTGAAATCCAAGAGGAGATCATCCCGCATGAACTTTTTCATCATCAATCTGGCGATTGCAGGTAAGGCTCTTGTAGTTTTCGTATGACAAGTAAACAAACCGCTAAGTTAGCCATTATGGGCTGTGGTCTACCCTGACAACGCATATATTTCCTTTTAGCTTTTTATTGTAAGCTTTGGAACAACAGAGGAATTTCAAGTCCGAACTCTTCTGTGGTTTAAGGTAAATCAGTCCTATTGTATCATGACGTGACCGGAGGCACAAATAACATCGCAGGACTTCAGTAAGTCCTTAAGCTGACAAAAGTTCAGCTCGTCAATTTTCTTCATCGTTCGCTTAAAAGTAAACAACTTTTTGAGAAACATTTTTTAGACACCCATGCCATAATAAATGCGATAATTGTCTAACATTTTGACAGGTCACGTGATACTTTAGGTCGTCTTTACCTTGAGCAATGAAAGAGTTCGAGGTCGAAACTCCCATATTGTTTCCTTTTCAGCTGTGTATATCTGTCCATCAGTTATAGATTATATTTGCATTCCAGGGTATCGTTATCTGTGATAACATTTTTAAGGTAGAATACTCAGACATCAGACGTCAAAATCAGATATCTTTTCCAGCAGAAATCATGACAGAGACTGTACCATGGAGTTAAATAGTCCCTGGCCGGCAAATGGTCACATAGCAGTGCTTGGTAACAACAGACGGTCGCCGACGCTTCTGGGGCTCTTTTTTCTTGGCTTAAGTTCGTTAAAGACCACTTGTCTTGAAGCAGTAGGGCGTGCTAGCCTGAAAGTCACACGTGGTAAAGTTTGGCAATGCCTTGCCAGTGACCAGTGGTTTACCCCGGACACTTCGGCTTCTTCCACATTTAAACTGACTGGGATGTTGTAAGTACAAATTAAGCATTAGCAGCCAGTAAAGAAGCAAATAGATAGTGTAGTGCCACTTTGTGACAAGTGATAAATTCTTAACTCTGGCGTTGAACAAAAATGAATCAACGACTTATGAAATGCTCGCGCTCGATTGTGTCAGACTACATTAGAGATGAATAATCGACTTAAGTCAGTCTTCGATAATCCAATTTCTGACAGCTTTTATAAAAAAAACTACATCTGTGTCTGTTCACAGTTTATTAGGCGGAATGTATCTGGCATCTCAAATTGCTCCGCGTGTTTGAAACGCTGATACCAAATGACAGTACGCTTATGCAAATGTACAACATTTCAAGGATGTGAAAATACAGTATATCATCGAAAGACAAAACAATCAAACAAAGACAATAACGATCAATGAACCCAGACAAAGGTCGCCTACAAATTAAACAAATAACACGGTGTACGTCAACAAACCAAGACATACTTACAAATCGATTTGTATTTTATATTGGACATCTCTTAAAGGCTCCGACAACCTGCGGATGGTCGTGGATTGCCCCTGTCTTTGCCCGTTTTCCTCCCAACATAATACTAGCTGCCGTCGTACAAGTGAAATATTCCTGAGTTCGGCGTAAAACACCAATCAAATAAATAAATAAATAAATAAATAACCAAATGACGTATTACGCTTCGAAGAAAATCACGTATAGCTTCAGGAAACCAGTGAATGAAAGACAATGATTTATCTCCCCTTTCTAGCATATAACCACAACAACACCTTATTGCCACTCGACGATATGGTTTATGTGAAAGACGGGAATATCAATAACATTAGGGCAGAAAAGCAGAAATACCCAGACTAAATTTTTTTTTAGGTCAGGCCAGAGACGATAAGTTTGCATTTTCATAACGAAAGAGTTTAATCTCATACCCCTGTAAAGTATTTTTTATAGGCACCCCTGCTTTCATAATACTTAGGCCTTGGTGGCAATGTGACGGGGATTACCTGTTGGGGATTTGAACCATCAATCTCTGAGTTTCGGGTACATGCCTTTGCCTCTAGGAAATTTTCTCCAGCCATGATGTAGATAGCGCTTATATATCACCCTTTTACAGTAAGGAGCGGTTGGCAGTGTTCGCTTGTGTGGTCTCGCACGACGATCATTATGACATGTTACACGTGTTAAAGTTAGCCAGTAAATAGTCAACGGCCGATGGTTTTCTCCGGATTCTTGAGTGACTTCTAACCATACAAATGGCCACCATGGCATAAGTGACAATTCTTGAGTTCGACAACAAAGAATAATCCATTAAAATAAATAAAAAAACAAGTGGTAAAGAAACCCCATTGTCTTTGGCAAATGCTATTCTGTCGTTGTCCGCATTCGAGATACTAGTACTCCGTTCATCACTCCGTAGTGTATGCCCAGATTCACGTACATTTAGATCTAATATGTATTAATTTATTTATTTGATTGACGTTTTACGCCGTACTCGAATATTTCACTGATACGACGACGGTCATCATTATGCGGAGACAAAACTGGGCTCGAAACTCACGACCATCCACAGGTTGCTGGAGGACCGTCCGTACGACCGGAGAGGAATCCAGGAAGAGCTCAATCCGACCGCATTGGTGATAGGCTCTTGCGTCATTGCGCCGCATTGGCGTTCTAACCACCTTTTGGGAGACTTAATATGAGTAAATTCACCAGGGTATTTCATTTTATGCCTTCTTTATAGTCATCACTCTTATTTTATGAAAGTGACATATTTCTTTCTTTTGTGACCTCCTTATATAATATAAAACTCTTTCATACTTGTTTCCAAATAAAAATGGAAAACAGTGCCTTTCAGATGGGCGGTTTTTCTAATTCTAATTTATTGACTCAGTGAAACGTAAAGTCTGTTCTGACACCCGCTTGAATCAGCCGACAACCAAAAAAAAAAAAAAAAGAAAGGAAAGGGACGTTAAAGGCTGATAACCCTAGCAGCCCGTTTAAAAACCAACAAATGTCTTTAATTTTTCAACCCAAAAAACAATTACACCAAGAAAATCTTGTTCTTTTGCAACGGACAGAAATAAAGAAAAAACAAAAGATCCGGCACCACTTATCGTTGGTGCCAGGAAACTAACGAGTCTCATATAGATCTAATATCGATTACATATCGATCTTTAAAGTGTTCTTCTACTTCAAGATGAATGAGTTCAGCTCTGTGTTATGTAAGGCCCAGGCCTGTTATTGGATTTACTTAATGTCACGTGATCTGCTTTTGTCATGAACTGATTAAAGAAATAGCCATGAACACGTCCTTGCCTCTCGGCTGGATTCCTCTCCGGTCGTATGTGGGAAGGTCTTGCGGATAGTCGTGGCTTTCCCACCTTAATGCTGACGCCGTCATTAGGGAAATATTCTTGGGTACAACGTAAATCACCAATCAGATATCTAAATAAATAAATTTATGCTTGTATGACGAGGATGGGTGTGGATGCGGGTGGGGACATGAGCGCACCATTAAAATGCTAATCTTGCAATAAGGCAGTGGTAAGATTCCAACCCTTTCATGTTATCACTGGAAATATGTTTTTGAAATCCCACGAAGAGCCACATGGTTTTCTGAATATAGGGGTAACAGATTGTGCAAAAGTCTGTCACTTTATTACGGCTTTCTACGTCTAACATCAGTTATGAGCCGATATCGGTAATCAAGTCATCTGTCATTCTCTCCATCCTAAAGACGACTGCAAAAAAACAAGAGAAAAGTGACAGGCCTTTCTGACATTTTCTGACAAAATCGAGTGGATATTGCAGGATTTCCACCCAAGTCGAATACGGCTTACTAGACTAGGAATCGACCGCAAACCGTAAATCATGACAACGGACTTGACTTTGGAGCCTGTGAGACGCACGTAGTCTTGTTTGGCTAAGTCTCACCACGTGTGTTCTCCCGTTGAACTAGTCAGTCAGCATCCATCAATAAAATTGTTTTCGGTTTTGGTTAGAATCATGCTGTACATACTCTACATAAAGAGAATGCATGTGCATAAAATATTGTTAGAGACAAAGAGTGAAATGGATTGTTTGTGTCAGGCTTTGAGTCTTTGTGTTTTCTGACATCATTTCCTGCCTCATCACTGTGACACCAGTGACCCCCTTTTCAAGATTTCTACACAAAATTTACTAGTGGTGGCAGTGATATAAAGAGAGCAACGCATGCCATACAGGGAGCATGTGTCACGACTGGAAAGTGACGAGAATGTGATGTCAGAAAACACAAAGACTCAAAGCCTGTCTCAACGTTCATTTCTAATAAATGCTATTGTCAAATACAATGACATCACAGCATTTTCAAGTAATTGTAGACCAGTGACATCAAATAAATTGCAATTAGCATGACTATATTTTGTTACCTAATTCTGCATAAGCCATGGTGATAGGGGGGCGTGTAATTTGCTACTAATTATACATCTACATGAACAGTCAGAATAAAACCCTGACCTAGACAAATCGACTAGAGGCTGTATTTCACTGGTTATGTGTGACCATTTGCCAGCGATCACACTTCTCACTATGCTGTATGTCTTCATTACATTTATGCACACCCAGTCCTCTTGTGTAAATTATCCACAACATTAATCTAACCAACACCTGAAACAATTTTTATAGATGGATGCTGATTAAATGGTTCCGCGAGAGGATACATGTGGCGAGGCTAAGTCTTAACAAGCCTTTGGGGGTTTCACTGGCTCCAAACGTCCGGGCTTGTTTAGATTTATTTATTTATTTGATTGGTGGTTTACTCAAGAATATTTCTCTTATACGTCAGCGGCCAGCATTATGGTGAAGGGAAACCGGGCAGAACCCGGGGAAACCAATGACAGTCCGCAGGTTTGCTTGTTTAGAGGTGACAGTGATGTGAAGCGAGGGTAGAGAGCGAACCATCAGGAGGGTGATTGGACTGGCTGCATCAACAAATAGCTTCACATATCGCGTAGTACAAGCACCGAATTCTTTCCAGATACTGGATGTAATAATATTGCCTCAGACTTTATACTAAAATGTCAGTGTAAAATTGTCTAACTCTACTCATCATTAAATAATATGCCTCTAAGCCAGTATACTAATGATCAAAGCGCTTCAGATGACCTAGCAGACATGAAACTTCTGCGGTTTTATAACAGGTAAACTGTGGCCTTTGAGAACAGGGTGCCTTCGGCGGTCCGTGGGTTAATCAGCCTGTGGAATTAAACATTTAAAAGTATCTAACGCTGGATTCTGACTGGTGGAACTTTGCGTCACTAAGCTGCCACAGTCCGATCCTATTTTGTTGATGATGGTGTGTTGTAGTTCAAACACGGTGGGGTTATCTAACATATTTGTCAACAGCCTCATCAGAAGTTATATTCGTGTGATTCGTGCAAGACACATTATCGGCAAAAATACTGTTATCCGCACCCCTTTTATGAGGCCTTGATGGATTCAGTACTTATTAATATTTAAAATCTTATAATATCACAAGCAGATTATTTCAGGCAATCAGCTATCTGTCAGACACATGGTATGTGTCTGTCTAGGGAGCACTCAAGTCTAGTTGTGTGATGGTACCAACGGTTTAAACTTACGTTGTCAATCCTTTGACCAATGCGGTGTCGAGTTCGAATCAGCTTTCGTTGCTTTGTAATCGCAATCGCCTTTTTTAAGATAAGGTGTTTGTCAGTTAAGGGCAGCTGTTGTCAACTCCATTTTTCTTGGCCCATAATCCTGTCAGCCTTCCTATATCAGCAAAATATTATTGAGTACGGTTTTGAAAACCAAGTGAGCAAACCAAATAAATGTGTGTGGAATAGTTAAATAGTGTTACCTTCGCGTTTTGTTGCTTGTTCTTCAATTCATATCAGAATTCCTGTCTTTCCATGATCCTCGCTCTATGAAAAATCAGTCTGCAATGAAAAGCCAATTCGTATGTTGACATTTTTATTCAAATCATATGTCATTGGTGGCACATTGTTAATCTATACTGACCGTTAATAAAAGATTTTTGACGAACTGATTTAAGCAAAGCTAATATAGACAGTGTGATTATCAGTATCGGGTCATACACCATAACGCTGTACGCCGTAGTATCAGTGAAATATTCTTACATTTCAGTGAAAAACATCAATCAAATAATAAATACATAAATATATCCATCTGACTACATTATCTCGTTTTGTGTTGTAGTCCTTCGTAACACCGCACTTGTACCTATATTGAAAGAAAGTATTTAGGTGTAACTTTTGTTTCTATTATTTGTATGCCTCCTCTGGATTGTTTCACTTTTAACTTATGGTATAAGGAGTTTTGTTGCTTTTATTTATTTTAAGTTTTTTTTCGTTTAGGAAACCGGCTTCCTGGTAAGTGAAAAACGAAAAACTCTACTTAACTTAAGGTACATCACCATCATTGGCAACATCGAGATTATAAAACAGATACCTTTCATATAAAAAGGTGGATTTGATAATGCAATTGCTGCAACTGCCCTTTTTCATTTTTAATCATAACCTTGAGGAACTAACTAGGATCAGTCCTCGTGTGAGCGTATGGCAGATAATTTTTGTACGTGTTAAATGGATGATTTAGCTGGCATGCCTGGCGAAGTAAATACTCAATGTCGTATACATGGCCACGAGGAACCTTATCCACAGAAATTTTGACTGCTTGTCTACGTAAACAGGCATTATATAAAGTATGACATTTCTGTTAGTGTATCGCTATATCCGGTGAAATGCTAATGGTTCGAGGAGTACAAACAGCTCCCTGAGTTCCATCCTGATCGTCGGTCTTGTGGTGTTTTTTTTTCCATAAAATTGCAGGAGGTAATTTAGTGCAGTTAACATCGCCGCAAGTTTCTGTAATGATGCTTACACCAGGTGGCATGTAATTTGCCACTAATTATGCGTTCACATCAACAGTTGGAATAAAGCTTGGCCGAGGCAAATTGACTAGAGGCCGTATTTCACCGGTTAAAATTTGGGCATATACATTAAAACTTGTGACCATTTGTCAATTATGGTGGCTTCTTTTGGCTTCTCTGGTTTTACTCATGATTTAATCAACTCAGCTGCAGTCAAAGATCAAAGAGATACATAGTATGTTACGGACAACTTATATCCTAGCATGGTACACTATTTGAATACTGATTTCACTCAGTCACCTATAACTTATCTTGTGACTTTCTAACATCATTGAAAATGGTTGATTGCTTTTCTTTGTACGATTTAATCCTATTTTCGTACTTTTATATACTTTCTTACTTCTTTGGTATTTTGTGTTATGCGTCGTTTTGGGAATTGACCTTACGATTATTGATCCGGAACGTCCGTATTAGTTGGCGGCGGATATAGGAATATCTGTTTCGAGACATAGATCCGAGAGTACACAGCTCTACCTAAGATAAATCAACAGGCAATCAATTCTCTTCAATTTTCTGCAATTTTGTTAAGCAGAATGGCATTCCTGATATTCCTGGATCCTGGTACACGAATGTCTGTTTCGACGCATAAGATTTAAACAATTCAATGCTAGTTTCCTTGTACGTATATTGAAAGAAAGTATTTAGGTGTAAGTTCTGCGTCTTCTGGATTATTTCATTTTTAACTTCCGGTAAAAGGAGTTTTGTTGCTTTTATTAATTTCGTGTTTTTTTTTATTTAGTAAACCGGCTTTCTAGTAAGTGAAAAACGAAAAACTATACTAGGTGGTTTGTGTTATTTGTCGTATTCGGAATTGGCCTTCCTTTTTGGTTGAGAACAGTCATACGAATGTCTGTTTCGACGCATAAGATTTGAAAAATCCAATGCTCATTTGCGCGGTCACGCAACGTCCATAAAAGCAGCATACAGCCACATCGCGTCCGAAATGCAACGTTCTTTGCTGATTGGCGTTTAATGTTATTTTTGGAAATTCGTCTTACCATTAGGGTTGACGGGTATATCAATGTCGCTTTGTTTCGGTACGCATGTGGGTCTATCTTTAATGATAACCAAGGGCTCACTAATCGGAAGTTGCGTGGCAATAATTCAGGCGACATAATTCGACAGTCTATTTCGTCCAGACAACCTACATCACTCTGTTCCCGTCGCTTGTGGTCTGGCTCATTCGCCATTCTACAGATAAAAATTTAGCCAAAAGGTCATGAGTCTCTTTGACATTACACAGTACACCAGTCATCCTGCCTTTTCAAACAGCAGCTCTATATCTAAACATTAGACCCAGAGGCCTCTCAACCAATGCGGTCGCTCTGAGTTCAAGCTCAGCTCATGCTGAAGGCCAGCGGGAGCTTGCGGATGGTCGTGGGTTTCCGCCAGTTCATGCCCAGTTTCCGCCCACCATAATGCTGTCCGCCGTCGTATAAATGAAATATTCTTGAGTTCGGCGTAAAACACCAATCAAATAAATAAATAAATAAACAACTTGGAAACTAACTATTTGTCAGTTATTACACTATTGTAACGCTTTTACTCATGGCTCAAACAATCCATATTTAGACTATGTATTTCCTTTATGATTTACTGTTACCAAGCCAGTAATGTTCTGGAGAGGAAAGCAGACTTGTGATATGTTCTGGAGAGGAAAGCAGACTTGTGATATGTTCTGGAGAGGAAACCAGACTTGTGTTATGTTCTGGAGAGAAAACCAGACTTGTGATATTAACGTATTCAAATTCGGAACAGTGCAATCATTTTAACGGAATCTGTTTTAAAAAATTCAATGCTCATTTGCCTTCTCACGGTTAGGAAAAAAACATTAAATGCCGCATACAGCCACACTGCGTCCAAAATGCTGAGTTCCTTGCTGGTTTGTGTTGAACGTTATTTTTGGAAATTCGTCTTGCCATCTTCTTGACCCGGAGCATCCATGAAGGTGGACGGGTATATGAATGTCTCTGTGAGTGTACCTTGAGAGATAACCCAGCGCTCATCTTGAAGTTGCGTGGTAGAAATTCAGACGACACACCTCGGATAGTGTTTGTCCAGACAACCTACATCATACTGTCCCCGATGTTAATGGCCTGGATCATTCGTCATTACCTCCTACATATATAAATTTAGTCAAAATGTCATGAACTTCCGTGACATCAGGCAATAGCCAAGCCAATCATACCCATCCAACAGCAGTTCTATATCTAACCATTAGACTCAGAGGCCTCTCATCACCAGGGTCGCTGGGAGTTCAAGTACCTCTCCCGCAGTACGAGGGAAGGAAGGACTGGTAGTAACGTGCGGATGATCGTGGGTTTACACCGCGCTCTTCCTGGTTTCATCCCACCATAATGTTGGGTGCCATCGTACAGGTGACATATTCTTGAGTACAGCGTAAAATGCCAATGAAATAAGTAAGTAAACAATGTAAACATTAGAGCAAATCATGGCCGAGGAGTGGTTAAGACGTTTGCTTTTCAATCGCTAGAACAAACAAATTGGCGGATCAATTGCCGTAAGAAAAAGCCATGATAAATAGCTAATCATTCTTTGTCAGCGACCAAGCTTTATAGAAAGTAACTAGTTTCACCTCAGCAGCGGTCTTATTATTGAAATCGGTATGAAAGACTACAGCGTAGAGAGTAAAAATAATGTGATAATTGGTAGATGGTCACACATATTACCCATGAAATAAGCCCTCTTGTCAGTTTACCTCAATTTGGGTTTTATTCTGACTGTTCATGTTCAAAAAGTATCGCTTCGTACACGTCTCCAAGCACCATGCCCTAAGCAGAATTTGGTTAAAAGATGCAGTGATATTAGCTGCAGTTCATTAGACGGTACTGAACTATAAGTACGATGTACGAATTAAATACATGAAAATATTTTTCTGCCTTATAGTCTTAGACTATTTTGTTGCTAAGTAACAAATGAACAATATATCTAATTATTAGAAGACATCAGTCCAAGTACATTCCTGTCTTTTCTGTTTTTGCCGCTCAAGGTAACTTATGCTATTCATCAGGGGTACTTTGGGCTGCCTCGGTAGCAGTGTGACGG
The DNA here is from genome assembly GCF_032854445.1 of Liolophura sinensis. Taxonomy (NCBI): domain Eukaryota; kingdom Metazoa; phylum Mollusca; class Polyplacophora; order Chitonida; family Chitonidae; genus Liolophura; species Liolophura sinensis. Next base: position 5,477,965 of record NC_088298.1, on the reverse strand, counting down.
ATTGACTCAGGGGTCTCTCAAGTCCAGCTCATGCTGGCTACCTCTCCGGCTGTACGTAAGAAGGTCAGCCAGAAACCTGCGGGCCGCCCTTGTACAAGTGAAACATTCTTAATTACGGCGTGAAACAGCAATCAAATAAACAAATAAGCCATTGGTATTTCATTTAGTATGTCAAACAGCGGTCGAACAGTACACTGTTATCATGGATTTTATTTATTTTATTTATTTATTTGATTGGTATTTTACGCCGTACTCAAGAATATTTCACTTATACGATGGCGGCCAGCATTATGGTGGGAGGAAACCGGGAAGAGCCCAGGAGAAACCCACCAGTCTTACGCAGCACCGGGGCTCCTTCCAAATCCAACACGCAGTATAAACATAACTACAGCATAGAGATTAAAATCAAAGCAGCAGAGTGCGATAGTTGCCGATGACTTCAGTCTGTAAAGCCCAAAGCCAAAGCAATTGTCAAACGAATGTCTCTCGTTAGAGTTAGCTCATTGTGTTTTTTTTTAATTTTATGGTTTTATGAATTAAACCTAGTGGTTGAATGATTATACAGTAAGTGTAGAGTCATTTGTTATCTTTCGTGTTGTGTATCTCTGATTTCAACCAAACAAGTAGACAACGCATTCTAGTTTTGTATCATAGTAGCATAGAGGAAGGGTTGTATATCTTTTTCGAATCTTGGATCAGAAAACAAAAGGCGACAACTGATGAAACCCGACTTCATGTCAATATGTCTCAGATAGGATTTTATTCTTATTGTTTATATAAATGTTTAAACGGTAACAAATTATACACTCCCTAGAACCACGGCTTAATTGTGTAAAAATAAACACACTGTGTTGTGGAATGGCTGTATTGTCACCACAGTTGCCAAACATCCACATCAAATGGAGACAAGCGCCCTAACGCTACACAGTGACACTGGAGCCTCTGATCTTTGGGATAACTCTTAGTCCAGGTCCATCTCAGCCTGACTCTCTCTCTCTGCATTGTCGTACGTACGAAGGTCTGGTGGGCAATCATAAAATAAATAATTAAGTAAATAAATAAAACGAGACAAAAAACATAGCACCTATGTAAACATGTTAGCATTACACGGATTCGAAACTACGTCTTATTCGATTGTTTGATTGTAGTTTTACGCGGTACTCAAGAATATTTCACTTATATGACCGCGGCCTGCATTATGGTGGGTAGAAACCGGGCTCCAAACGGTTTGCCCCTGTATCATACCCAATTACGTCAAAAGAGAGTACACCGACAGGTTAAATTATAGCAGTATGGCCTGGCTTTGACAGCTGAGCAGATTTAAAATGCCCCCAATTTTTATTATTTTAGTCACATTCTCGATATATGTTTGTATGTTTCCGTCTTAAAGCTCCAACTCTGATTTACTTCAAACCTCGTGTCATTAATCTATTAGTCAGTGTATCATTTTGTATCATCAATCCCCCAACCCCTTCCCCCCCACCCCCCCCCCCCCGCCCCCATCCCCAGGTGTTACGCCACAAACATCAAGTTTGTGAAGAACTGATAAGTAAGACAGACTTATTAGAATTGGCATCGCTCGAGAGCCTATTATCCGATGACCAGACTGTCTGGAATTTCGACCTGTAAGACACTTATATTTACAGTGATATTGCATTTTTGCATAAGGAGACAGGATGAGAGTATGGATCTGTGAAGAGTGTAATTGCTCACTTTTTCCGTGCTTGAATGAAATAATAATGTAAGCAAAGCGCAAAACAAACGCAGTACAAAGATGGACGATTTAGATGATCGATAAAAAGAGACAGAATAAATAGTATTGCAAGAAATATGTGGATTTGGGAACGATATGTGAAATGAATGAAAAAAAATCCAGAGAGTGTAAATGAACGAGGTACATAGTTATAGTTACATGTTATAAGCCTGCAATTTTTTCTGTTTAATGTTTATAGCTGGCATTTTTTTTTCTTTCTGGTCCTTTTTAGGGAATATGTGATAATTCAAATTCTAGGCCACCGTTTCGTAGAGATGATGAAATGATGAAATGGTCATTGTTTGGTTAATATGTGTCATTAAACATCAGAATGACATGGATCAGTCTGCTATAGCCAGTGTCATTGTCCTTATATTTCACCCTTATATTTCTATCCATCGGCAATGCACTTAACATTCTTCCTGGAAGCAATGATTATGTATTTATTTATTTGATTGGTGTTTCACGCCGTACTCAAGAATATTACACTTAAAATGGTGGGTGGAAACCGGGCACAACCCAGGGGAAATCCACGACAATCCGCAGGTTGCTGCGAGACCTTTCCACTTACGGCCGGAGAGGAAGCCAGCATGAGCTGGACTTGAACTCACAGCGACCGCATTGGTGAGAGGCTCCTGGGTCATTACGCTGCGCTGGCGCGCTAACCAACTGAGCCAATGAGGCTCATGAAGACTAAGAGTAAACCTCTCAGACAAACTGACGAGAGGATGATGTATTTCACCAGCTAGGTTTGGCCATTTGTCAACCATCACACTATCATGCTGATTCGTGTTATACTTATTATCCTGCTATTTTACATTGTCTGTGCCTACAGGTATAGTTCTTAAATTGTTATTTCATTGGTTGTTTCTGTTTTTGTCCTTTTCATTATTGACCTGCGAACAATGTTCAACTTCCGATTGATGATAAATAGTTTATTTTACATTGGACATTGTTGAACTTCCGGTTGGTTTAAGTAGTTTATTTTACCTTGGCCATTGTCCAACTTTCGGTTGGTGATAAGTAGATTATTTTACCTTGGCCATTGTTCAACTTCAGGTTGGTGACGAGTACTTTATTTTACCTTGACCACTGTTCAACTTCAGGTTGGTGATAAGTAGTTTATTTTACCTTGACCACTGTTCAACTTCCGGTTGGTGATAAGTAGTTTATTTTACCTTGGCCATTGTTCAACTTCCGGTTGGTGATAAGTAGTTTATTTTACTTTGGCCATTGTTTAACTTCCGGTTGGTGACGAGTAGTTTATTTTACCTTGGCCATTATTCCAAAGCCAATAAAAACATTTTCTAAAATTATACTGCTCTACACACAAGTGACACTTTACGGCAAAGAAAAAATTGACATCCTGCCAAGTAAACAGGGTCAATTGAAGAGCAAAAAAAAAGGACCTCTCCGTGCATGCTTTGTATTTCCTCTCCCAAGCCGCTATAGCGACGTGTGTACACCTTTGTATGTACTCTGCGCATCAGACTAGAGCAAATGGCAGAAAAGATGTAGTAGAAGCAAATGCGCTGTTGACATTTATTGTAATGAGCTTCTACACTTGGACCAAAATGAAGCCAGGGTGAGAAGGGCTGCAGACGGTATTGTTATTTCGCGCACTCACCAGCTCTGTCAAAGAACACTTCAGAGGGACTAATTTTCCAGGGCGGATATTGTTTATGTGTCCACAAGAGTTATCATTGGGGCGTGTTTTGTCCCAAAGTCTCTTGCACGTTTAATTCTTAATTTTTTTTCTATGGATCTAATGCGGTTAATGGGTTCTTCTGATGTGACAAGGTAAACGAAAACGTTGCCCTTTTTCAGCTAGATGTTTTTATTGCAACTACAAAGGGCTACGATGTAAATCATCTTCAGCTGTTTTATTACAAATCACCTTGAATACTCCACCATTCTATTACTCAGTGGTTTGTTGATCATTTTCGTAGAAAATAACACGGGTGTCAACAAGCAGACACAGAGCTGTAATGGTAAGGCAACAAAAATTTAAAAAAAAAAAAATCATACCTTTCCTGCATCTCCGACCGGTGTCGGGAAAATATAGATACAGCCTATTACGAGGAAAAACGTAGATTCCGGTAAAGATAAAAGCAATTATCAGGCATCGGCAAAGGTAGATAAACCTATCGGGCGGCAACCTAGATGCACAAAAAGTTTTCAGGTTTTGACAAAAAAAGAGTTTAGGCAAAGATAAATCACAGAATCCGGGCGTCTCCAGCAGATGTCGGCAATGATAGAAACAGCCTTAGGAATTGACGAGGAAGACGTACATTCATCAAGATTCATTGAAGATAAAAGCAATTTTGAGGCATCGCTAAGATAAAGCTTTTAAGTGGGCGAGATAAAATTTTCTGACCTCGGCAAAGACAGATACATTTGTCGGGTGTCGCCAGAGGCAGATAAAACTTTCAGGCATGTAAAGAGACAGATACAGTGTTAAGATATCGGGAAAGGTTAGCAATTCTTTCAGGCGTGGACTAAAACTGGTACAGTTTTCATACAGGAGTATACTGCTTTCGGGAATTGGTAAAGGTAGATAATGATTTCGAGTTGGAAAAAATAGATTAAACTTCTATGATCTCTGAATACAAATTTCACACTGCGTATACCTGGTCAGAAATAAAAGACGAATGCCACTGGCGAATTTCGATTTTAGATTACTGCTTGACACCTCATTAACAGTATTTCGTGGCGAGAACATTTGAAAGAAGAGGCAGTGAATGGCTTTTGATATGAATGGAACATTCAAATTAAAACAAAAAATGGACGGACATTGATAAAATCAGTTAAAAAGGACCAAACCTCAGTTAAAAGTCGAAAAGCACAATATTTTTTTTACAATATCTACGTTAGAAAAGTGTACATGAATCATAAGTTAGATAACATTGAGCCATGAAGGTCAGCTAATAGTGTTTGTCAATATATGGATATACTAAACAGTCTGAAGATTGCCACTGCCAACGAACACAATAACAAGATAAGTTGTGATGCAGATCCAGTTGATTTATTTATTTATTTGATTGGTGTTTTACGCCGTACTCAAGAATATTTCAATTATACGACGGCGGCCAGCATTATGGTGGGTGGAAACCGGGCAGAGCCCGGCGGAAACCCACGACCATCCGCAAGCAGATCCAGTTGACCTGCATTTATACGTTTACAAGATTTGCCCATAATTCAGGGCCATAGCTTCTGTTTCCTGGTTTGGTGCGGCGAAATAAGTTGGCGGCCCAAAGCGATACGTTCTCCGGAGTTAAAGCAAAACTGGCACCATAGAATGGATTGTTGTTCTTGTGCTAGGGGCGTGTGATTTGCTACTATTTATGTATTTACGTTAACAGAATAAAATCCTAACTGAGATAATTTGACAAGAGACGGTATTTCAACTGCTACGTGTGACCTCTTTCCAAATGTCACACTGCCGTCGTTACTCTGGTTTTACTCTCTGTGCTGTACGTCTTCAATTATATTGACAGGATTTGCTTATTAGTTAAAATGATCACAGAGCGCGCTTTATTTTAATTTTGTTTCTGTTACACCTCGCTTCAACCCCGGAAAAATAGGGAGTGAAAATATCAATCGCGAACAGTGTTCTCGTGTTAAGCTTTGGCATTAAAAACCTCGTTCTCGTGTGGGATGAACACGAGAACAGTGATTCAAATACGCCCATTGCGTATATCGCCAGACATTCATGTAACGCGACATCACGACTTACACCGGGAATTGACTATTATCGCAGAGTCGCGTGTTCATGTGTCAGTGGTATCACATTGAAGAAACTTCACGTTGAGAATTACCTCTCCTCGTCAGGGGTACACGAGGTGTTATATGTAGACGTCTTCCTAAGAACCGCATGCTCCACCCCCGCGGCACAACCCTGCTCCGCGAGTATTCAGGGTCACCGGTAATAGCCAGTTAGTTGAACCTCACACCGCTTCTCACCGGAATATGCATGTCGTTATGGATCCATGCCAACATTTCTCGCACAGATGTGAAAGAAAAATCGAAGGGTGAATCTCTTATAATTCACAGCAAGCAATTACACTGTCTGTGTTGTTTACGCGGCGAACTCCAGCGTTGTTTATATCAGATTCCATGTCACGCCACCGATTACCAGAAAGCCGATCTGATCACGGCAGACACGCGTCAATAGAATTCTGTGTGTAGATTTATAATTTTAGGCTACCATACAATCCAGTCTATTCAACTCTCCGCAAAATCGTCACCACTGGTGTTCTTTAAAGACGATGCTAGCCGTCCGGCTACATGAAAGTTAACACACCTACTCATGATTCATATTGATCTATTCATAATTACACTAAAATGACATCTTTCCCGGTGCAAGGGCTAGATGAATTATATTTCAAAGTAGTCAATTTATTTATCTCATTGGATTCTTACTCCGTACTCAAGAATATATCACTTCACGACTGTATAATCTCTTCGGTCGTCTAATTGTAAAAGTGTCTGTCTTCAACTCGGGAGACCTGAAATCAAGCCCGCATAGGGTCATACCAAAGATTTTCTAAACTGATACCTGTTACTATGTATCAGTTTACGATCCCTTTGTGCAAGCTCAATACTACACCGTGTCAGTATAATGTGACTTGGCTCGGTGTCATATCTGGTGTCTTCGGCGTGATACTTCAATGGCGGCAGCACTTTGACGGCATGGACTCGAGCCGGCACAAGAAGACACGACCATCCGCAAATTGGTGACACACAACTGACGAGTAAGGAAATTGGGACATTTGGAAAGGTGTATTTTTGCCACGCGAACTGACGTCACCACCGATTTATCTCTAATACACTGATTTAGATATCAGAGCAAGTTGACACAAAGAGATCGCAGTTACAATCGATCGTAGACTCTACAATTGTGTTTACAACTGATCGTAAAAAGTAGCCACGCCGCTTGTACAAAGGAATTATACCCGTACATAAAGGGGGCATGTGTAAATGGACAATAACCTTGCCTTCATTATCAAAATAGTTCTACATCATACCAATTCAGCAGCTAACAGCAACAACACATGAAAACCATCTTTTTGAGACAACTACATCGCACATCTTTGTAAACCGAGTCGAAAAGTACCGGTACTAACTAACAGCCTACGTAAGGCAAGCATTTAACCAGCGTTAATTTTCTCGCGAATGCAAACATTAACAACAGAGTCGATCAGATTGTAATTTCTGATTGTAAGATACAACTATCGTAGTTTGCAATCCTTTTTTCGCAATAGAATGTTTGTAAGCTAAGGCTACGATCGAGATCTGAGTGATTTACCATCAACTTACGATCCCTTTGTGCGAGCGATACCTGGGCCCGGTTTTACGAAGCACTCTTAACATTACGTTCACTTAAAAACCACAGCAACCAGTACTGTAGGCATCACGTCGTCATGGTAGTTGCGACCTTGTAACATTGAGAGAGCTTTGGGGAACTGGGCCCTGGCCTGTAAAGTCAATTGACAGGATTTGCTTCAGTCTAAAAAGGAAGTTCGAGTCGAAACGATGTTTTATGAGTTGGATCGTAGAAGTACTTGGTGTTAGGGGATGAAGCGTTAATTGACGCGGCACGTCATCGTGATGCATTGTGAAATTGCGACGTCACAGAAGGGCAAAGTGAAACGGTAGGCAATTTTTGTTTATTTTCAATCGTCCCGAAGGGATACTCCAGATATCGGTCAAACAATACGCATGATTTCAGCCCTTACCTCTGAACACATAACTGGACACCCCGGCGCTATGGCACGGAGCCATCGTGTTAACGCACACCTGATCTGGACAACTATCGGGGTCTATCGCGGGAAGAGAATAATAATCGAGTCTCATTAACATGTTAAATAACACTGATGAAGCCAGCTAAGCCAATTAGGCGGCCTGTAAAACAGGGCGTAACTGCTAGTAGAGATTAGTTCTGTGTATTCATATTTAGAAAGGTCGTACAGGGTATAGCTTAGATCCCAGTCTGTCTCCGCGGGGGCAATGTTTCGGGGAATTCGTTGCAATAAGCTGTAGAGAGTGCTCGAACAGCAGTTCGTGCGGTCTTACATGAACATGGTGATGCTCGTTGGAGACCACTTTCCTTCGACTAACACATAGTAAGCCAATCTGAACAAACTCAGGTGAATATATATCAAAATCCGTCTGACAACTTCCTCATGTTCTCTTCGTGCTTTCTCGCGTCTGCTCTGGCGAGATCCTTCAACGAATCAGCGCGCCGGGTACGCAGTACCACTGCATGACGGTTCAGGAAATAAGCAAAGGCAGTTTGACAGGTCTGATGCGGGATGGTTGTTTTTTCAATGCAGGGTTACTCTAAACTGTATACATTTTACGAACGAGTAAGTAAACTTTTGCTATCAGATAAGATGTATTTCACGGTAAAGAGACTGACAGGTGAAGTGACATTTAATTGGCCGCTATTTTTCCACGTATGTTCGCGTGTGCCCTCGTAAACGCACGTGAAAAGCGTACGGTAGTTGTCAGACGGATATTCCTATATCCAACTGAGTTTATTCAGGTTGATAATAAACTAGCTTTTGGGGTGAAATTCCTATGTGGGAGGTTCATTAGTTATCTATCTGACGTCGGTGGTTTTAGTCGAGAATTCTGGTTTCCTGCACAGATAAAACTGACCGCAACCATTTAAATAAAATAGCAATGTGCACATCGTCAAGCCCGCTGAGATAAATCAAAAATATGTAAACACCAGATAATAGTATTCAATGAAAGACTGCGATGGCACGATAAGTCCAGCGATGACACGATAAGTCAAGCGATGGCACGATAAGAAGCGATGACACGATAAGAAGCGATGGCACGATAAGTCAAGCGATGGCACTATGTTACCAAGCGATGGCACGGTAAGTCAAGTGATGGCACGATGTTAACAAGCGATGGCACGATAAGTCAATCGATGACACGATGTTACCAAGCGATGGCACAATAAGTCGAGCGATGGCACGATAAGCCAAGCAATGGAACGATGTTACCAAGCGATGGCACCAATGTTAACAAGCGATGGCACGAGAAATCAAGCGATGACACGATGTCAAGCGATGGCACGATGTTACCAAGCGATGACATAAGTCAAGCGATGGCACGATGTTACCAAGCGATGACATGATGTTACCAAGCCATGACATGATGCTACCAATCGATGGCAGGATGCTACCAATCGATGATACGATGCTACAATGATGACGTTCACCGGCTTCCATGAAGTAGCGACTTGTCTAATCAAATGCTCAACAGTAGAGTTTGGTGTTCACTTACTAAAACCACCCTGTTGACGTTAGGCCATCTTCACGCGGACCGTCGTCCTTGGGCTGGAGGGAATTGCTTTGCAAAGTAAATGAGGATATCACGACCCATAAATATTGATGGAGATATTGCCCTCAATTTGCGCTTCATCGAGTTCATAAACACCCCGTCAACGAATTGCTTGTGTCTAGAAGAAATGGGAGAAGATAACGTCAGTTGTTGTTAAAACAGTGAATACTGTACTGCAACCTATGTAGTCCTGCAGACTCGTTTTCGGTCCTTAACATGCACATAGCGATTCTCTTTATACTCAGTGTTGAGTATGTGCATACGGTTTCAACCAGTGCTTAAGTGTCGACTATATTATCATTTAGACGAGCAGCATTAAAAGTTACTAACCAAAGGGGGTTACATTGAAGTTACCCAGCGGGATGATTTGACCCGGTAAGAACCGTTAGTATAGACGAATAGAGTCTTAGGAAGACGAAGTAAGATGTTTCTGTCCAAAAGCCGTCGGAATATACAAGACAGCATACATAGCAAACAACAGAGCAGTGACGACATTGTAAATGCCTTTTTATTCGCGTGGTACTTACATTCGCAGATTTCGTGGCAAACACATTTCCGTGAAAATAAGTGCCATCTAATATAAACCCATGTAAGTAATTTATTAATGTAGCATGCGTTACAATTATAAATTCGTTAACAAGCACTTCAGTTCTAATACGTTTTCAAACACGTTAATTAGAAATACCTAAGTACAATGTATTCCGACTTTCTCAAGTCGAGCTTTATTGATCGTCAGTTAATCTTGCTGTCTTTTAAGGAGGCTTAGCTCCGTCTAAGTATCGCCACATTGCGACATTGTTGTTGATTTATTGCCGTGGTTAGAGACATACAAATCGATAATTTGTTGTGGGTGGGTGTGTGTAGGTGATTCGATAGACATACGATGAGAGAGGCTGTTTTTTATCGACTGTACTTGTCTTGCAGTTAGATCACCTTTCCGACGCGCCCGATACATCGCTCGTCCTTTTCAGGCTGATGTTTTCAGAGCAATTTACTCAAATCTGTCACAGTTCACTCAAAGTCTCACTCACGCTACTGATGTATGAGAATTAAACAGTGGGATTTATTTATATCACATTTAATCCTTCGTCATCTCCCGGAGTGAGTGACACGAATATTCGTTCGCACGGTAGGTAAGGGCTTCGTCTTATAAAGATTGACAGTTTTCAACAGAATAAAAGTTTAGGAGGATTAACTTCTTTTGTATGATCGAATTACTGTATTAACTGCATCTTGCAGGTACAAACAAGTTTAAATGATAACATTGTTACTTAAATGCTTGAGTTGTTTTATTGCTTGACGTTTCTGTATTGAAGATTGATTTTCGTCAGTTGTCCAAAAATTCTGCTAAGATCCGCGAAAGTTCATTTCCGCGGTTGTGTCTTCTTACCAAATCCGCGAAAGTTTACATTACTTGGCAAATGGTCACACGCCTTTTGGTATTTACCTCAGGTAGGGTTTTGTTCTAACTGTTCATCGAAATGCTTAAAGTTGTATGTCTTATGCCATGACAGTATAAAATTTCGAGTAAATCTAGACAAGTGACGTCTAAAAATTATAGCTAAAATCACTGTAATTTGTAATTTGCTACTATGTATACATTTACATGAACAGTTAGAACAAAACCCTGAGGTGAAAAGAGGACGTGTTTCACCGGCTATGTGTGACCATCTGTCAGCTTTCACGCTGTCGCCGCTGCTCTGCTCTTTATCTCTGTGTTTTTTGTCTTAGTTATATTGTATTCCTGCACAGACCAGGGTTCTGCTGCTGGACTAAACATCACTGAGGCCTCGCCCCATTGTATTGCTTGGATGTTAAGGTATGCTAAATGTGAAGACAACAAATCAATTTGAGTCATTCTTGACCAATTAACATCACTTTCATTTTTTTTACGTAATTCTGTTTAGCCGTGGTGCTAAGAGGCGTGTAATTTGCTACTGTTTAAACGTTTACATGTATATTTAGGATAAAACCCTGATTGAGGTAAATTGACAAGAGTCCCTAGTTCACGGGCTACGTTCGACCATTTGTCAGATGTCACTCAGCCGTTGCTGATCTGATTTTACTCTCTATGTTGTACGTCTTGTTGATGAGGCTTAATTGAAAACTGCATATTTCTAAGTGGTATAATTTACTATATGTACACAGTGTAAACATGTCAATTGATTTAGTCCGTCTCATTCAATATCAGCAGTGCCTACGTCCAAATTCTTAAAAACAACATCAACAACAAGCCATCCATGCAACCAATTTAAAACAAATTACACACCAGTCAAATCGCCCTGTTCTCTCCTGTCCTGTCCTGTCCAAGTTAACATGTGCACTTGAGACATGTGCGCGGTTGAATCAGCGGGAGTGGCCGAGAGAGAGAGAGAGATGAACGCGACAAGAAGATCGGATAATAGACATTGTCATGGTGAGCAGCTGACTGCTCTTGTTAGCTGGAAGGCCGGATGTCATTCTGTCATCGTCACGCATGGCAATGATACCATGTCGTTGTGACGGATGACAATGATGGCAGGTAGAGCACGTTGTTAACTCCCCACTCTAATGGAAGACCTCCCCCCACCTACTCCATCCAACTTCCTGTTCTGACGGTCAGCACCTTCAGCAGAACATACCGTAAAATATAAAAAGAATACAGCAGAGATAGAGAGTAAAACCAGATCAACGACGACAGTGTGATAGTTTGCTAATGGTCATACAATTATCAGTGAAATATGGCCTCAAAATTTGTCTCGGTTGGGGTTATATTCCAACTGTCCATGTAACTGCCAACTACGACTCCCCCCCAGCACAGTGAAGTAAAGAAAAGCAGAGTGGTAATGGTTTAAAATGACTTGGAGATTAAAAGCAGAGTAGCGACGACGACAGTGTGATATTTGGCAACGGGTCACACAGTGCCCGTGAGATACCGCTTATTCCATACATTGGCACAATTTTCGTTGTTGGAGGCGGGGGCGGGGATTATAAGTTGCTACTAATGAAGTCAACAGTTTTCAATGATGTAGGAAAGACGCAAGGAATGTTCAAGGCGAATGAATGAAATCAGTACTGAAATCGTGTACCATGTCAGTATAGAAGTTGTCGATAGTCAAAACATGTATCTCAATTGCACTTTCGTTGCAACAGTTCATATTGTGACATTACGCCGAATATTCATCGGGATGAATTAGACTTAATACATGACTCTTCTCTTGGATACATGAACATCATTTGTTGTCTGCTTCTCTGTGCTTGACTGCGTCCTATTTTCTTACTTTATATACTTTCTTACTTCCTTGGTGGTTTGTGTTGTGCCCTGTTTTGGGAATTGGTCTTGAGATTATTGACCTGGAACGTCCTTACTGGTTGACGGCTGGTATGCGAATATCTGTTTCGAGACACTGCTCTACCTAAGCTAAATCAACAGTCAATCGATTCTCTTGAATTTTCTGCAATTTTGTTGAGCAGAATCGCATTCCTGATATTCCTGGATCCTATCCAGATCATGAACCAAACATGAATCCGCATCCGCAAACACCGATGTCTTGTACACATTCGCGTCTAGCCTACCCCGTCATTAAACACACCTTAACATAGCGTTTTCTGGCTAAGGTACAAAAACTAAAGCGTGACTCTTGTGGAATAAAGAAGATTACGAGGGAGGGATTGGTGGCAGGAGAAGGGAGTAAAAGTTTAATGGGGGATCAGCTGGCACGCTAACTCGGTACGCTAACGTCCATCTCGCTGCGCGGCGGTACAATGACCTTCAGCCGTCAAACTGAGTACTTCCTCTCGCCCTCCATTCATTGCTAATCCTTCACTACCTCAACACGAATACCTGTCTTATTTAATCCCTAGGGGGTGGTTGATTCCACCTCTCAGGATATGTACATTGGCAAATTGGCTACCATATAATGGTAATTATTGTCGTTCGTATGCTTGGAGTGTACTAACCAGAGCAATTTCAGGATAAGCAGGTCTGTATTCTAGACCCATGTGCTTTATAGTACAAAAATAGAAACAGGAAACATTGACAGTCTGCATTAAGTTCGAAACTTCGTGTTATTCTTTCAAGTAATAGTCAATCTCTCTAATTTCGAAGATTACTTTTTCTCCTCGTGTTTCCTATGTTAAAATCTTTCCTTGTAACATTTATGTTTCAGACATCCTTAATTACATGACAAAAATGCGGGATAAAATATTTTTTCTTTCAAAAAACCAAAGAAGAAAATGTTTGGTGAGAAACTGTCCCTTTTCTCACCTGATTTTGAGAACTCATAACTCATTGTATCAAACTGTGCCGTGCAGGTGAAAACATTTTGATATTCGTTTCATCTAAATCTGCAGATAATTTTTTCCGTAAAGCTGCTGACTGATAGACGGCAGGGAGGTAAGCAGGCAGACAGTTTCCTAAAGTTGTTTTTTGATAGGTATGAAGATAGACAGACGGCTTAGTAAAGGTGTTAACTGATAGTTCGCCTAATATAGTTCCATAATCAGCTCCAAACTTGCATACTAAGATTACCCTTGTCATAGAATGTAAAATAAAAACCGTTAATGGCAGTGCATTAAATGCTTTGGTTTAACCAAAGCCTAATAGTGTTGAAGCCTTGCTAATAAGAAAGACTTCTTGTATAACAACCATAAGGCGTTTCACATGCTTGGGAAACTTCGTAAGTAGCTTTTCAATCGTCGGTAATTTTAATACACAGGGCACTTTGTCTTCCACAAGCCATGAAAATGGCTGTAACAACTTATTAAACCCTTGCATCATGGTTGAGAATGCTTTAGAGTAAAGCTAGACCAGTGACGTCTAATAAATTGGAAACGACATCATTGCACATTTTATCTACCTACTATTTACTACTGTTTGTTACTATTTCAGCATTAAATATTACAATATAACTGTAACTGAGGTAAACGTACTTGCGACCGGATTTCACCGATTACGTACTACAATTTGCCAACAACGTTTTAAACTTTAGGTTCAATATAAAAGACTACACAGAGGATAAAGCCAGAGGGACGTGGCATGGTAGTTGGCAAATATAAGCGTCATGTCCGACATTCGTATACCATTCGTAGTCTGTAAATGGCGTTCCAAGTCGATAACCGCAAGATCCATTTCCAAAACAACGTTTCACACTAGCTCCCAAAGGCAAAAGTATGTAAGAAATTATACAAATAGGAAATAAAGCCGGTAACACATAGGAGAGAAGCGGCCACCAGTTTTCAATGGGCAGAAATTGGTGAAATGAATTGAAATTTTAATTAGGGTTTTATTTTAACTATTCATGTAAATGCTTACACATTAAATGTGCCCCAGCATCATGACGTAAGTAGACCTAGGTAAATGACCTCGTAACAGATCCGGCCTCCTGTCAGCTTATCCGTGCCAGGGTTTTGCTTAACTGTTCATTATTGATATTCTTCAAAATTAACAACTTATACCTTCTCTATGGCTTTAGCAGAGTTGGATAAAAAGTCAAAGTTTAAAGCAATTAATGAGAATTCAGTTGTCTACAAGTATTAAATTTGGTTTGTTGTCGTGACATTTAATGTAACACCACCAAAAGTTAATGAATTGATGCTTGGCCAGAGGCCAAGTTATGTGTAAAAAATTAATCCAAATCTGTCCACGAAGTTCCTAGCAGGCAGGAGAAATAAAAGCCTGCAAAATCTCAAACACCCGTGGCGCAGGTATAAGGACAGAAAATGTACCATGTCATTAGCCATGTTGTCTACGTCTCAGACGTGGGTCTGATTTCTTTCCGTCAAGTCGTGTTAAACTGAGAACTCGTGCCAACACAGCACCTCTACAAACCAGTCAGATAACTACGTACATGTCTTGTCACATAATAAGTCACGTCCACATATCGATAAAGCCGACACTGAAAGAGTAGAACGCATTCTTCAGATTTGCCTCTAAGTATTCTTGATTAAATCCAGAGCAGCATTGTCCCTTTGTTACTGTATCTGTGGTTCACTCCACTTCCATCTTGCATTGACTTCCATGAATTTGGACAGGACGGCTCTCCACATACCTCGCCTCTTATCAACGTATTGATCAGAGTATCGGCCGGTTATTTGGTTGGTCAGTGTTTCTTTTGGTGGGCCGGTCACTTGGTTGATCAGTCGATCTTTTGGTCAGCCGGTCACTTGGTTGGTCAGTCGGTGTTTTGGTTGGCCGGTCATGTGGTTGGTCAGTCGGTGTTTTGGTTGGTCGGTCATTTGGTTGGTCAGTGGGTCTTTTGGTCGGCCGGTCACTTAGTTGATCAGTCGGTCTTTTGGTCGGTCGGTTATTTGGTTGGTCAGTCCGTCTTTTGGTCGGTCGGTCATTTGGTTGGTCAGCCCGTCTTTTGGTCGGCCGGTCATTTGGTTGGTCAGTGGGTCTATTATTCGACCGCTCACTTGGGGATCGGCTGGTCACTTGGTTGGTCAGTGGGTCTTTTAGTTGGTCGGTCATTTGGTTGGTCAGTCCGTCTTTTGGTCGGCCGATCATTTGGTTGGTCAGTCCGTCTTGTTGTCGGCCGGTCACCTGGTTGGTCAGTCGGTCTATTATTCGACCGGTCACTTGGTTGGTCAGTGGGTCTATTATTCGGCCGGTCACTTGGTTGGTCAGTGGGTCTTTTGGTCGGCCGGTCACTTGGTTGGTCAGTGGGTATTTTAGTCGGCCGGTCACTTGGTTGGTCAGTGGGTCTTTTGGTTGGCCGGTCGCTTGGTTGGTCAGTCGGTCTTTTGGTTGGCCGGTCGCTTGGTTGGGCAGTCGGTCTTTTGGTTGGCCGGTCGCTTGGTTGGGCAGTCGGTCTGTCCAGATTTACTGGTCTGTTTATTCTACTGCACCTGCCAGTGGATAATCTAAGTATTCATCTCATAAACCTAGTGGCCTCACGGAGCGTCCATCTAAGGCAAAAAAGGGACCCTGTCCAAACTTTTAATAGGTTTGGATCGTTGGAGAATGTTGGTTCTTCAGCATCAGATGCGGATGTGATGGATACATCATCCGCACCGGGGAGATCTTCCAGCCGATCTCTAGGGAAGGATTGTCCTAAAACTCCTCCAAAAATTATTCTTTAGATAAAATTATACAGTGGAATTGTCGAGGTCTTAAGGCAAATTTTATTGAAATAACACAGCTAGTTGAATCTTTAAATCCAGTTGCCCTGTGTCTTCAGGAAACTCACCTGAAGACATCTGACAAAGATAAAATAACTTTTAAAAATTATTCACTTTATAGCAGCTGTTGTATTGAAGAAGAGCGAGCTGCAGGCGGCTCCTCGATCTTCATAAATAACAATATTATCCACACACCCCTGCGTCTCGGTTACATAATCTAAAAGAACAATTACCTAAACGGTTTATAATAATGGGAGATTTTAATTCCCATACCCCCCTTTGGGGTAGTAATAACATAAATAATAAGGGCAAAATACTGGAAGACTTCAGAAGGAACTGTGTTATTTCAGTGATGGTTCTAATACCTATTTACATCCAGGTAATGGAGATAATGTATTAACCTCTCCATCCAATATAGCCGATAAATTAACTGAGACAATTTCCAAGAAATCTTCCTCTAAAAATTATACTTCAGAATTCCAACATATTAAAACCCAGAAGATGAAAATTAAATTACCCTTTTCTTCTAAAAATCTAGAAGGTTATATGCATCCTTTTAATATCGATGAACTTAAAACTGCATTAAGAAAGGCCCACGATACTGCTTGTGGTCCTGATAACGTATATTATAAGTTTCTGAACCATTTACAACCTGAGCCACTGGAGACTCTCTTGGACTTGCTTAATGATATTTGGATAACTGGTAATTTTCTATCGTCATGGAGGGGGGCGGGTATTATCCCGGTTCCCAAACCGGGTAAGGATCACACTGATCCGAATAATTACCGTCCCGTAGCTCTTACTGGGTGTATCTGTAAGACTATGGAACGGATGATTAATAATAGACTTGTTTGGTTTCATGAAACCAACAAGGTTTTATCTAATATTCAAAGTAGTTTTCGTCAAGGTCGATCTACTTCGGATCACTTTGTTCGATTAGAAACTTTTATTTAGGCATTGGTTGATAAATAAGATAAATCTCTGACACTGACTAAAATCTGACAGACTTCACACGGTAAATGTCCTTTATATTACATTTAAAATTGTATTCCAATCATTGGTTACTCTTTTGGTTTAAGATTACGTTGATCAAAAATTAGTCAAAAAATACGCTTATATAATCTGACCAAAAACACCATCGCGTGGTACCTCACCATCACGTTGGTCAAAAATTAGTCAAGATGGCTGTATCTCATTGTACTGTATTCCATTCAGTGGTTACTCATTTGGTTTAAGATTACTTTGATCAAAAATTAGTCAAAGAGACACTGTTGTACAATCTGACCTAAAAATAGTATCTCGCCCTCCTTCATCATGTCGTTGGTCAATATAAATTAGGGTTTAGAGAAACACTGTTTGCATAGCCTGAAAAAATACAGCATGGCGTTGTCCTTCGTCATGACGCTGGTCTCTAACTTGTCAAAAGGAAACACTGTTATAGTCTGACAACATACAGCATGGCGTTGTCCTTCGTCATGACGCTGGTCTCTAACTTATCAAGAAACACTGTTATATAGTCTGGCCGTGTGGACACTAATCCGTCAAAGAAACATTGGTAGGTAGTCTGTGCAAACACAGCATTGCATTCTCCTTTGCCGTGACCTTGGGCACTAATTCGTCAAAGAAACATTGGTATGTAGTCTGGCCAAAAACAGTCTTCTTTACCAAGACGTTGGACACTAATCCGTCAAAGAAACACTGTTATGTAGCCTGGCCAAAACAGCATCGTGTTCTCCTTCGCCGTGACGTAGGACACTAATCCGTCAAAGAAACACTGTTATGTAGTCTGACCAAAAACAGCATCGCGTCCCTCTTCACCATGACATTGGACACTAATGGGCCCCTAAGAAAAGCATTGTTGTTTAGCCGGACCGAAAAAAGCGTCACGTATTATGCCGTGACATTCCTATAATGACGTCTGTTATTTAGCGGTTCATATTTCACCTTTTGGAACACGGTTTCCTTGTGAAAGAAATGTTACTTAACAGTGGCCAGAAGCACCCATTAGTTGAGTCGAAGCTTAATGTAAGAACTCTGCTTTTACAGCTGGGAGACGATCTGTTCAGTGGCTCGCCGACTGCTGGCATTTTACTTTCAGGCTGTAATCAGATATGAAGGGTCTTTATAGCGTTAAGACAGGCAATGCAGATCTGCGATTCAAAGTTGGACTATTGCACTGGGATTTCCCAGTTGTTCTCTCGCTCCTGACTGCGGAGAGGCTTTTAAAACCGGAATTTCGAGTACATGTTACATACCTTTATGCCAAAGCATGTTTATGCTATTTCCTGAGACAAATGTTGTCTTTCAGATTCCACCTTTTTGCATTGAAACGTCACACAAATTGACGTCATGGGGTAATGCTCGCGAGTGTGTTATAGAGATGCCCGGTACGGCATTAGTCATGTCACGGTTGACTGTAAACGTTGCTCGTGTTTGGCAAAGGTTCTACACCGCTGAATTTTTCGTCGGAATGGCCTGCTAAATAATTTGAATTCATTTAAATATTGAATATGGTTTTTAATTTTTATCTCGTTTATGTTTTCTAGGTGGCGTTGAAAATCTTGGCATGTTTTTGTTTAAATTTCGGTGTGATTTGTATCTCTTTGAAAACCATGTACTGTCGTTCAGCACCATGATACCGCTGCAATATTGCAGAAGTGGCGTTAAAGCGAGAGCATGTGTCGTGTGGATTGTTCCCGATAGCTCAATAGGCAGAGCGTCATCTTCGGGGGCGGTAGATCCAGGGTCAATCGTGGGTCGGGTCACGTGGGTCGGGAGGCGATATCGGAGTCCCAGAGACCTTTGCTTTCATAATGTGTAACACAAAAGCTCAAAATGAGCAAACATCAATCATTGGCCTACTTAGCGTTGTGGATGATAGCCTGCCAAATGACGTCTTAGAAATCAGTGGATACAGAAGTTACCGAATAGTAGACAGGCGGTACTGGTACTGATACACAGGAACCATGTTAAGCTAAGCCCTTTTGGATGTCTGAAGATTGTAGGTATTCTGTCTGAAGGCAGTGCCCGCTAACAGGGTTCATTACGTCAACAGTACTTACTTTGCATAGGTAATATTTCAACACTCGACACCCCACTTCCTGGGGACCTTCGCAATACGCCTGACATTTGTGAAGATGTTCTTATAAGGATTTGTCCTGGTGTATAAGTTGCTATTTTTATTATTGTAAGTGTATATTAACAGTTAGTCTAAGGATATAACTGTTATACTGAGGTAAATTGAAAACAGGCGAGATTTCACTAGTTACGTGTGGACATGTGCCAATTATCACACTGCCGTCACTGCTCACATTTTTACTCTCCGCGCATACTCCTCACAGCACATGCGTCGTTCTCAACCTTTCGCTTTACATCATTAAGAACACCACTGGCGAGGCTAAGCCTAAATAAGCCTATGCTAGTCGCACAGGCTCCAAAGGTCAAGCCTGTCTAGTGGTGGCAGTGATGTAAAAGCGAACATTGAGAAGTATCGGAACGAAAAGACAAGCAAACAGACGTGTAGACAGTTGATGAAAGAATCGCATGATAGATATCCGAATGGAAAGCCTGTCCCCCTGATGTAATTCGGGCCTGAGCTGTGTGCGGTGGTTATTTCTCACGCCTGTTTATGCATTGACGTTTTTTGGACATACTGGTAACGTATAAGTCAGGCATTGCAACAGAACAAACGGGTCAGTTCAGCTAGAACTCTAGATGCCATCGCGCGGGAAAAATACGCAATTACCACCAAAATATCAGAAACATGTCAATTTAAGCTGAATCTGGATTTGTCTGTGAAATCAATCATCATTATCATGATGAAGTCGAATAATCCCGCCATTATTCACTTTTCCAGGTCTCCTAGCTTTCCACTCTCACCTATTCCACCTCCGCCTGTCAACACTTAAGTCTTCTTACAAATGTTGGATGGACGCAGTCGTGGTTATGTCAAACACCTTCCAAAATATCTTAATTAGCCTATTTGGCGGAAATAGAAGTGATTTACCGTTTGCGTTGTTTATATGTTATATGTGATCACATCAACAGCACTTTGGGTAATTCCAGTCTAAGGTCGTCTAATAATTGCAATTAACCATCACTGCATTTTATTTACCCAGCTCATCTGAGACCATGGCGCCAAGGGGCGTACAATTCGCTCTCCTTTAAGCATTTACATGAACAGTTAGAATTAAGCCCGAAGGTAAATTAACAGGTGACCGTATTTCACCGGTTAGGTGTGAACATTTGCCAATTATCACACTCTCGTTGCTTCTCCGGTTTTACTCTTTATGCTGTAAGTTTCTTATTATATTTCTAAACATTATTACGCGTGTGCATATCTCATCTGTAAGCAAGATGTCATTTGTAGGCAAGATGTCATTTGTAGGCAAGAGAGGGTTTCACCCATTGGCGCTTGTTATTTCTACAGTAAATGCATGAGGCAACTTACCTTCACTTAATGGATCACGTTGCCCACTGCAAATATTGTGGACTGTTACAACTATTAACAAAATGAGATGACCTTCATATTGATCAGGATAATATCACTTGATTTCAATAATAATGAAGCATGCGCGACCTTTTCTACCTCCGCTTCAGAAGAGTCGAACCTCTCCAGACTTTTCCTACATAAAAGGCATAGCTCGTGATATGTTGCCAGTACTGAATATTGACCAGATAAAACGGGTAGAAAAAATAGTAAGAGATCACAGTCAATTCGATAGAGAATTGTCCAGTATAATATTATTTGTCAATGTTGGATGAAATTTGATTTCCCTCATGGCGGTTATGTAATTTCGTCAAATCAGTCCAAGAAATCTGTCTGTATGAAAAATCGATGTGGCTTAGTGTATGTAATAGGTCTGACAAAATCATTTTAAAAAAGCACAGGGAAGTCGAGCGGGGTCATGCTATAAAACTGTATCATAAACGTGACAAGTCCAAATTAGACGCACATCATGGACTCTCTCCTAAACAGTCTATATTATTAATTTTTTTTATTGATTGATTGATTTTCTTGGCAACAAAACGTTTCTGGAGTTAGGGCTGTAATAGGGTTTATTGATATCATATTTGAACTCCATAAAAATGAGCCTTTTTTTTGGATGACCATCAGGCTTTACCCGAAGCATTTTAGCATTCATTGATACGCTGTATGTCTGCGCATGGATCGGCGGAGATTTTGACATCAATTTGCTTTCATTTGAATTTATGAATTGGCCCACTTCAGTATATAATCAATTGCTTGTGAGCAAAAGATCAAAATTTATTTGCTCACAAAATGTCCAAATAGTAATGATTAATTCTGAATTCCGAGTGATCTTAAACTTCTAAACATGTACTTCATTTATCCTTGATCTCCAGAGTTCGAATCTCGCTTTTGCCTTCCTTGGAGTTTGTTACAGGAGAACGTGAGGCTATCGCGTGAGGTCTCGCGACTGAGCCGACACATCCGACTATACCAGATGTATATTCAGTCTTGCAAATACCGTAAAACCACGAAGGTTAGTGGCGTTTTAATTTGTGAGATCCCCCATTCTGTGTCGTCCAAATGTACGTGAACTCGTGAGACTCTTGAAATGCCAATTCGGCTTATTCCCTAGGGGTACTGTTCGGTTTCTTCTTATTAAAAGAAGTTTGGTGACCAAAAAACAAACGGGAGCTGGGACACGCGAGTCATTCAATGGCTGAGACACACGAGTTATTCAGTGGCTGGGACACACGAGTTATTCAGTGGCTGGGACACACGAGTCATTGGACCGAGAATTGGTACATTCCCGCGATTTCACTGTTCGTTGGGCCTTGTTGACAATATGAGGGTGGCAAAGTTTATTTGGCTTCTTACCAAGTCAGTTCGGGAATGCGGGAATAAACCACCGACCTTTGGCCAGTTGGTGACAAACTCTCCCACGCGTGACGTACGAACATGTCAAACTGGTGGAAGACAAGCGGTCTTTAACAAACTTCAGACTGGGCAATATCCCCCACGACCGTAGTCCATCGATAATTAGTGTCCTCAACACCATACCAGCAGTGAGAGTGGGCAAATCATTCACTCACTCACAACAAAATTCACGCAAGGTTCAACTGCGGACATGTGTTTTTACGTCATCTCCGTCATCCAAACGTCATGCATCAAACGTCATGCGTCAAACGTCATGCTTTAAACGTCATGTCTCATGCAACTAAATTTAGAATCCCATCATATAGAAAACAAAATACATCAATGACAAATATACAAGGTGCCCCAGAAGTCGCACACCATCCAGGTTGAGGTTGAATGCTTGAGGTACAGAGCGGTGTGTTGCCCATTCAACTCTTTCTTGTACTGTTAGTTTATTAGCCATAATCAATTCTGAAAGAGATACAAAAAAACTTTAAAATCAATTTCCAATCTTAAACACAGGGACAAAATGAAAATCAGGATGGTGCACGACTTCTGGGACACCCTGTATTTAGTGATGAGAATGCTTGAATCTAGTCCATAGAGACACCGACAGTTCAGCACAAAATGGTCAAAAAAGCGTCGTTTTCTGCTTTAACTCCGCACAGATATACACCACCCAACTGTTTTATATGTCTGTGTGTATGTTTGGGGTTTAACGTCGTACTTAACAAACGCTCAGTCATATGACAACGAGGAATCATTAGGCGTGTTTACTTGTACTGTGTCTTCTTGTGGCAAGACAAGTCCATGCCACTAAAGTACTGCCGCCACTGACGCATCATGCCGAAGACTTTATACTGACTCAGGGTAAAGCAGTCCTGTTTCCTCGCTCTAACCTCTCAGTCCTGAGCACTAAGCGAGGCACCAACAACTACCAGTTTTAAAGTCTTTGGTATGACCCGACCTCCACTGTTTTATGAGTACACATACATCAGAACGTGAGAGGTACTAAATGGAAGAGGTACAAAACAGGAAATAATTGTTACGACGAGACAGAGAGTTAACTGTAGAAGTTTCTCGTTGATTAAGTGATAATAATCAATTGTTTTGTGAAAATATTAACTTGTTTTGTGACGAAAAATGCTCAATAAATTTGTGAAATAATATGTTAATTTGTTTTGTGAAAAAATGCTCATTTGCTTTATGAAAAAATGCCGAAGTGGTTTGTGAAGAAAAATGATTTATTTCTGGTGTGCATTCAAAGATATTAACTGCTGACTCCTATTTAACGGATCTTGCATGGTAAGGTCTGACTACAACCTGCGTATGGCGCGGGTTTCCCACGGGCTCTGTCTGGTTTCCTCTCACCATTATGCTGGCCACTGCCGTATAAGTGAAATATTCTTGAATACGGCGTAAAACGTGTCAGCTTTATGAATGATACACATTAATTTAACTGTTCATCTATGCCTGTATATCTACTTTATAAAAACGGATATAGTTTAAACCCTATTTTGCAAGATAGGAAAAACGATAAAGAATTTAAAATGTTCCAAACATATATTGAAGCCTATGCGTAAGCTCAAGCAGTTCTGACACAAACATTTCAAATCCGGCGACGATTTTAATGACGACCTATGTACAGGTCACTATACGTATGTGTTGTGGGAAAATGTGTTTCGAGCTTTACGTATAATCCGATTGGAGGCATGGTGCATTTCCCTTTCTCGGCCAATCACATCACTCTGTCTCACTCTAATCGCAGTCTTTGATTTTATATCACAATATCATATTTCATTTCACTCTTTTGTATTTTGTATGTGCTGTGACTTTAGAACCGCAATGATGTACTTTACCAGGCTTGGCGATTACGCGGACGTTTCATTTTCTTAATGCGTGTTTTTGGTTTTTCTAAAATGGCTCGGAATAATGTATCATACTGATCCAGGCCTATCAAGTGCGAAAGTATGTACATTACTGTCTCAAGATGTGTATTTTTTCTTCCAGATTTGCCATTACAGCGAGGTAGGAATCATTAAGATTAATGAGTATGAGTTTATAACCAAGTTTTTGCGACGATGTGGAGATGTAAATTTTACATTTTAGTCATCAGAGCGGAAGATGATCTTAACAAACTGTTCTTTTAATGGCATTCACAGGTCACTATGACATTAATATCACCCTTAAAGTTAAACAAATAAGTTGCTGATTATAGAAAAACAGCAGTTATCGAAGGTGAAAATCTGAAGAAGAAATTCACAGAAAAATCACTGGTATCAGATTGCAAACTGAAACGCTCAAATGTCTGATTCCTTACTGACAGCTCAACCGGTCACACTTCATTTCGACTTTCCCAGTGAAGCGTGAATGTAATTCAATGAGTGAGGTCATTCACATCCTATTCATTGTTTTCCACGTTTAAATCATTTATATCCTGTACATTGTTTTCCACGTTTAAATCATTCACACCTTTCACATTGTTTTCCACGTTTAAATCATTCACACCCTGCACATTGTTTCCACGTTTAAATCATTCAAACCCTGCACATTGTTTTCCACGTTAAAAGCATTCATAGCCTGTACACTCTTTTCCACGTTTAAATCATTCACACTCTGTACATTGTTTTCTACGTTTAAATCATTCACACCCTGTACATTGTTTCCACATTTAAATCATTCAAACCCTGCACATTGTTTTCCACGTTAAAAGCATTCATAGCCTGTACACTCTTTTCCACGTTTAAATCATTCACACTCTGTACACTGTTTTCCACGTATAAATCATTCACACCCTGCACATTGTTTTCACGTGTAAATCATTCACATCCTGTACATTGTTTTCACGTTTAAATCATTCACACCTTTCACATTGTTTTCCACTTTTAAATCATTCACACCCTGCACATTGTTTCCACGTTTAAATCATTCAAACCCTGCACATTGTTTTCCACGTTAAAAGCATTCATAGCCTGTACACTCTTTTCCACGTTTAAATCATTCGCACTCTGTACACTGTTTTCCACGTATAAATCATTCACACCCTGCACATTGTTTTCACGTCTAAATCATTCACATCCTGTACATTGTTTTCACGTTTAAATCATTCACACCTTGCACATTTTTTCCACTTTTAAATCATTTACATCCTGTACATTGTTTCCACGTTTACATCATTCATGTCCTGTACATTGTTTTCCACGTTTAAATCATTCATGCCCTGTACATTGCTTCCACATTTAAATCATTCACATCCTGTACATTTTTTCCACGTTTAAATCATTCACACCCTGTACATTGTTTTTCACGTTTAAATCATTCACCTCCTGTACATTGTTTCCACGTTTAAAGCATTCACATCTTGTACATTGTTTGCACATTTAAATCATTCACATCCTGTACACTGTTTCCACGTGTAAATCATTCACATCTTGTACATTGTTTTCACGTTTAAAGCATTCACATCTTGTACATTGTTTGCACATTTAAATCATTCACATCCTGTACACTGTTTCCACGTGTAAATCATTCACATCTTGTACATTGTTTCCACGTTTAAATCATTCACATCTTGTACATTGTTTCCACATTTAAATCATTCACACCCTTTACACTGTTTCCACGTGTAAATCATTCACATCTTGTACATTGTTTTCACGTTTAAATCATTCACACACTGCACACTGTTTTCCACGTTTAAATCATTCACATCCTGTACATTGTTTCCAGGTTTAAATCATTCATACCCTGCACACTGCTTTTCACGTTTAAATCATTCGCACCCTGTACATTGTTTTCCACATTTAAATCATTTCCTGTACACTGTATACAGACTATAACAAGTATATTAAAGCACCTTCCAGATTTGCACCAGCCAATCCTTCCAACAGATCAATTCAGATGTGTCTCAGATTTCAGGCTATCAGATGTAACTGGTGTCTGGATCAGATGTAACCGTTCTGGATGATTGAGACCTTCTCCAAAGATTTCAAGATTTACATCAATTAGATCAACTCAAGTGATTTCCAGATTGGCATCAATTAAAACCAACTGAATGTATTCCAGATTTGCAGCAGTCAGATATACTTGTATTATGGTGTTTTCCATGATTTGCATTCAATTAAATCTGTTTCATTGTTTTTCCAGACTTGAGCGTCGGCCTTTTGAATGTTCTACCGGACACGATATGGAAGATCACGGTGGAATTCATGGCAGGTGACGCAGTCTGTCGAACTGTTCGCTACATGCAAGGCGTCGTCACATACGCATCTACTTACGTCCTGGTGGCTCTGAGTATAGACAGACTAGACGTCATAGCTAGACCCATGTACTTTACTAGAGCAGGTAACTCAGTTACAGTGAATTAAATCAAACAATCCCGTACAAGTCGAAACAATCAGTGAATTAATCAACCAATCAGCTAATTAATCAATCAATCAATCAATGCTTGTGATAGCCATATTTAATAAACATTCACATGAAAACAATGTCTTGGATAAGGATTATCACCATCAGAATCCTGGCTGTAAAAAACAAATCAAACTGTTCAAGGATTTGACTGTGCTGAATTCCCTCAAAAAGAAAAACTGAAAAACAAAGTCACGGTAGTTTTGAACCTTCATTTCAGCGCTTTTTTCCCCGGGATTTACTTATGTTTTTTATTTTATCTCCTTAAGGGCTGTCTTAAGTAGTACCGATGAAAAAAAGACAACTAGGTGACCTGGAAACGCATTTAAAACCTAAAGCAAACAAAAAAATCATTGGAAGTCATTGATTTGTTGAGTCGAATAATTAAAACTCCCTAGGAGGATTATTTTTTCATTTGAAGCAGATTGAATGTCTCTCTTTCAGCAGGGGTCAAGTTGGTATAGCGCTGGGTCCCTTCATCCACTTCTCAGTGAATTAATTTTAATCTAAACTGCAATCAGATTTGCTGCCACTATCGGGTTTTGTTAAGAAGGGTTTGATTATTTAGATTTCGGTATTCAATATTTACCAAATTCTTGAGCCTTTAGAACGCACAGGGTGTACTCAGAACTGTGATGTATAAGCCGGATGCCGTCTCGGCCAGATCCCACTTTCTATATCCTGCTGTCTCCCAACAGCGCGGTGATTTAATTACATCCCTAAAAAAACCGGGACATTAACAAAATCCTGTTATTTGATTTAAGGAAATCTGTCCTTAATCAATGTTTCGGTCCAATGGATCTAAGGCGCCGCCAGCTTCATTGATTTAACCTCAAAACCGACTCTGTAACACTGCGACGTTGTTGGAATCACTTGACCCGGTAAGACTGTTGGCAAAAGGCTTGAGAGCGGAAGACCGTCTAATCCCTAAATAAACTACAAGTGTGGACTGGAATAATGAAAGGAAACTTCTTTTCCAGTGTACAAGTAATTTACATATTGGCTTCCCAAACAGATAAAATTATCGTCAGGTATACGGGCGCTTGACAGTCTGTTGGGTGCCTTGCACGGTTGACGCTAAGGGCCTGTTTTTCAAAGATGTCGCAGCACTACGCCAATCGCATTTACTATGTGGAAGCATCTCTGTTCTACATGTTGTTATGGAAAATACGCCAGATGTAATTTGCGACTGCTTCGTAACGCAGACTCCAGTCAGAAAAAGACGCTTAATTTGTAAGTTGGGCACTCAGACAATATACAAAAAATAAACATTTATCAGGTGTTTTACGCCATGCCGATGTTCCTTTCACTCCTGCTAACAATAGGTGATATACGTCCATGGCATAAAAATAGAAGGATAAAATGCTGATGATGATGATGCTGCAGATGGGTTTCTGAAACAGGAGAGCTATGGTTCATTGTGCGGGGCCTTCGTGGCTCAGTTGGTTAGCGCGCTACCGCAGCGTAATGACCCAGGAGTCTCTCACCAATGCGGTCGCTGTGAGTTCAAGTCCAGCTCATGCTGGCTTTCTCTCCGGCCGTATGTGAGAAGGTCTGTCAGCTACCTGCGGATGGTCGTGGGTTTCCCCCGGGTTCTGCCCGGTTTCCACCCACCATAATGCTGGCCGCCATCGTATAAGTGAAATATTCTTGAGTACGGCGTAAAACACCAATAAAAAAAAAACAAAAAAAAAACAGGTCACTTGGGCAAGGATGACCACGAAAATTTAACAATTACTTGGCTTCTATGGATCGTAAATTTAGGAGCGTGACAACGGCATATTATTCTGTATGACAACCATACCTTTCTTTAGAGATTTAGCTTTTAGTTTACTCTCATCTTATGGCTTCCAATGTTGTAATGAATAGTGCAACCACAAGTAAAGAAGGTAAAAACAACGGGAAGAAACTTCCAGGCAATCAGTGAAAAAGGTGAAAACGACATAAAACATTGGAGCATTACAAAAAGTCTCCAGAGGCATAAAACCTTTCTCTGCAGTTTGGAGACATTTTGTGAAAGGTAAATTTTTTACACCATATTACGGTTTTATACGACGTTAAGACTTTTGACACCATATAAAGACATTTAACACCATGTAAAGACATCTAATGCCATGTTAAGGCATTTTGCACAACGCGGATGTAAAATGTCACGGCATGAGCCTTTCTACACGTATTCCAGAGCTATCTAGCCACTGTTTACAAAGAAATACTGTTGAATCTCGAGTGTTTGGGCTCCATATGCTCCCAGCACCCGTGGCATGGGGCCGTAATGTCAACATTCTCCCAGCACCTGTGGCATGGGGCCGTAATGTCAACATTCGCCAAGCACCCATGGCATGGAACTGTAATGTCAACATTCGCCAAGCGCCCTTGGCGTGGGGTCGTAATGTCAACATTCGCCCAGCACCTGTGGCATGGGGCCGTAATGTCAACATTCGCCCAGCACCCATGGCATGGGACCGTAAAGTCAACATTAGCCAAGCACCCATGAAATGGGGCCGTAATGTCAACATTCGCCCAACACTAAAGCCATAGAGCCGTAATGTCAACATTCGCCCAGCACCCATGGCATGGGGCCATGTCAACATTCTCCCAGCACTAAAGCCATAGAGCCGTAATGTCAACATTCGCCCAGCACCCATAGCATGGGACTGTAATGTCGACATTCGCCAAGCACCCTTGGCGTGGGGCTGTGATGTCAGCATTCGCCCAGCACCCGTGGCATGGGGCCGTAATGTCAACCGCCAGTCAATAATTTTAATCACCTGTACCTTGTTTTTAAAAAATCTGAAAAACAGTTTATTTATGCTTCTAATACTCGAGCATAACTCTTTTTCTATAAACCCTTTCAGTCCTGCTGAGTGGAACTCTTTTAATGTTTCTTAGCCTTTGCTGAGGTACTGCTGTACCTCAGCTGGGTATTTCACCTGTTACGTGTGAGATTTGCCAATTACCACGCCGTAGTTGCTCCTCTGGTTTACTCTCCATGTTGTAAGCCTTTTTATATCTACTTGATACAGTCGCCTTGGCGTAAGAGAAATATTCTTGAATACGCGCAAAACTTAAAACAATTCAATAGGCATTGCTACTTTTCAAGCTTGTCATGATCAGATAGAGTAAAATATTAACGGACTTAAATTGACAAGAGGCCGTGTATATATGTAAATATTGGCAGTTAGATTTGCCAATTATTACACGGTCAGCGCTGTACTAGTTTTACTCTCTGCGCTGTAAGACTTTTATTATATTTATCAGGATGTTTAACCTTACCTAGATAATCATGCCTATAATCATAAAATCACGAATATATAAACTGATCACTCAATCACTGAATCAATCAGAAAATAAATATCTCTTTTCACAGGAGCTCGATCTAAATGGCTAATTGGTACAGCCTGGACGATTTCTTTCCTGTTCGCTTTGCCGATGACTTCCATCAACGAGTTGGTGTTTAAAGACGGAATTTGGCAATGCTGGATTAACTTCCCCGAGCACTGGCACTGGAAGGTAATGGAAATCAAACAGCCTGGGACCACTTGCAAATGGATAGTATTAAAGCTTACGACAAAACAATTACAGCCTGTTGTAAAATATTTAAGATCGCTCCAAAGTTTACGCTAAGTGCACATAGTTGCTCTACGTTGAATGGCATCTAGTAAGTTTCGACTCTGTTTGCAAACATGTGCAAATTAATTGTGTCAAAAAGATGTAACGGAAATTTTTCACATGTTGTTAGCTGCTGAACCATTATTGTGTGCAAATGCATTCGTAAAGGAAGGCAAGAAATGTAACTGATGGCTACATTGCCTGTTTATGCAGGCCTATGTCGTAACTCGGAAAATTTTCAATTACATAACAATTCCTTCTGCAAGCTGCGTAACTTATATTTTCAATGGATTGTAACGTCGATAGAAGGCTTTACAGTCGATTGTCGTCCTTCATACGATGGCGGTCATGTGTAAGGATAAAACAAATGGGAGTGGTCGGGGTAAACCACCAGCCTTTGGCAAGTTACTGACGAACTTTCTCACGTGTGACGTACAGATAAACACATCGTAATGGTGGGAGAAAAAGGTCTCAAAAGGCGAAATTAGGACGAAATCGTGCAATGAGAAACGGCCAATCAATGACCACTGGTCAATATTGTTGGAAAGATGCAAGGATTGCTCTAGGGGAATGAATGAATGATGTTCTACCAAATATAATGAAACTCATCATAAACAATTTGAACATGGTTTTGCAAATTCACACGGTCAGATACACTGTTGCCCAAAATGATGGAATAAATTATTTTGTGCCAGATTTTTTCCAAATTTGCCCAAATCTACCCAGAAAACTGTAGACAGATTTACCATCTTCGGTTAAAAGGTGGAACCATTTGCAATCTTCAAACGTCCAGAGAATGCAAACTGGTGAAAGGAATACAAAACCAGAAGATTTAGTTTCAATTGTTGAGATTTAATGTCACCATAAGATTCAAATGAAAACAGATGAATCGATGAGATTGACAAATGGGAATGCACAATTAAAGTCTCAGCAAAAGATTAAAAGTTTCTAGTAACGTGTGTGACCACCTCTGGCACGAATGAGGGCAAGGAGACGCCGCGGCATGCTATCAACGAGGTTGTTGATGACGTCAACGTGCATAGCGTCCCACTCTTCCCTCAGAGCCTATGCTAATTTTGCAGGGTTTGAGGTGCATTGTCCCGGTCCTTGATCGCACGGCCAAGGACATCCCAGGCATGCTCGATGGGGTTCATGTCAGGCGAACAGGCTGGCCATGGGAGCTGCTCCACACCCTCATCCCAAAGAAATTGTCTGACGACGTTGGCCCTGTGTGGCCTGGCGTTGTCGTCTTGAAGCCGAAAGTTGTTGCCTTAGACTTGTCTTGCATGTGGCAAGCAGTGTTCCTGTAAAATATTCAGATACACGGCGGCGTTGACGTTTCTTTCCGCCACGAAAAGCTCTGTTTTGCCACCATGATGAATGCCACTCCTCACCATCACTGAACCGCCACCTTGACGGGACTCCCGGACACAGTCATCATGGAGGTTCTCACCACGCAGTCTCCGAACCCTTTGTCGCCCATCTTGTCGGTCAAGGATGTATCTGCTTTCGTCAGTGAAGACGACGTGACGCCAGTGGCCGACCTGTAACGCCGGTGCCCCCTAGCCCAAAGGAATCGTGCAACACGATGCGGAGCAATCAGACGTGGACATCTGACCATCCGTCTTGCTCGATGCCCTGATCAGTAAGTCGACCATTCACGGTTTGGCGTGAAACACGAACCCCATAGTGTTGCCTCCACAAGAGACTGAGACGGCTGGTTGGCATTCTCCGGTTTGTTCGACACAGGTGTACGAGTCTCCTATCCTGTCGTCTTGTGGTCGAACGTGGACGCCCTGTTGGCTTTCCTGGCGTTAACTGATGTACCTCTCTGACGTGTTTCAGAATCTTAGAGACTGCACTTTGTGATATCCCTGCGAAAGTGGCGATATCGGCCTGTTTAAACCCTTCCTGTCTTAGGGCAACCACCCTCCGTCGAATCGCTAGTGGCGTAGGAGCAGACATGACACTGTGAACTGCTATGCCAAAATTTGCGTCCATGAAATCAGGGATGGCCTAAACAGAAGACCTGTTTATATAGGGATGCAGCCGGAGAGATAGTACGAAACTTAAATTGTGTCGCTTTACATGGCTCTCAACCAAAAGCCCTTTCACGTAACTAAATTTTTGGCTTCCACTTACATAAAGGGTCCTTCGTATAACAGCTAGGAAGAGCCAAGTGTATTGCAGAGAGGACCAAATACTTGTATTTTCCAGAAATGTAACCTGAATTTATTTTATTCCGTCATTTTGGGCAACAGTGTAAATAGAATCGACAGAATTTTAGTGTCGTTAAAAAGAGTTCAAATAATGGATACAAATGCGTCTTTAAATTCAGCTGCTCGCTTTAGAAAATCGGCCCTTTTTAGAAAGTTAATACTCTCTCAAACGCGTATTTTTCTTTAAATGTGTGGAACAATTTCCTAAAAAAAATCGCGAAAGTGTATAGTTCTTTTCTTATAAATTCAACTTAAGATTATGTATGTCAATTTACAAACCCAACCCCCAAGTGACCCAGTCAAATGCCTAATTCCACCATTTATATTAAATCTGTCCTTTCCTTTTTTCTTCTGCAGCTTTACATCACACTTATTGCAATCGTTCTCTTCATCTTACCTGCTATTTTCATCGCCATCTGTTACATCGTCATCGTGCTAATCATCTGGAACCATGGCACTGTCAGTGACGGCGGAGCAAGGTTTGCCAGGAAGAGACTATTGCCCCGAGGTCAGTATCTAGCGAGGAAATCACCAGAATCTTTTCCCATTTTTTTTTTGTTTGTTTGTTTGTTTTGTTTGTTTTGCTTTTGTTTTGTTTTGCCATAAAATTTTTTTCATAATCAGTTACACTTACTGACAACAATACCTGTGGTTATAAATTACTTTAGGAGTAGTAAAAGCATCAGTGACATTGTAATGCATATATTTAGCTACGATTACGTCTGACCAGTTGTTCTGCATTTGGTTACGTTTACAACTGCCCAGATTTTCTATATTTCTTGACGTTTACGTCTGAACAGTTGCTCTACATTTGATGACGTTTACGTCTGACCGATTATTGTATATTTGGTTACTATTACGTCTGACTGATTGTTATACATTTAGCTACGTTTACGACTGACTGGTTGTTATACATTGAGTTACGTTTACGTCTGAAAGGTTGTTATACATTTAGTTACGTTTACATCTGACAGGTTGGTATACATTTAGCTATGTTTACATCTGACAGGTTGTTATACATTTAGTTTCGTTTACGCCTGACTGGTAGTTATACATTTAGTTTCGTTTACATCTGACAAGTTGGTATACATTTAGCTACGTTTACGACTGACTGGTTGTTATACATTGAGTTTCGTTTACGTCTGAAAGGTTGTTATACATTTAGTTACGTTTACATCTGACAGGTTGGTATACATTTAGCTATGTTTACAACTGACAGGTTGTTATACATTTAGTTTCGTTTACGCCTGACTGGTTGTTATACATTTAGTTTCGTTTACGCCTGACTGGTTGTTATACATTTACTTACGTTTACGTCTGACTGGTTGTTATACATTTAGTTACGTTTACGTCTGACCGATTATTGTTTATTTGGTTACGATTACGTCTGCCTGGTTATTATACATTTAGTTTCGTTTACGTCTGACTGGTTGTTATACATTTAGTTTCGTTTACGCCTGATTGGTTGTTATACATTTAGTTTCGTTTACGCCTGACTGGTTGTTATAAATTTACTTACGTTTACGTCTGACTGGTTGTTATACATTTAGTTACGTTTACGTCTGACCGATTATTGTTTATTTGGTTACGATTACGTCTGCCTGGTTGTTATACATTTAGTTACGTTTACGTCTGCCTGGTTGTTGTACATTTAGCTATGTTTACATCTGACAGGTTGTTATACATTTAGTTACGTTTACGTCTGACCGATTATTGTTTATTTGGTTACGATTACGTCTGCCTGGTTATTATACATTTAGTTACGTTTACGTCTGACAGGTTGTTATACATTTAGTTACGTTTACGTCTGACTGGTTGTTATACATTTAGTTACGTTTACGTCTGACCGATTATTGTTTATTTGGTTACGATTACGTCTGCCTGGCTGTTATACCTTTAGTTACGTTTACATTTGACAGGTTGTTATACATTTAGTAATGTTTGCATCTGACTGGTTGTTATAAATTTAGTTACGTTTGCGTCTCACTGGTTGTTTTATACCTCTTCCTCCAGGAGACAGTTGTGAGAGCTGCAGGAATGGAAATATTGAACTTAAACAGGCCTCAAGTAGTCGGGGAGTTATTCCAAAGGCCAAGATTAAAACGATAAAGATGACATTAACAATAGTTACGGGTGAGTCAGAAGTTTTACATCAATCTGCTTAAAGTCTTTATAGTGGCTGTAGGGGGCCCCCGTTGCCGAGGTCGTTAGCGTGCCATCCCGGCACAATAGCTGAAGAACGTCTCACGGATGCTTCCGCTGTGAGTTTAAGTCCAGTTCATGCTGGCTTCGTCTCCGGCCGTATGTGCGACGGTTTTGCAGAAACCTGTGGATGTTCTTGTGTCCCCCCCCCCCCCGGGCTGTGCACACTTTCCTTCCACCATAATGCTGGCCACCGTCGTATAAATGAAACATTCTTGTCAAAATACTAATCAAAAAAATAAATAAATATATTGGCTATAGTATATGTCTTATATTCAAACTGGTCAGCCTGGTGTAGAGCTTATACTTGTGGAAAGTAAATGAACCTAAATAAGTCTGTGTAATTTAAAACAAAACAACATAAACAGTAAAACCAGGGTGGTGACCACAGTGTGATAAGTGGCCAATGGTCACACCTAATCTGTGAAATACGGTCGCTTGTCAGTTTACCTAACTCTTCATGTAAGTGCTTAAATAGTAGCAAATTAGTAGCTTATGGCTTGAAGACAAAGACCACTCGAAAATGAAGTGTGTATAACATCAAGGGCCATTAAGAACTGCCCAGGAAAATAGTTTGATTTATTTTTTTTACAGTTTGTTTAACCTTGTAAAATGCATTTTAATATTTTTATCTATAGTTGCTATTACTGACCAAAATCTGACCAGTGACGTCACATGAGGCTTTTGCTACTTAACACACATTAGACTGCTATATTTCATCATTCAAAATGCATATAAATATAGATCTATGAATGCATTCACCCATTTGACCTTTCAGGCTATTTCAGGCTAAAAGTATAGATGTGACGTAATTGATACCTACTGGGTCATTACAGGCCACCGCAGAATCTGATCTTTTAACACAATTTTAATCGGTTAGAAAAAAAAATCTATAAAAAAAATAAATCCAGCTAATTTCCTGGACAGTTTTTAATGATCCTTCAGCTGATATATACTTCATATTGGAGTGGCCTTTGCCTTTAAGTAGAGGTAGGTAAGACAATGCAGTAAGGTTAATTGCAATTAATTAGACATCACGGGTCTAGAATTACTTAAATTGCTGTGTTGTCATCACATTTAATAAACAATAGTATTAAAACAATGCAAAAGGGTCAGGCCCGGGCAATAATTAGCCTATCAGAAGAATCCCGGTTTATGCAAGAAGGCCCCCAACCATCAAATTTGCACTAAGAAAGTTGTGGAGCGCTTGTTCCCGCCAAATGCCCCCGATTAGTGGGAGAATCTGTCGAATTCAGACTGCTGACATCTTAACACTTTTTCGTAAATTCTACCGTTTCAGTTTTCATCTGTTGCTGGAGCCCGTTTTTCGTTTTCGACCTTCTCGATGTGTATGGCCACATTCCCATGAGTCAGGAAAAAGTCGCCATATCCACATTCATACAGAGTTTAGCCCCTTTAAACAGCGCCGCCAATCCGGTTATCTACACACTGTTCAACACTAAGATCTGCCGAGCGGTGGGGTCAAAACGAGGCTCTTACTTACCGTCAGGATCCTCGCCAACCGTGGTAACAGGGATATGAAAGGGTTACTGAACTTGACGTAAAGTGTCATGTGTAACCATGGCAATTACTGTTTCTAAACTTTGTACATACGGGCTGATGACAGCTATATGGAATACAGGCTCTTCTTGCTTGGACTTGTCTTTTCTGTTTTCATACAAACTAAGGTACATAGTCATCTAGAGTTTAAACCGTCTTTTAATATGAACTAAGACTTACCATCTGAAAAACAAGGCGTGCTTTGAATGGACTAGTGCATAATTAAATATCTAAAATCCAAGTGGTGTATAATTTTAGACGTGTTTGCACGGACTATTGTTCAACCGTATCGACTTCAGTACAACGTTGTGTAGTTTGGGAAGCTCGTTTTAAAGCCACCGAAATGTTGGCGTCGTTGTGTGATTGTGAACCTGTTCAACATCTGAAATCTAAACAGTGTTTGACAGAAGTGTTGACCCATCGTATATGAATCTGGAAAAACAAAACAACTCTTGAAAATTATGATCTGGATGATCTGGATGATCTGGATGATCTGTTTTACAACCGCTGGAATCTTGACGTTATCGTGTGGACGTAAAATTGCTCGACACCGGAAAGTCATAAAACAGTGCTTGACAAAACGGTGCTTGTGTGTCAGCTCTATATAAACTTACGTGTAACATCTGGAATATAAGTTGCGTTTAATACGGACTGGGGTACGGCATCTGGAAAAGTGTCAGAATTTATATCGTCTCTTGTTACAGGATCTAGTACATGTGCGTGAAGAAACAACGGACGTCTGTGTGGACTTGTAATAAAGAATCCAGAATCTTTCTACAGTAGTATCTGTCGTAAAGCACTTTGGATCTGAATATACATGTAGTCTTGTCATGAATTGTGTCGACGCACCGAGTATCCTTAAATGGACTGCCTTTAAAAATATAATCGGACATCTGAAAAACTTTTCTTGAGACGAAAAGAAAACTGAGAAAGATTTGTTTTGTTTTTGTGAATTTTAAAAATGGATTTCTCTAATCATTTAAAACAAAAATGTACGTGAACCATCAAGAAGAATCCACAACCTGGGAAAAAATATATTATTTCTTTCCACGAAGACCAAAACTGAACAGAGCTGTATTATTTACATGCACATTTAACAGTATGTTTAGCATGAAACACAAACAAAATATGGAACTGTGAAAACGTGTCTGTATTATGCACACAATTCCTCATGGAAAGCTATAAAAGGTGAAAAGACTTTACGTGCGTAGGGAAACTGTATAAACGGTAGTGTTGTGGGGGTTTTATTGATAGTTTTCAACCAAGTAACTTGAAAACAAGGTTACCTTTGTAATGTGAACATTCATTAATTTTTTTGATTGAACAGTATTGTGTGCCTGATAGGTACAAGCTACCAACAAATCTGTGCTTTGTTCTTCAATGCTTAGGGTTGTTCCGGAATCTCGCAATCTTAACAGAATAATGATCATGAAATGAACGGTATAGTATGCAGACACAACTGACAGTCATACATTAACTGTCTTTCTTCTGCTTTGATTATTGACATAATGATTGTCTATACATGAACTGAGTGGGATTTGAACAGAACGGGGATTCTTACCAGAATTCTGAAGAACCGTATTTGATTTGATCAGAAATTTGGCCTAAATAGAAAATGTCGTCGATCTCAACATCAATACGCAAACAGCTTTCAGTCATGGACTTTCTTATATCCAGCTTAACAGAGCTGTTGTCCTTACATAAACAGTTTTCAGTCATGTGCTGGCTTATATCCAGCTGAACAGAACTGTTGTCTGTAAATGAACAGTTTTCAGTCATGAACTGGTTTAGAGCCAGCTGAGCAGAGTTGTGATCTAGACGTGAACTGCCTTCGATGTGAACACAACTTTTGTCTATACATTGTTCAATGAAATGACTTCGATTTGTACATAAATTTGGTCTCTACAATGAACAACCTCCTATGTGTACAGAACTGGCGTCTATACAGTCTAGACTGTTTTACATCCAGCTGAACAGAACTGGTTTAGACATGAACTGTGTTTGATCTAAACATAACACTTGTCTGCGCAATGAAGTACCTTCGACCAGAACAGAACCGTGATCTCTACAATGAACAGCCGCCGATGTGTACAGAACTGGCGTCTAAACTTAAATTGTTTTACATCCAGCTGAATAGAACTGTGGTCTAGATGTGAACTGTGTTAGATCTGAACATAACATTTGTCTATTCAATGAAATGCCTTTGATCAAAACAGAACTGTGGTCTTTACAATGAGTAGATTTCGACCAGGACACAACTGTGGTCTGTGAAATGAATAGTTTTCGATCTGAACAGAACTGGCGTTTATACATGGACTGTTTTACATTCAGCTGAACAGAACTGTGGTTTATACATGAACTGGGTTCGATCTGAACATACCGTTTGTCTATACAATGAAATACCTTCGATCGGAACAAAACTGTGGTCTTTACAATCAATAGTTTTCGATTAGAACATAACATTTGCCTGTACAATGAAATATATTCGATCAGAACAGAGCTGTGGTTTCTACAATGGACTGTCTTCGACCTGAGCAGTATTGTGGTGTCTACAAATAACAGCGGTTTACTAATTCAACAATCCTCGATCTTACCAGAACTGTAATCTTTATAATAATTGTCTTCGATCTCACTAGAACTGTGGTCTTCACAAGAATTTCCTTCTATCTTACCAGAACTGCGAAGTATACCAGAACTGTCTTGGATCTCAGCAGGCCTGTAGTCTATGTATGATCTGTCTTCGATATGAGCAGAACGACGGTCTTCTACAAGTACAGGGTTGTCATCTATACATAAAATGAATTGAGATGAGATATAAAAATTTACGTACTGAGATACGAACGTTATTTGTCATGCGTCTTCTTTGTACTTCCGCTATGTGCACGCAAGAAGTACAGTTGTTATGTAAAACGCCACTTCCATTGCGTTTTGGTCGTATAAGGTTTTGTAGACGCAATAATTACAGGTCTTTTACGTGATGTTACTTGTCATGTGTTTTGGCATCACTTCCAGTGTGGCGAAGAAACAACCAGGGCGATTTCGAATGTCGTTAGTTGCCATGCGCCTTGGGCGTGACAATTTAATGACGTCTGAAGCGTGACTGGGAACCTAATGGAGGAAGTTTCGTTTGATAACTAGTAGTCGTCAGTATATAAGTGGCCAAGAGGCACCAAGAGAAGTATCCAAGCGAAAAATCAAATTCCTCAAGACAAGTTTCGTGAATAGAATTGGCATGAAAATTCCTTAAAAAGATGTATTAGCTTAAAGGAAGATATCTACCTGGACGTAGAAGTAATTAAAAGTTTTCATACAAATTTATTGTCCGTGTATGGAAATCTGTATCTTCTTGGATATTCTTGG
This sequence comes from Liolophura sinensis, assembly GCF_032854445.1. Lineage (NCBI taxonomy): Eukaryota > Metazoa > Mollusca > Polyplacophora > Chitonida > Chitonidae > Liolophura > Liolophura sinensis. The sequence continues at coordinate 5,438,511 of NC_088298.1, read as the reverse complement.
ACTTGGAGTTATGAAATGTTGAACTGGATTATCCAGAGTTTGTACATGATGTCTGAATTTCTGCTTTACCTTGACGGATTGTTAGATAATGCTCTTTAATCCATGCCATCACGCTGCTAGTTTCAAATTGTATAACATTGTTGCCAGACGTGAGAGTGACGGCCAGCAACCTGCGGATGGTCGTGGGTTCCCCGGGTTCCTCCCACCATAACGCTGGCCGCCGTCGTATAAGTGAAATATTCTTGAGTACGGCGTAAAACACTAATCAAATAAATAAATAAAATATAACATTGTTAGGAAGCAAGTAAAAACGCCAATCGTTTACAGATATGGTTTTGGCAAACTTCAAAGATCAAGCGTATTTTGAGGATTTTCTGTGGATTAGAAATTTATAGTTGTTGTTGCAAATCGATTCTGTTTGAGAACAACCCTTTGCTTTCTTGTAAACTTTTGAAGTCTAGGACGTTGTTGCAGTCACAACTGCAGTATATTGCGGTTTAAAGGAAAATTACAATGTTTTTTCATCAACAGTTTCTAACCAAGCTGTACTATTCTCTAATATATCTGTATCGTATACCTTGTCTTCTAGAGAAATTTTTCATGAATTCAAGTCAGATTTTTTATCCACTTTGCAGAATGAATTGACGATAGTTCCTGTATCATTTCCAGACCTCTGTTTTCAACAGATATGTAAGGCTATATTGACAATGTAAGGGCGTCTTGCTGTTCAGAGTCATGTCCTGCGTTAAGCCTTTAAACTGACGTCTCTTTAACATTAACCGGCAACTACTGGACGGTGTGATCTCTGTGATGATAAAGCAAACTGAGCTGTACGTTCTTCTACAATATCCCCTATACACTGTTGCGCAGTTAAAGTTGTTTGTGAGGCTAATTCCACACGACATTTTATAGTACATATTAAAAGCCATGTCAGAACAAAATCAAAGTATTCGAGTAAATAGCAAAGTTTATTGTGAATACTAGGAGATTCTAAATCTGTCTTTATTTTCGGGCGGGAAAACGTTTTGTAGTTTTTGTTGAATGGCCGTAAGGCCTGTTTGTGGCGTGCATCAACCCTATAAATAGGGTTTAAAAGTTACCAGCCAATCAGACTCTCTCATACATGCAAGCTGTCCGTCTATTTGCACTTAAACTCGTATCTTGTCCACGTAGAATGTAAATATAAGTAAGCTTCTTAAGAAAACAAAGCCATACGGTCATATATATAGGACATTCATCCCTGGGCATTTACAGTTATTGGTCAAAAACTTATGGTTATTGGTTCGGAAACTAAGATCTACGGGTACGATCAATAAGAAATATGCCAACTGCATCTAACAACAACTCAGAAGGGCCATTTTCGCAATAAGTCCGTAACTACTACTATTCATTGTGTGTATGCAGTGTGGTTTTCTTTGGTGAACCAGTGAACCACATTCGCTTAGCATTCTACCTCAGTCAGGCCTTCATGCATGACTGGTACTTCACAAGGAGATCTTATTCTTCACACATATCCATTGCAATTTTATGCGCTTAACAATCTACAGTGCACATGTGTCGGAATGAGCCTTCATTTTGTTGGTCGCCTTTAAATTGGTTCGACTTCACTTTTGAGATGCTGAATACGTGAATGAGTTACGTCATGTCTACAGCAACTGGAAAACAATGCAGGGCTCTTCATTTCATTAATGGAACATAGTTTCTAGGAAAACTTAAAAAGCAGACTAACCAACTTTTCGGATGTAGCCCTTGTTCTCTGTAAAGGTTTTTGGTAACAGAGTATGTGCTGAGATTGGCCCTGAATATACAATTAAAATGGGTCTGCCACCAACCTACAGATGGTGGCCGGAGTTCCCCTGGCTCTGCCCTGTTTCATCCTACCATAATGTTCACCGGGTACTTAGAAGTGAAATATTCCATTGCTAACTTACACTCACACCATAGGCAACAAGTAAAGAAATGCAATGTTTTTGAGTTATCTCCTCAGATTATCAAAAATGTTTCAATATTTGTTTAGAAGCCATTTTAGAAAAGCCGCTTTGACTGCCGCGATTAAAGAGGAGCAAGAAATTAATATAACTTCGAACAAAACCATAGTCAGTCTGTATATATTGCTTTGTGTTGTTTAATTCTAAGAATGGGTAATTGGGTGTTCGGAATACCTGTTACAAGTTAAGACTTAATGATATATACTATGCTGTACGTACCTTTGCATGTTGTCCCTTTCCACGGGACGGAGGCAGATAACCTGTGCCTGCAGAAATTATATCCTATATACAAAACATATGTGTAAATTAAAATTAAAATGGAATTATTTCAAAACATTATTTGTTTCTGTTGTAAGTGTCAAATTATGTCCATATGACACCTGTGTAGAGTCATTTATTTACTTATTTTGTTGTTGTTAACGCCATACGCTTTAAATTGTTTTCACTGATACAATGGCGGTCAACTTAACGGGTAGAGTAAACGAGAGTGTCCGGCGTTTTCCAAAAATAATGCACTCCTTATTGGTGGCGAGGGGTGGGGGAATCTGCCCCATATATACCCGTGGTATATACACCAAGGTCCATTAAGCATCATGTAACTGAGTAGCGTGTTCAACTTCAATCCATGCCTGTAAGGTGATGGCTATAGGGCCTATGACATCAATGAGCTCTCGGGAGTTCCGCGTGTGGGCGCTCGCGCATATACGGGAAGTTGGGGTTAGAAAACGCTTCTTTCGCCCAACGTTCATGCGCGAATACCAAGTATGGACAGGGTTCTAATCCCAACTTCCGGTATATCCGCGAGCGCCCCCACGCGGAATTTCCGAGAACTCGTATCTCTCATAGGCTCTAGAAGTCAGCGAAAGATGTAAGGCGGGTTTATTAAATCGATCTAAACATATTCCCTTACCTTTTTATATTTCTACAACTTTAAAACATGAAACCTCTGCGTGTGCGTTTGCTTGTATCAAAGTGTCATGTTTCTTACCATTACAGATGTTATCGCCAACTGAAAATGACCCAATGTAAATTTCGATGAATTTAATTCAGTTTTGGACTTCTTAGGTCCGGATTAAGGGATGACGGAAGTCGTAAAGAATTTGGTGTGAAGATGATCGTGATTTTCGCTCCATTCGGATGTTCATTTGCTACAAAACAATGTGGCTTGTTGCCGATGTGTATCTCGATTGCTCTTTGATTTGCAATATATACCCAACGTGGTGATCTAATTCAACACGATGAACACCCTTCCCACAGCCCGGTCAAGTGAAATTAGACGCCATTGTGCTGTGGAATTAGACGCAAATCGCTCCGTTCATGTTTACTTACAAGAGAATTGTAAAACTTCAAATTGTAAAGTGAAGGCATTTGATGGAATAACCGGCTCGAATGATTATACTAACGTGAAAAGGTGACCTAAACCAGGCCGACTCCATTTAGGACAGCTTTCTTTGATCCGTCAGTTTTAGTGACCTAACTGACGGCTCAGCTTAGTCCACCATTTTTGACTGTGTAAACGCAAAATGGCAATTGCCGGTTCAGATGTATGCTAATTCCCGATGCCACAGCACACTTCTTACTGAGTATGCGTCGCTCCCGACGTTCGCTTTACATCCCTGCCACCAATAACAAATTTTGTACAAAAATCTCTAACAACGCTAAGGTCACTCATAGCACAGCGATGAGGCGGGAAGCGATGTCAGAAAATATAAAGTCCCTGTCTCAACTTTCGTTTCTATTAATACTAGATAAACGTCCATTCCCTTTATATAAAGTATGTTCAACTTTTTTCGAACGATCGCCTGACACAGTTTTATTGATAAATGAATGTTGACCATACGTTCGCGCAAGGACAACCAGTGAAGAGGTTAAGCCTTAATGAGCCTACGTGCGTTGCACAGATTTCAAAGTTCAAGCTTGTCTAGTGATGGTAGGGATATAAAGCGAACGTAGAGAGCGACACATGCGCTGTAAAGAGTTCCCACCCCTAGGCGACAGACGCATATACCTTCCTTCGTGCAGACTTAATCCACCACGTGAACATACACGGCTCCCATGAGCTTCTATAGGGGCCTCCTCCGTGGCTCAGTTGATAGCGCTAGCGCAGCGTAATGACCCAGGAGTCTCTTACCAATGCGGTCGCTGTGAGTTCAAGTCCAACTCATGCTGGCTTCCTCTCCGACCGTAAGTGAGAAGGTCTGTCAGCAACCTGCGGATGGTCGTGGGTTTCCCCCGGGCTCTACCCGGTTTCCACCCACCATAATGCTTGCCGCCGTCGTATAAGTGAAATATTCTTGAGTACGGCGTAAAACACCAGTCGAATAAAATAAATAATAACCCACGAGCTTCTGTTAACCACGTTCCCCATGACGCAGGAACTGCTTGTATCCGTCTCTGCCATTGTTCGGCTGTGTGAATTTGAACAAAAGCCTGTACCAAAAGAGCACATTTATGGCGATTAAAAGTCTCCTGATGCTAAAATTCACATGGTGCCATGTCATACCACCACATGCAGCTTTCACTTGCCTCTCCAACATATAAAAAAAGAATCAACCAAGCAGGACCGCCATTTGTTGAGCCATGATTGCTGTAAGTGAAGATATAGCATGTGGTTATCCTGGTGCGGGGTGGGTAGTAACCCTGGGCAGAAAGTTTTCAATTCTATCCAAAACCGACAAAATTTTGATGTAATTGCACCTAACTAGTTGCAATGAAGCAGTGCAGGAATTTATAGTGTATCAACAACCTAAATAGCCAGTGGCAGTGTTATTACTTTCCCCCGTGAATCAAGAGCAAGTGGCCGGGTTGTTAGCGAGCCAGCGCGGCGCAATGATCCAAAAGCCTCTCACTAATGCGTTCTCTGTGAGTCCAGCTCACGTGGGATGGTCTGCCAGAAACCTACAGATGGTCGTAGGTTTTCTCCTGCCAGGTTTCCTCCCACCATAATGCTGGGCGCCGTCGTATAAGTAAAATATTCTTGAGCACGGCGTAAAACCCCAATCAAATAAATACATAAATAAATCAAGAGAACAACCCAAAGCTGATGACTTTCATCTTAGAGTGAACGACACCATAGGAGATAACCACATACTGTGTATTGCTAAAACTTCGCCCCAACAAGTACACTGAGCTAAATAAACGTCCTAATATTTTGTTCGACGGTCAGGATTCAACAGACCATGTAATCCCCCATGGTTACTCACGGTGTTAGTGAAATTTTTTTTAAAAATCGCTGAAGTTCAGAAATGGACCCTACTTCGTAAAGCGCTGCAGCCCTTTACACTCGCTTTACATCACTGCATTTACACTGACACGTAAACAATAAAAACAATCGCGCAAACAACAGACCCTATACATTAGCGTTGGGATTTCTAGAGCTTTGTTTCTTCCAAATCAAACAACCCTTTTACAAACGTGAGCTATTCTTCTCACGCACACTCACACCATGCTTACAAAGTTTCTCAAAGTCCGTTCCGGTTTTTCTACCTTTCTTCCGGTTTTCGACCAAGCCATTCGTCATTGGATTAAGAGCATGCGTGGTGACTACTAATGGGGATCTAATGGGGTTACAGTTTGATATTGAGCCTCTGTATAGTGGGTGGCAAGTGTCTGGTCTTTTTCTGTAAATATAGACTGAAAAATACGTTAGCACGACGTAAAAGCCCGAGCAAGCATAAATAAATGCGTGAACTCAGAAGCTGGCTTCATATATTCCTCGTTCGCCATTGAAATTTTATGTATCCTGTCAGACGCCTTCTTATATGCACAGCCTGTTCAATATTCCACGATGTCGTTTGGGTCTAAAGGAAGCGCCTTTCATCCCCTGAAGACAGGACCCGTTCCCTGACTTAACGAAAAAAATATCATTGATCTGCTTCACACATCTGTATTTGGGGTCATCTCTTGGCGTATATCCTGTCTGGGAGTAATAGTATTATAAATCAGGAAATAACACATGGTTAATAAACATATTGGCACTAGAATTTTTTTCTCCGCTAACAAATGTGTTCAACATGGAATTGGATCATATTTACATTTTAATATATTCATAAATATCATCATAATTCAGATTAAATGCATATGTTTGGATATAAACAACGAATTTACATTGAAATAAATTTATTAGACATGCATCGCATCATTACATACACACAAAATTAATTTAAATGGCTACTCCATCCCATGGAACGATATGCGCCAAGGCAGTGAGAGCTGTTTCTTGTGAACGATTTGCGCCAAGGCAATGAGAGCTGTTTCAGGCTATTGTGAACGATTTGCGCCAAGGCAATGAGAGCTGTTTCAGACTATTGTGAACGATTTGCGCCAAGGCAATGAGAGCTGTTTCAGACTCTTGTGAACGATTTGCACCAAGGCAATGAGAGCTGTTTCAGACTCTTGTGAACGATTTGCGCCAAGGCATTGAGAGCTGTTTCAGGCTATTGTGAACGATTTGCGCCAAGGCAGTGAGAGCTGTTTCTTGTGAACGATTTGCGCCAAGGCAATGAAAGCTGTTTCAGGCTATTGTGAACGATTTGCGCCAAGGCAATGAGAGCTGTTTCAGACTCTTGTGAACGATTTGCGCCAAGGCAATGAGAGCTGTTTCAGGCTATTGTGAACGATTTGCGCCAAGGCAATGAGAGCTGTTTCAGACTCTTGTGAACGATTTGCGCCAAGGCAATGAGAGCTGTTTCAGGCTATTGTGAACGATTTGCGCCAAGGCAATGAGAGCTGTTTCAGACTCTTGTGAACGATTTGCGCCAAGGCAGTGAGAGCTGTTTCAGACTCTTGTGAACGATTTGCGCCAAGGCATTGAGAGCTGTTTCAGGCTATTGTGAACGATTTGCGCCAAGGCAGTGAGAGCTGTTTCTTGTGAACGATTTGCGCCAAGGCAATGAAAGCTGTTTCAGGCTATTGTGAACGATTTGCGCCAAGGCAATGAGAGCTGTTTCAGACTCTTGTGAACGATTTGCGCCAAGGCAATGAGAGCTGTTTCAGGCTATTCTAATCAACGATGATCAATTCACAGGGGACTATTGCCGCAATGATGTGGCTTAAACTCTATGGATCCTACATAAATAATTTCCCACAGCTTTGAAAATAAAACTTGCATATTTCGGAGCCTATCTCTTTTCTAGAACATCAGTATGAGTGAGTGACTGAGTGAGTGTTGGGGTATAACCTCGTACTTAGCCATTTTTCAGTCACATGACGACGAAGGAGCCCTTAGAGTGCATGTAATGTGCCTTCTTGTTGTAGGACGGATTAATCTAGTGCTGCTTCAATGAGACGACCTACCGAAGGCAAGTAAGCCGCCCCGACGGAACCATTTTCCCCTCAACACGACGATGCCGTGCATACCACAATCAGACACAATTTTTAGACCAGTTCTGTCATGGTTGTAGTAGATGTAAAAACTACCTAAAATCTACGATAAGTTTGTGAAATAAGGATTATATTATATTATATTATATTATAGTTCGATTTATTTTCAGAATCTTTCCAACACAGTAGAATGGTTTTAAAACATTTAAAACATCTACGGTGGTCATTGGTTACCCAGATGGTTCAGTGACGTCACATCCAGGATCTACAGTGGTCATTGCTTACCCACAGGGTATTAGTGACGTCACATCCAGAATCTACGGTGGTCATTCGTGACCCACAGGGTATTAGTGACGTCACATCTAGAATCTACGGTGGTCTTTCGTGACCCAGAGGGTATCGGTGACGTCACATGCAGGATCTACAGTGGTCATTGGTTACCCAGATGGTTTCAGTGACGTCATATCCAAGATCTACAGTGGTCATTCGTGACCCAGAGTGTATCAGTGACGTCATATCCATTTTTTTCTTGTTCGTTTCAGTTCGTTTCAAAGTTCGTGTGGCGAGTGGATTCATAGATTTATATGTATATGCAACCCAAATGATGAAATCAAGCGTTGTATGTTTGCTGAGTAGAAAAAACCTGATGTGGCATCAGCTGGTCAGACAAGGTATCCACAGAATCCAAAGTTCCAAATGCATTTTTCTGGGTACCGCTTCGTTGGCCTAATGGCTAGAACGTCCGCCTCGAAGTCTGGAGACCTTGGGGGATCAAACCTGGGTCGGGTCATACCAAAGACTTTAAAAATGGTACTTGCTGCTGCCCGCTTGGCGCTCATCAGTAAGAGGTTCGAGCAAGGAAACATGACTGGATGGTCCGTGTCAGTTTGTGAGTGGGTAGGGTGTCATGTCTGGTGTCGTCGGCATGCTACTTCAGTGAAGGCAGAACTTTGGCCTCATGGAATCGCCCTACCACAAGAAGACACAGTATATGTACACAAACCAAATGACTCTCGTCGTCAAATGATTGGAAAACTGTGGATCAAAACCCAGTCGGCTCATATCAAAGACCTTAAAGATGGTAATAGTTGCTGCCTTGCTCCGTGCTCAGCTCTGAGAGGTTAGAGCATGGAAAAAGGGCTAGTTAATAAGCTGCCAGTGTAATGTGACTAGGTGAGGTGTCATGCCTCATACTTCGGTGGCGGCAGCAATTTAGCAACATGGGCTCACCCTGTCAAAAGAAGACACAGTATATGTACACCAAATGACTCTTCGTCGTCATATGACTGATAAAGGTGCTTTCTTTTAAAAGACTTTTAAAGAGACTTGTCTCTCGTTGCTACCATTTCCCCCATCGGAACGCCATGCGTTTAGGACCCCAGACATAACGACCAACTAAAATTAAACTAAAAAAATAAATAACCGTGAGTCGACACAAGATAAAGGCGAGACACACGTTCATTATGTTGTCTTTGTGAAAAGCGAACTCTCGTCGACGGTAATGTATTAGGCTGGATTGCGCTAGGTAAGGCCAATCATTTAAGGATAGATGAAATCGTACTATAAAAAGGACAGTATAGAACAATAGGACAATAAGAAAAGTTATGCCAAAAAAAAAAAATGAGGGAAGAAACTTTCATTTTTGCGGCATACTATATTTTATATTGCTTAATAACCTCGTGAATATTCGGAAATGTCGTCATCAATGAACAAACTGGGAACGCGGAACCAGCGTAGCGCCCGACAATTCGGGCTCTTCCCTTCTCGACAGCCATCACCATTGACGTCACTGCAACACCTTAATTAATTTCTGGACTGAGGGCTAAGACGTAAGTAAAACTGTAGTCTATAACCATTTTGAAAAGAAAGCTGAGAACTTAAACCCAGTTTTATCCATATGTATATTCATTCTAGCTACTACGGTACAATCACGCCTTTTAGTCGCGTTATTTCGTGTGAAAGCCTAAATCTTGTCTCGTCCAAACCTGTTTGAGTTCACGAGACACTTGAATTTGCCAATTCGGCTATAACTGGTTTCTCTTTTTAATGATGTCGTCAATTTGTTAACTTACATGTAAAACTGATACGTGTCATCTACCACCATTTATAACTTGATCTGTTTCACACATGTTATGTTTTCTAATTTCACTATTTGCACCATGCTTATTTACGTCGTTGTAACACGGGTTAATGGTACCGCTTGTTTTGTAAGATATTCCGCTTTCGTTTTCACAAATTAAGTCTTTCCGAATCTAACATAAAATTTAAATGCTTAGTTATGGATCATAAGTTAAATTATCAGACGTGTAAAAACTTATTCTACGCCAAATCTGTCCCATTTTGAACTTCCGCGGCTTCCTTATGAAGTTTAAAATTTTGACAAAAAATCAAATCGGTTTCAGATCTTTCTTGCAGCTAGTTTATGTGTGTACTTCTGCATGCCAAACGTGTAGAGCGACGATTAAAATCTCACAAGGAAATTTAAAAAAGACTTACATCATTATAAATTTAAAACAATCGACATTCGATGCGCTTATAGGAATTCTGCTAGAACTGACTTCCTTGAGTTTTACAACAAAAACCTTGCGTTTTCCTCTATTAGCGGTCAAAGGGAAGTAACTTGTTACAGCCAAACATCATGAAATATTTTGAAACTGATGAATGTGCTATATATCTGATGAATGTGCTATGTATCTGATGAATGTGCTATGTATCTGATGAATGTGTTATGTATCTCTTTAAATTGGTTCGCTAACCAAACAGATGTTCGCCAACGCTGTCCTTTGTGTTGGAGGAATTTCCTTTGCCAATGATTCTACTTTCACGCTCACATATGGCAACAATTTTAGAATAAAAATTATTTTAAGACATATTTATATTTTTAATGCATTTTATGCGTATTTTCCGTCAATGGTCGGAAATATTCGAAAATGACATCACTGATGAACATACCGGGAACAGCTTAGAACCCCCAAATCGGGCTCTTCCCCCTAACAAAGTTATTTTGAGTTAACACTGCTGACATCACCGCAACAGGCTACGTAATTTCCGGACTGACCACTGATGCCCTGAGGAAAACTGTGCTTTAAAGACTTTTTTACGTCCCAAGAAAAAAGTTAAAAAAATTTATCTTTTTTTAAGCCTATATGGGAGCAAAATTAACATGAGCGAACGCTCTCGTTTTCCCCCAAATCACTTTCACTTAAAAGTGGTAGAAAATGGTGTTAGATCTCTTAGCATACTTTTAAGTAGAAACTTTAATAGCCTGCAGAAAAAAATCTTGAACCCAACATTAAAAAAGCTTTTTATGTCTGGTGTCTGGTGATATCGCGGCTAAGAGTGATGGGAAAGATTTTGTCGGCAAAATCAAAGTGTTGTCCTGTGTAGTTTATCGATGTTGTATCCTTCCGACCGCTCAGCCTTTGTATTGTGTCAGTCTTGTATTTTGTCGAATGTATGCAAGTTTTGTAGACATATAAAGAATGATATCTTTTTATGTACATCTTTTATATGTAAAGCCCTTGTCTCTGCTAAAACCAGAACTGGGGCCTCCATGGCTTTGTGGTTAGCTGTGAGTACAAGTATATGCAGTTCAGGCCCTCTTCCTCTCTGGTCATATGTGGGAAGGTCTATCAGCGACCTGCGGGTGGTCGTGGGTTTTTACTCTACGCGGTTTTCGCCCACCACAATACTGGCCCCAATGAAACAAGTGAAATATTGCTGGATGCGGCGTATAACACCAATAAAATAAATAAATAAACTTTTCGTGTATTTGTCAAATTTTAATGACATTGATGTTAATTGTAACCATACATACAATAAACAAAATTATATAATCAGTGATTCACACAATGCTGTGATTCAGCATTCACGTCTGTTCTTTCCACTAGTCTGCATTATGAAATGTTGTTAGCAACTTAAACACCCTCACTAGGTGGGAAATGGAAGGTGCAAAGTAATGGTAATTATACCCAGAGGATAACTGTTCACTTGTTAGTCACCACACATCCGTCCAGAATACAGGCAACTTAGAAATATCGAGAAGAGAGGAGCGCTCCGCACAGACACTGATTTTTTCCGTATGTTCTCCACTATTTAAATGAATTTTGTTTTCACCAGAAAAAAAGACAGTTCAAATAAATACCCGCTAACTATACCCCTATTTAACACCCATCCACGTCACAGAATCGTACTTAATTCGCGGTGCTACGTATGTGTGTATATATGTATAGCCCTGACATCGGTTGGCCATGTTCCTGGCTTAGCTTCCACATCAAACGCTCCAAATCGTCACACTGACTACCCTGGAACTCCGGTCCTGTCATCTGCGCTGTCCTTGTAGCCCCAACGTTTTACGCGACACAAAGAAGTGTTCCATGATGTTAAAGTAATTCTGAATTCATATCACCTCATTATATGGGAATAATAAAGACTATAACATCGCAAATAATACAAATGTAACCGACGCACCCACTCCGGCAACACCAGAACTTCGCAAGCCGCCATTTTCAAATCACGTGACTCTGTCGCTAGGTTCTTCCCAAAATTAAGATCCTCTTCTTTCACAGTAGTGGATTATACATGTAGTCTCTTTTTGTTCATCATCAACACACAAATTAAAGTTAAGACTCCTGAACAATTTGTTAATTTGTTGGTCTAATTTTATTCGTTTATCGAGTTTATCTTTTCCGGACGATGCAGATTGCTGCCGACTCGAATTGAAAATAGAGGTTAGCCAAGTTCGGCTTGCTGCCGATGATTGTGACGTTATAGTCTTTATTATCCATGAATAATTATGTGATGAGAAATCATAATTACAGCAATATTAGAGAAAACGTGGTTTTGTAGCGTATAGCTTTGGTACATTGAAAACAGAAAACACGAAAAGACCGAGCTCCAGGTTCATGAATGGAAAAGTATAGATTTGTATTTCTGAAAGCTAAGCTCAGAAGAATGAAACATGTTTCTGCCTTCAATCAACACATATCTGAACTCTGATTTGAAAAGATAATGATAAGAGTTGTGTAGTTTTAAGCTAATAGGAGGAAAAGTTTAAAATCCTTTAATGAAATGCTTTTACAAGTACAACAAACAGCTTCGGTGACTTCCGTCAAATATATACGCTGGGCTATTATACCTAAACAGAAGAAAACATCGAGTTTAAAGAGACCGTATTTCACCGGTTACGTGTAACCATATGCTACTTATAACACACTGTCGTCGTTGCTTTAGTTTTACTCCATACGCTTTAGGCCCTAAACCTTTTAATACAATTTAAGATCTCTGGACAGTGCGACACTCACTGGCTCAAGCCCGGAATGTTTTTGTACATTATGACGTTTTAAAGACAGTTGCCACTGTTGCGACATAACTATTTCAACAGGACTGGTTCCACCTTTCGTATACTTCACGCCTCAAAATCGAACCGAGGCCTCCATGGCCGAGGTGGTTAGGATGCCAGGGCGGCGCAATGACCCAATAGCCTCTCATTCATGCTGTTTTCTTCTCTGGTCGTACATCGGAAGGCCTGCCAAGGACCTGCGGATGGTCGTGGGTTTCCCTCGGGCTCTGTTGGGTTTCCTCCCACCACAATGCAGGCCGCCGTCGTAAAAGTGAAATATTTTTTATCAAATAATTACTTATCTAAAGGTCAAAATTTAGTCTCGCGTTACAATACGGCTGCTGTGGAATGGCAATGGTACGTAATAAAAAAGCTTGACGTACAGCATGGAATGTAAAACTAGAGCAGCGTCGACAGTGTGATAGAAATACAGCATGGAGAGTAAAACCAGAGTGGCGACGACAGTATGATAGACGTACACCATAGAGAGTAAAGCCAGAGCAGCGAGGACAGTGTGATAGACGTACAGCATGAAGAGTAAAACCAGAGTGGCGACGACAGTGTGATAGACGTACAGCATGGACAGTAAAACCAGACCAGTGACGAAAGTGTGATAGACATACAGCATAGAGAGTAAAACCAGAGCAGCGACGACAGTGTGGTAGACGTACAGCATGAAGAGTAAAACTAGAGCAGCGTCGACAGTGTGAGAGAAATACAGCATGTAGAGTAAAACCAGAACGGCGACGACGGTATGATAGACGTACACCATAGAGAGTAAAGCCAGAGCAGCGAGGACAGTGTGATAGACATACAGCATAGAGAGTAAAACCAGAGCAGCGACGACAGTGTGATACAGGTTACAGCATGGAGAGTAAAACCAGAGCAACGATGACAGTGTGATAGACGTACAGCATGAAGAGTAAAACCAGAGTGGCGACGAGTGTGTGATACACGTACAGCATGGAGAGTAAAACTACTACAGCAGCGACGACTGTGTGACAGACGTACAGTATGGAGAGTAAAATCAGAGCAGCGACGACAGTCTGACACACGTATAGCATGGACAGTAAAACTAGAGCAGCGACGATAGTGTGATAGGTGTGCAGCATGGAGAGTAAAACTAGAGCATCGACGACAGCGTGATAGACGTACAATGTGGGGAGTAAAATCAGAGCAGCGACGACAGTGTAATAGATATACAGCATGGAGAGTAAAACTAGAGCAGCGACGTTAGTGTGATATATGTGCAGTATGCAGAGTAAACCTAGAGCAGCAACGACAGTGTGATAGACATACAGTATGAAGAGTAAAATCAGAGCAGCGACGACAGTGTGACAGACGTACAGTATGGAGAGTAAAATCAGGGCAGCGACGACAGTCTGACACACGTATAGCATGGAGAGTAAAATCAGAGCAGCGACGATAGTATGATAGATGTGCAACATGGAGAGTAGAACTAGAGCAGCGGCGACAGTATGATAGATGTGCACCATGGAGAGTAGAACTAGAGCAGCGGCGACAGTGTGATAGATGTGCAGCATGGAGAGTAGAACTAGAGCAGCGGCGACAGTGTGATAGACGTACAGCGTGGAGCGTAAAACTACTAGAGCAGCGACGATAGTTTGATAGACGTACAGCATGGAGAGTAAAACTAGAGCAGCGACGACAGTGTGACAGACATACAGTCTGACACACGTATAGCAAGTGAGTAAAATCAGAGCAGCAACGACAGTATGATAGATGTGCATCATGGAGAGTAGAACTAAAGCAGCGGCGACAGTGTGATAGATGTGCAGCATGGAGAGTAGAACTAGAGCAGCGACGATAGTGTGATAGATGTGCAGCATGGAGAGTAGAACTAGAGCAGCGGCGACAGTGTGATAGATGTGCACCATGGAGAGTAGAACTAGAGCAGCGGCGACAGTGTGATAGATGTGCAGCATGAAGAGTAGAACTAGAGCAGCGGCGACAGTGTGATAGACGCACAGTATGGAGAGTAAAATCAGAGCAGCGACGACAATGTGATAGACGTACAGCATGGAGAGTAAAACCAGAGCAGCGACGATAGTGTGATAGACGTACAGCATGGAGAGTAAAACTAGAGCAGTGACGACAGTGTTATGACAGGCAAATTGTAACACGACGTATAACTGATGAAATGCGGCCTTTATTACATTTACCTCAGCCAGTGTTTTTTTCCCACCGTTCATGTATAACTTTAAAAAGTAGGAGCCTAACGCCATGACTAAAGCAGGCTTACTGACGGGGTTTGTAATATAAAAGGCTACAGCATGGAGAGCAGCGACGGGAGTGTAACAGTTGGCAAATTGTCACATGTACTCGTCAATTTACCTCAGTTATAGGGTTTTATCGAGTGAATGAATAAATAGTAGCAAATTACACACTCCCTAGCACCATAGCTTAAGCAGAACTAGGCAAACATGTAGCGTCATATACAAATGAGCGTCATGTCCGACATTCGTACACCATTCGTATACCATTCGTAGTAAAGGGCGTTCCACGTCGATAATCGCAAGATCCATTTATTTTCGACTTACGTCTTCAACGTTCGTGCACAGTTGCGAGTGAAAGATGTTTGACGCCGTACATTCACAAGCCGGGATAGCACATTCATTGACTACAGATAGTGATTAAACTAGAATGGCCGGTACTGCATCTCAATGATACGGCTTGGCCTCAGGGAGACATCACACGGACTTTGATTCGGTTTGTATATCAGCATCGATCAAGTTGAATATCATCAAGCATTAAGAGTTTAACATAATACTAGGGTATGTTAAATGTGATGACAACATAGTATTTTGAGTAATTCTATACCAGTGACGTCTAATAAATTGCAGTTTAAGTTAACACGAGTGCAGGTAATTTGGCGGGGAAGGGGAGGGGGGGCTTGTAAATTGACTGAATTTTGGTGTTTTTTTCACCGGTGACCACTTGTCAGCTATCACACTGTAGTGTCAGCTCTGGTTTTACTCTCCATTCTCTACGTCTTAATTATATTCCCAGCCTCACATGGGATGCAGCTTGAAGATTAACTTATATGTTTGAGTGTCTGAATGAAAATGCCAGATTATAGATGACATTTTATGTTTTTCAACACCAGTCAGTTCACTGCTCACAATGAAACCTGAGCTGGACACATTCCCTTTTGTTCACGCTGTATTTAATATCTTTTTATTGTTCACCTTGCCTCTGTCGTGTCATGCCCAACTTTGCATACTTCGACTCACATGTGATTTCTTACCGTCAGCTAGCCCCAACTAACTGTCAATGCTGAAACTTCGACGTTGACCGTCCGGACCCAAAAGTCGTGTTGTCATCACACAGCTGCGTGGATTTAGCTCAAGGTACTAGCGATTTTCACGTACTTCAAATTCGGCCTGCCTCACCGCTAGCGCTTGGAACTAATCTTATGTCGCCTTGTTCTTCCTCTTATACCCCAGTTCCTTTGGGAACATGGGGGCAAAAATTTTTGATTGATTAATTGATTGATTGACTGATTTTACTCAGTTCTAAGTACTCGGTTCAGGGGGTGTGCGCGAATATATAGAGAGACATCCTAATACAAAATACGGGACCTCCAATACATCTAAAATATTTGGGTGTTATTAAAATGTTTTTTAAAGTTTTAACAAAATAGTTTATATTGTTTAGCAGAAAATAAATACTTTCTATTTCTAATATATGTTTCCAATATCCAAATTTTATTTATTTATATAAATATCAAATTATAGGTATACTAGTGCATAACATTAGACAAGCATAAAGGAGTTATCTCCCTTTATGGCACAACACGGAACTGCCCCGCTGAACCTTATCGGGAGTGCCTCAGCAATCTCATTCGTCTTTCGGTCAGTGATCCGTTTAACACTTATATCAAGTCCAGATATGCTTGCACAAGGTCAACAGATACAAAACGCATTCTTGGCGGAATCACCGGGGTGGGATTGAGGACGAATACATAGAAGTAAATCTGTACGTCTTCCAGCGATTTATTTTTTCACATGTGACGACAGTATTTTAAGTAAATCTAGACACGTGACGTCTATCACATTGCTCTCACCATCACTACATTTTCGTACCTAATTCTGCCTAAGCAATGTAGCTAGAGGGCGTATAAGTTCGAATTCCGCGTACCCCGGGGCAAGAGGCTAAATATTCATCGCACATTTGATATACGAATAGCTGAAGTCTGCAGTTTACAGTCTTTTATATTACAAGGGTGCTTGGGTTTGTTGATTTGAGGACAATTCAGCAGCGCCGAGCATTACTTAACGTAAATGAATTGAAAATCATATACTATAATTAAAGACATACAGCATAGAGGGTTAAACTATAGAGTAGCGACGACAGTTTGATTGATAGCTGGCGAATTGTCGAACGTAACCTGTGAAATACAGCCTCTTTTCAATTTACCTAAGTTATGGTTTTATTCTACCTGTTCCGAAAAATTCTTACATATTCACATATTACAGTGTAAGGCATTGCGAACACATATCACAGAAGATGGTAATTTGTTTTTATATAATTAAGGCAGACCAAAAAATTAAAACAAGTTTAGCGCGCTAGCGCAGCGTAATGACCCAGAAGCTTTCACCAATGCGGTCGCTGTGAGTTCAAGTCCAGCTCATGCTGGCTTCCTCTCCGGCCGTAAGTGGGAAGGTCTGTCAGCAACCTGCGGATGGTCGTTGGTTTCCCCCGGGCTCTGTCCCGTTTCCTCCCACCATAATGCTGGCCGCCGTCGTATAAGTGAAATATTCTTGAGTACGGCGTAAAACACCAATTAAATAACTAACTAAATAAATAAAATTGAAACAAACATTACATTTGTGAGTTGCTCATTCTTCCATGATTTGTCGACTGGAAAACCTGTTATCCTGTAATAATAAACACCGTCCAAATACCTGCAGTGTTAAGTTCAATCAAGAGTTCTTGAGAATTGTGGAGGTGGATTTTTGTTTTTGAAGGATAGTAATTCTGCTGTAGATCACTGGGACAATTTAACTGTGAATAGACCAGACCTGCAAAATCCATGCATCCCACCCCTTACCCCATCACGCCCCAAACACCCCCCCCCCCCCCCAACCCCCACCCTCACCCCCATAGCTAATCAGCGGCAGATTAGATGCAACATGTGGGATTTATTCCACACTAATTTGAATCCTGATATAACAAAGCTGGACAAGGTGCCGGCAAACTGGATTTACATTCATCTGCAAGCCTGTTAAACGCCTACGTGCTTTCCTTATTACCTTCCCTAATCGATGATGTGTTCGTTGCCCAAACACGGGAATGTTTTGAAAAGCATTTGTTTTATTGTAATATGACGTTCAGATCTGTACGTCACGCAGACTGAACTGTAAAGTCATTGACACGTTGGTTAAATCTTAAAGGCGAAAAAAAAACTGAAGTATCCTTTAGATGAAAGACTATTAAACACTGTCAAGCAAAATATTTGGTTTAATTTTTTTCTCGAATTTTTCCAAGGTGTAAAATAGTTTAAGACATCAGACGATTGTGCGCTGGTAAGTAGTGACCCATGCAGAGTGGATCATTGGCATCTCATCCGTATTTATACCTTGAATTATTTCCTTTAAATGTCCATTCGGCGAATGCATTCATAGATCTAAATGTATATTCGTTTTGAACGATGAAATCCAGCAACCTGTGTTAAGTGGCAAGAAAACCGACAATGGTCCCAATATAGTCAGAAAAGGCCAGTTTAAATCGAAAGTGTCAAATGCATTTCACCAAGTTGAAAAAGTTCTAAAAAAATAAATTTGGTATATACTTCACGTTTTTTGTTTGTCTTTAAGTCTCTATCAATGGGATTTTCGCGCGTGCTTCTGCTTTCTTAAAACGTTAATTTGACATAGCACAATGTTAAATTACAATATTTTCCAATTGTTAAATTTCTGACACTTAAGAAACTGTGAACCTAGCATTATAAATGCTTTCCATCCCCCACCGCTGCCATGCAAAATGTTTGATTTAACATTATCAAAGTTTCGCTTAGCATTTTAGTCTCACGAGAGCAGGTCAACAATTTACCAGGTGCATAGGAGCGAGTGACAAAGAATGAGGCAAACCGGCG
This sequence comes from Liolophura sinensis, assembly GCF_032854445.1. Classification (NCBI taxonomy): domain Eukaryota; kingdom Metazoa; phylum Mollusca; class Polyplacophora; order Chitonida; family Chitonidae; genus Liolophura; species Liolophura sinensis. Next base: position 5,419,742 of record NC_088298.1, on the reverse strand, counting down.
GAGAGAAGCGGCCGGATGTGTTTGATCTCATTGGTCGTTTATTCCGTCCAATCACAAACTCGATGTGTGAAGCACAACGCGAGACTGACTACTAAACACGCAATAAACACCTTGCTTGATGGTAATAGAGTGATCACGTAACACACGAAGTACGTCGATAAATTTACCCCGTATTTATGGCCAGGTGCATTACTCGCGGTATCGTACGAATCCAGACACGAATTCTTGGGCTGCATGAGAAGGTAAGTTCATACTGTTTTCACTTCGTTGGACATCGAATATTTTCTTTTTCTGTTGTTTACTGCCGAATTGTGTGAAATTTACTTTATTTACTGGAATGAGAGCATTGAATCACAAATAGGATACAAACGTCTAGATCGTGGAGCATTTTTTTTATTTGATCCTTGTTTCACATAATGGAGAAGTTTTCACCCATACAATGGTGGCCTTTTCAATATATGTGGGCAAAATCGGATTGCCTGGGAGTAAACCACCAACCTTTGGCAACACACTAACGAACAAGATACTGATTAAGCAAAGGTGTTTTACTTATGTAACATCTTTACCATGCATATCAAAGCAATTTTCGTGTAATGTTTGACTTTTTCAAGAAATATACCTCTTGGTGGGCTTAGGGCAAGAAAACTACCAACTTATGCAATTTTATGAACTTATAAGAAGTTCCGGGCTTATAACTTATTAGAATGAATGAATGAATGAATGATTATGGCTTAACGCCAAACTTATTACAAGTCCCGGGCCTCCATGTATGGACAATATGTTTAACAATATGTTTGTATTTCTGAATTGATTGTACTTTATATGTTCTTCTGAACCACAATGATACACATGCTTGTGTGATACAGTTATTGTGAGCACTGTGCGGTTGCTGTGAGTTCAAGTGAGTTTCTCTTCGGCCGTACAAGGGAAGGTCTTCCAGCAACGTCGTTGGATGGCCGTGGGTTTCTCTCTGGACAATGCCCGGTTTCCTCCCACCATAATGCTGGCCGCCGTCGTATAAGTGAAATATTCTTGAGTACGGCGTAAAACACCAATCAAATAAATAAATAAATAAAATATTGTGAGTACAAAATTTCATCTAAAGTTGAGTATATTTCAAGTGACACATTTTGTTTTACTTCGGACTGGTCCACCCACCATATACTCCCTGTTAAGAGTTTTGTGTGAAGTTTGATTTTGCTGTTAGCGATACTCAGGAGTAGGTATCCGGCGCATCATTTCAATGCCTTTATTAGCATATGAAAGTTCACGTTTAACGAACTTCACGTGAAATACAAGTTACCTTATATTAAGTATATATAAAGTAAAAAATAATGCATACCTCAAATGAAAGGCAGCTGAGAACTGTGTCCAGAAATAAAATTTATGTCATTATTTTTACATTTTTATCCTCAAAACCGATCATTTCCGAAGGTGGAGGTTTCAAACTGTATTTTCCCCAGGTTTTTTAACGTAATTTGAATACCTAAAAAAGGTTTTTCACAGTACTTTGAATACCTAAAAAGGTTTTTCACAGTACTTTGAATACCTAAAAAGGTTTTTCACAATACTTTGAATACCTAAAGAAGTTTTTTCACAGTACTTTGAATACCTAAAATCATTAAAGAGCTATTAAAATTATAGGTAGTTCAGAAGTTAATTCAGGGAAAATATCTTTTCAAAATAAGACAAATAAGATATTGTTTTATGTAGAAAGTGATCTTGCGTCACATCACTTAGATGTGGTCCGACATTGTATAAAATCTTACTTAAGTCTTTTTTTACGGCGCAATAAAAATTCTGGAAAAACAGTTTTGGAAACAGTTTTGGAAACAGTTTTGCCCAACGCTTTGAATGAGAACGAGTTCGTGAGATCGTTTGTGTTCAGTTTAATCCAACTGCAGCTGTTGTGCTAGTGACATGTTTTCATGCAAAGGTAATGTCTTTGGGAGAAATAGTGCGCAAAACACCAAACTTCTTGTTAACAAGACTTGGCTCCTGTAACAATCAAACCATAGCGACTGTATGTCCGTGTTCATTCAGTTGTATGTGTAAAGTGTAGTCATACTCTGTATTATTACATTGTATGGCTGTAAGCTGTCGTTATATGTAATCTCAGTATTTATTTACTATCATGCATATTCTATGGACTTGAGTCTGCAATAAGACTGATAATACTAATAATAATTGCCTTCGAGTCAAAATGCGTCAAAATTAGAGCAATCGTAATATAGTAATAAGTCCCTGTTTGTTATGGTAATCCGGTGGCCTCCGTGGCCAAGGGGCTTAGGGGCCTCCGCGGCGCAATGAACCAGGGACCTCTCACCAATGCGGTCGCTGTGAGTTCCATTCCAGCTCATGGTGGCTTCCTCTCCGGCCGTACGTGGGAAGGTTTGCCAGCAGTCTACGCGGATGGTCGTGCATGGGTTCCATAGGGTTTCCTCCCACTATAATGCTGGTCGCCATCGTATAAATGAAATATTCTTGAGTACGACATAAAACACCAATGAAATAAATAATAGAAATAAACTATGGTAATCCGGATTGTCTTTCAGGTTACAATAACACTCCAGGTTCAAAACCGGCTTCGGACATGGAATTTTTAGCCTCCAAAAATTGTGAAGTCACCAACAATTGCTCAACCCTCCCATACGAAGCCTCTGAATAGGGCCATGATGGCTGATTGCGGCCATCTAGATCTCGACCTTAGCGATCGGTTGGTCTTTGGGATATTGACGTGTGCCAATCCCTCCATGGTACTGGTTTACACCAAAACTGTATGCGCGCCAACAAAATCTGTATATTTCAGGTCATTCTGTAACTAAAATGTAAAAGAAAGATAAAGAAAAATCGTCCAGAGGACACAACAAACTGTGAAATTGTCTGTTTTTCTCCGGAGCAAGCAAACCGTGCATTGAAACGTGCTTGATTTTAAAAAAAACTGCAACCTTTGTGCCCCCTCGCCCTCCACAGCCATGGTGCCCTCAAGACTTTCGCGACGACCGCACAGGAAGGCAGATTCAAATCTGTATGTGTATGCATTTTGAATAAAGAAATCGAGTGTGTGCGTTAATGGTGGAGAAAATATATTTATTTATTTATTTATTTGATTGGTGTTTTACGCCGTACTCAAGAATATTTCACTTACACGACGGCGGCCAGCATTATTGTGGGAGAAACCCACGACCATCCGCAGGTTGCTGACAGACCTTTCCACGTGCGGCCGGAGAGGAAGCCAGCATGAGCTGGACTTGAACTCACAGCGACCGCATTGGTGAGAGACTCCTGGGACATTACGCTGCGCTAGCGCTTTAACCGACTGAGCCACGGAGGCCCCCAGAAAACATATAGAATAAGATTCAGATGAAGGAGTGGAAAAAGTCTGTTGTAATAATCATTATGTTTATAACAGCAGCTACCGCATCGGTGTGCGACGAATGCTGCTGTGAGTTCGCAATGAGGAAATGACAAAGTCAATCCATGGGTTGATCACTGCTGCTTTATTAGAACTGTTACTCGTGTAGGTACACCCTTTGAGCAAATTCGCACGCTCCCCAAAACCATACATCAATCCAGTTCAAAAAGCTCCTTACACGTGAAACTAAAAACAAAGAACGATATTATATTTAGCGCACAATCGTATATCTGAATTTACGTCATTAAAGTCACGAAAAGTGGGCAAACTGTGACATCTCCTGTCAGTTGTCGATACCTTCAACTCCTACGCAGATTCACATTCATTGTAAACAGTTATAAATTCTGCACTTAGGTAACATAAAATAAACATGTTTACATCGTAAAAACATTATCTGAGCTAAGTCGCAAAGGGGCGACAACTCCCTATCTGTATTGACTACAGTAACATACCTCCCTAAATAAGACTTCTTATTTCCAAACCAAAATACAGAAATATATTCAGTCATTTGGGCTCTTAACCAACACAACTAATTTCTGGACTGGACGTTCCAGAATGGTTACAGATTGAACTCGTTTTCCCTTCTTATCTAGATTCTGAGTACCAACTGCAAGGGTAACCTTGCCTACATAATTATCTTTATCAACAATGGTTTCCTTAACTCGCACTATCCTCCACTGGTTGCGCGGCAGATCCTCTTTTAATAAGACTACATCTCCTACTTCGACATTCCGCCGTGGACGATTCCACTTGGAGCGAGTATGTAAGGTCTGCAAATACTTTTGTTTCCAATGGCGCCAAAACTCGTTAGTCAGATGCTGTACTCTACGCCAGCGTTTTCGAGAGTACAGATCTGCATGCTGGAAAGCGCCTGGCGGGGAGAGAATAACACTAGACTTCATGGTCAACAAATGATTTGGAGTTAAAGGCTCCAAAGACATAGGATCATTCAATTTTCGGCCGTAAGCGGTCTGCTGTTAACAATAGCAGTGACTTCGTACAGCAGAGTACGTAAGGTGTCGTCATCAGGCTGCGAACCTTCCTTCCTGAGGAGACCAGAAATTACACTTCGCACGGTCCTTATCTGTCGCTCCCACACTCCGCCTGCGTGAATAGCGCTGGGAACATTCATGTTGAACTCAAAGAAATCGCAGCCTTTCTCCGATAGAAACGTATGGACTCGAGTCTGGTCCATTTCTGCGACAGCCTTCCGGAGTTCTCGTTCTGCGCCCACAAAATTCGTTCCCCGATCCAATCTCAACTGCCGAATAGGACCACGAATACTTAAGAAACGACGAAGCGAGTTAATGTACGAATCTGTGTCGGGAGAATCGGCTGTTTCCATACGGATCGCTCGACAAGCCATGCAGGTAAATAAGACCCCATACCGTTTGACGCTCTTCCGTCCATTCTTCACAACCCAGGGTCCAAATAGGTCCACTCCGCAGTAAGTGAAAGGAGGAGCTTCTGTAATTCTATCTCCAGGCAAATCTGCCATCTTCTGCTCTTGAACGTCATGACGTAGACTTCAGCATTCCACACACTTACTGATGTATTGCAAAACGGCTGAACTGCAACCAGTGACCCAAAAACCGTTCGCCCTCAACTGGTTAGTCGTCATTCCACGGCCTTGATGTCCTGTCTTCTGATGAAAGTGTCGAATCACTAATGTGGTGATATGGTGAGTCCTCGGCACAGCAGGGTGTCTTACATTCGAAGTGAATTCTGCCCGTTGTAATCGGCCACCCACTCGTGGAATGCCGTTATCATCAAGGAAGGGATCCAGTCGATGAATCGAACTTGTGCCTTTTAAAACTCTCTTGAGATCTTTCTCCGTTTGCCTCGTCGACTTCCCGCTCTTATGCACCGATTCAAGGACTTTGATATCCGACGAAAACGATTCTCTTTGCACCAACTTCAGAATAACATTTTCAGCCTTCTCAAGATCCTCGCTCTTTACTGGCTCATACTCATCAATGGACTTCGCCGGACATTGGCATCGGTTAATCTTCACCTTGCGATCTTGTAAAAAAGACTTGAGTCTAAGAAAAACAGCCACTTCTCTCTTCAGACGATACCAATCGGAAAAGTATTGGAACCGTTCATGAGACGTCCTAGCCCGTATGGCCCCCGTCGTGGCTCTCTTAACTTCTGGGTCGTTCTCGTCACATAAGATCTCCTGAGTCTCAATATCCAAGTCTGGAATCCTCATCTCCCTGAGAAAGGCTGGGCCACATATCCACCTAGATGACTCTACGAACTGTTTAGCACTCAACCCTCGCGATGCTTCGTCAGCTGAATTCTTGTCTGTGGGTATGTGCCGCCATTGTGCTCCTTCGCTTAATTCCTTTATCTGTTGTACACGATTCGCGACGAACACATGGAATCTTCGAGCATCGTTCGTAACATACCCCAGTGCTACTTTGCTGTCAGTCCAGAAGTATTCCTGGATATCCTCAAACTCCAGCTCCCGCTTCAAGAAGGCACTAATCTTAGCTGACACGAGAGCAGCAGTCAACTCGAGTCTGGGGATGGCAACGTGCTTCATAGGGGTAACCCTGGCTTTACCCATCATAAACGAGCAATGCACTTGTTGTCTATCATCTGTGAGCCGCAAGTAGGTACACTGGCCGTACCCACTATTACTGGCATCTGAAAAACTGTGGAGCTCTGCCGAACGAACTTGACCAAAGTTAGCTGGTTTCACACAGCGCTGCACGCTAACTTTCTCTAGAAGAAACAAATCATTTTAGAAATTTTGGACGCACAGAGTATGGCAACGGACTGTCCCAATCTAGACCATCTCGACATAACTCTTGTAGTATCTGCTTCCCTAATAGAATAACTGAGGCGGCAAATCCTAGGGGGTCGTAGATGGAAGATACAGTAGATAAGATACCACCTCTTGTAAGGGGCTTATCCTGCAAGGTAATCCTGAACCGGAAAGCATCCGATTCGATACACCACTGTACCCCAAGTGCTGTTTCAACCGGTAGAGGTTCAAACATAAGATCCAGGCTCTGTATGCCCTTTGCCTGACTTCCCGAAGGGACTGCAGCTAAGACTTCTCTTGAACTGGAGACAAACTTGTGGAGACGCAAACCTCCTTCAGCACACATGGCCATGCTTCTGTCAATCCGGTCGATGGCTTTCATAGCGGAAGCTATCGATTTCAGCCCATCATCGACATAGAAGTCATGCCTGATAAAATCTGCGGCATCCTTTCCATACTTCTCTTCGTTCCTATTGGCCGTTTCCTTCAGACCAAAGCTCGCACAGGAAGGAGAAGAGACAGCTCCAAAAAGGTGCACCGTCATCCCCATCACGATGGGATCACCGCTGAGGTTATCGTCACTCCACCAAAGAAATCTCAGAAAGTTGCGATGTTCTGAGTTGACCCTGAACTGGAAGAGCATTTGTTCAATATCGCAGATAAATGCGACTGAGTCTTGTCTGAATCTGCACAGAACGCCTGTCAGTAAATTTGTAAGATCTGGACCTTGCAATAGACGATCATTCAATGATTGGCCTTTGTAGTTCGCGCTGCAGTCAAAAACTACGCGAATTTTGTTCGGCCTTTTCCAGTGGTATACTCCATGGTGTGGGATATACCACACTGTGCCATTGTTAAGTTCCAACTCGCTCTCTGGAACTGGCTCAGCAAACCCCTTGTGAATGGTATTACGCATGAACTTGATGTAGTCATCTCGATATTTCTTGTCACGCGTAAAACGCTGCTTCAGCCGGTACAGACGATGTAGCGCCTGGCTCCGGTTGTTCGGTAGCTTGGGATCTGATTGCTTGAAAGGCAGGGGCATTTTATAATGCTTATCATCACAAAATCTAATGCCGCTTTCTACCTTCTTCAGGAACAAACGATCGTCAGAAGAGTACCCTACGGCGTCCTTGTGTTCGCTTAAATCTATCTCCATCATTCTAGCGACTGTATTGGGATTAATTGTCTCCTTAACCGCTGACCGTACGGAATGGATCACAACAGACGGACATCCTTTTCCTTCACTGTCGTCCACACACAAATCTGCCGGAACTTCGTATGTCAGAATCCTGTGGCTAAGACCGATGGCATCAGCTCCAGATTCACTGAAACTTGAGTCAACTATGCCGAGTATACCCCATCCTAAGTCGGTCTTCTGCCCATAAGGTTCATGATCTTCATTTGGCGGAATTACATCTCGCGGTACCAGTGCGCGAGGGCAATTGTATCCAATGAGGAAACCCACCTCCACGTCAATAAGGGGCAAAATCTTGTCTGCAATCTTGTGAAGATGAGGCCATCTCAACGCAATTTCTGGTGTCGGTATTTGTGATCTGTTTGCCGGCATAATCTCTCTAGAATATACTGAGGGAAGCGGAATCTTCTGTGAACTATCCAATCCTCTGACGGTTAATCCATCTATTCTGCTGCTTTCCACCAACTGCTTATCTGCAGACATAGTCGACAACAGTAACTTCACATCTACTCCCAGTAGTCCAAGTTCTTCCCTCGTTTTATCAAAAATAAAGATTATCAAGATGGGAAAGCCAAACTGGAACTATCATCGCACATTTACTTGCGCTACCACTGTGATTCATGTGGGTACCTCTTGTGTGAGAAGATGTGGAACAAACTGGTTTTGTCACAATGGGCTCATCCTTATTAGCCTTGTTATTGCTTCTATTGTAATCTCCAGCCAGCGAAGTAGGATGTCGCTTACCACACGCCTTGCATGTAATTCTTTGTTTACAAAACTTAGCTCTGTGATCGGATCCAAGACAACCAAAACAAAGCCTTTTGTCCTTAGTAAACTCCTTCTTATCAGCCAAAGATCGTTGTAAGAAGGCTCTACAATCGTTCAGATGATGTCGTTTTCGCATCGCCCCTTTGTCCACCTTCACATCGTCACGGCATTCATTCGTACCAGCAGAAAGAGTACGTGCACCAAGTGGTTTATTCTTACTGTAATTACCCTGAGACTTCCCAGCTGCACCTTCCGTAGTTCCTTTGTGCAGTTGCAATAGCGGATCACAAGCGATTTCCGCTTCTCTGGCTACAAACGCAACAAAGTCGCCGAATGGGGGAAACGACTTAAACCTGTCCCTGTACTCAGCGACCACTCTAATCCAGCGCAGTATTAACCACTATGGAAGTTTTGACAGCAATTTCTGATTCTCTCGGTCGTCATTCAGAACATTCAAACTCGGAACTGTCCGCATAGCTGACTGGCACTGTCGCAAGAAATCTGCGTATTTGCGTAAAGCGGTACCATCTCTAGATGCTATCTTGGGCCAATCCCGTAGTTTGTCTCTGAAGGCACTGGCCACTATAAAGGAATTACCATACCTTTCTTCCAAAAGACGTTTAGCTTCTTCATAAGCAGTGTCGCTTGTCAGAAAGAAAAATCCTTCCACCGCTTCTTTCGCTTGGCCTCCTAAGTACTTTTGCAAGTAATATATTCTTTCAGCAGGTGCAATGCCTGTATGCTCAGTCAGAGTACTAAATGCACTCTTCCAAGCCGGAAATTTCAAATGATCTCCAGTAAGCACACCTGGCTCTGGAGCTGGTAATCGTCCCAAACTAACTTGTTGTGCAAATGATTTCGGCAAGATTTCCAAGCTGAGATTGTCTCCCATATAATGCGGAGTCCAGCTGAGTGACGATTGGTGTGGAAAACTGAGTGTTCTGGCGATTAGTAGTAGAATCACACATAACCGCATGCGGGGTATTCTGAGTCTGCTGGTAAACCCATGTCGGTTGAGTAGAAGCATGCGGTGTAAATGACGGTGCATGTGTGTTCAAAACAGGCCTTGGCACTCTAAACATGTCCACCACAGTAAGGGCACCCTGCAGTGGGGGCGAACTGGTAACTGCAGGTGAATCTCCACAGTACGTATACCAGTCAGGCTGCTTTACATTTTCAGACGGAACCTGTTGAGAACTTAAGTACTCTTGCACTAAGTCAAACTTAGGTACACATGACACATCAATATCTCCACGAGATTCAAAATCACAAACACCTGCTTCTGCTTCAGCAATAACTTCAACTTTGCCATGAGCCATATCTAACTCCTTAAGGGTTGTGATTCTGTCTAGCTCTAACCGTTTTTGAGCTTCTGAATCAATGAACTTAAGTTTTGATTTCAACATGGCTGCCTGGGTTGCTGTTTCAACCCGCTTTGAGGCACTGGATCCTTTAGACAAACTCTTAGATAATACAGATCCTTTTCTAGATGTACCTTCTAACTTATCTGATTCAAGGTTACGAATACATTCAGTAATCTCTTTAACAAGTTGGAAATTGTTTGGCTCAGTCTTATCAAACTTTGCATAGGCTTCATTACAAATGTCAAAAGGACCAAGAGATAACTTCAGCTGCTCATAATCTTTAGTCACACGCTCCATAACATTATTCAGAGAGTCACCTTCTTTTCTTAATACTGACACATCCTTTGTATGACACATACAAATTTGCACCTTATTAGCACATTTTCTCCAAGCTGATACTGATGTCTTAAAACTGTGCTCACGTTGGCTCGTCTGCCAACTACCAAATATCTCGGTAGGCTTGGCTCGACGTCTGTCGTCAGGTTCTACCTCCCCATGATGAGCCTGATTACTCTGCACACCATCAGTAACACTATCCATGTTTACAACTTCGTGAAATGCATCAAATTCACTCATACTGATACAGAATATATCACACATGTAACACAAACAAATATGTATACAAAGTACCTGACAATGCAACTAATTACGAACTACAAATCTTCAGCAAATGCTGCTTAAGTATACAAACAATGAAACACATTCAGTTATCAATAACACCATAATCAACGAACCACTCACATGGCTGTCACTTGAGAACTGTTCACACAATCGGCTATAATGCAGTCCTGTGCTGTCTGTAAAGCTTATAAAGTCTACACCTTAATTTATTCACACAGTGTCCAGGTCACTGGAAAGTCTTGTTTCTCTCACGAATGTCTCCAAGATCCCTCAAAACGGCGTCCTCAGTCAGCCTGGTGGTTACACTCTGGTAGTTACACTCTGGTGAGGAGTGCGGTGTTTCACTATGACAGCCGCTACCGCATCGGTGTGCGACGAGTGCTGCTGTGAGTTCGCAATGAGGAAATGACAAAGTCAATCCATGGGTTGATTACTGCTGCTTTATTAGAACTGTTACTCGTTGTGTAGGTACACCCTTTGAGCAAATTCGCACGCTCCCCAAAACCATACATCAATCCAGTTCAAAAAGCTCCTTAAACGTGAAACTAAAAACAAAGAACGATATTATATTTAGCGCACAATCGTACATCTGAATTTACGTCATTAAAGTCACGAAAAGTGGACAAACTGTGACATCTCCTGTCAGTTATCGATAGCTTCAACTCCTACACAGATTCACACTCATTGTACACTTAGGTAACATAAAATAAACATGTTTACATCTTAAAAACATTATCTGAGCTAATTCAGAGAAATACATACCACCATGGATCCTCAAAACCTCGCAACATCGCAAGTTCTGAGCTGCCATGACAACCGAAAGACACTCAATGTCGTTTTCATGGCACCTACGTCACTCAACGAGGAAGTCGCAAAGGGGCGACAACTCCCTATCTGTATTGACTACAGTAACAATGGTCTTAAATATTACAAAAACACATTCGAGAAGAGTGTTTGTATGTTGAGTATTTGGGGCTACTTCTTGGTACACATTTTCTTTTCGTAATAATGTTATAAATAAAGATGTAACCCATGTTTATAAATATATTTCCATTAGAATTTTGTCGTTTCGGTTAACAAATGTGTTCAACCTGAATTTTGATCATATTTATATTTTTCTTATATATTTAGAAATATTATCATAATTCAGATTAAACACATATGTCTGTATAGTAACAACAAATTTACATTCAAATAATTTTATTAGACATGCATCACATCCTTATTTAGAACATTATAATGCAAAGACAATCTATGCCAATAGGTGGTTCCAACTACCCACCATACAACAATGTTTGGTTATCGGATGGTCGAAGGCAGGGCTCTGACCGGTTTCCTGCCACCATAGTCGACGGCGGCGAGCATCATGGTTGGAGGACACCGGGCTCTAAACCCACGACCCACGGTTGCAGGCAGAGCCCGAGGGAACCTACGACCAACCGCAGGCTGCTGACAGACTTTCTAGAATGTTAGAATGTATTCTACTGTTGCAGCAGATTATTCTGTCAAATATAACGCACGTATTCCATTAATTCAACATAAAAATTAGTCTAACAGGATGTTATGTTGAATACGACATAGTATTATGTTATAATAACAGTATACATTCTAGCATCACTCAGACAACAGGTTTTCTGTTAAAATGAACAGATTGATTTTTTGAGTGTTTATTCTGCTATACGTATGTGATGTGTGTGCTATATGTTAATGATTTTTATCATTATTATAGTTATTAATATTATCATTATCATTTGCAGGTCTACCTAAGAAATCGATAGATAGACGAATCAGACAAGACAACAAAGCTGAATTCACCGCTAAAGAAAGAAGCAATGAAGTTCGAAGACCCCGAACTAGTTTGGATAAGACTCTGTCTTCTTGTGCTGATCTTTATCTTCGGCGTTTCTGGAAACACCTTCGCGATTCTTCTAAACGGTCGGTCCTTCCGACAAAATCGCTTGAACGGCATTGCATATTTACATCTCGCCTGTGTGGATTTGCTTATCTGCTGCACTCACGTTCCAATTGGAATATATCTGGAATCTTGCGGATTCTTCAGTCTTTACAACAACGTGACCGAGCGCTACGGTATACTGTGGTTCCTCAACAAGCAAATAAGCCTCAGGGTGTTTTTCATGTCTTCTTTTGCGTCCTATGTCACATTAGGTGCGATTGCTTATCTTCGATGCTGGGTGATTTGTAACCCATTTAGACGTCCCGACAAATCAAAGTTTGTGGCCTTTTTGCTAATATTCGACCTCGTTATCATCGCCTTGAACTGCGTCACACCAATCCCTGGCATGTACTTCGTTATCCCCGACAACAGCTCCACCCTTAATTCCACATCCAGTGACATTGAGAGTTTCTTTCTACCGAATAATACAGTCGCGCCTGTTTGGGACTTAAATCCGAAAGACAACTCCAGCTCCGATGGGAAAACAGTTGTCGGCGATCACGGCGTGTCCGTTCCTTTGTTAATATATACCATGGGGCTGACTTTACTTATGGTTGCAGTCTGCTACGTACTCAGTTGCTACAAACTGCTTAAAGCTTTCGGAGAGTTCAAATCGAACGCGGGAAACAACGGCATGGAGAGCGCCGCCATGAAAGCCTTCCTCAAGCGTCAGGTGAGTCACGTGATAACCCACGTGATTCTCGTCGTGACCTTGATGGTGACTGTCATGCCTACTGTGGTGATTGCCGTGGGAGGATTTGAGATCAGTTACGCCCTACAGAGAATGAGATCGACCATCGTAGTGGCATCCAGCGCCATAAACCCGTACGTCTACTGTCTCCTGAAGCCAGACAATCGAAAAACCATTTACCGGATAATAACGTGCACGTGGAGGACTGCGGCAACTGACGACAAGAGCGGGACGACGAGCGTCAGTGTGATCACGTACCAAAGCGTCTGAGTCTAGATGAACTAAAAGGACGCTTTATGCCTTTTTCAATGTAACTGGGACACCGGTCCAATTTAAGTCGAACATTGCTCAGGTGTAATGAGTAGGCGGCATATGTCTTAATCCTGTGAGGTGGCGCTAATGTGAAGCAGAACATTGAGCCATTGTTTCGTCAAAAATGGTTTGTAGCACAACTTCTACAATGTTACAATGTATTAGTTTCTATTGTAACGTCGTACTGTCTTTCTTGTGACGTCATCATGCTGAGCTGGGAAAGGAACGTTTTACGTCAATGAAATGACGTCAAGGTTCTGCTGCCAAGCATTTGACAGGCTCCCATTGCTACAGCATACATGCAACGTCGTGTTGGTTCAACTGACGCTCCGCTCTACGTGTTAAGGGTATACCCTGAAATCCTCATCAGTAAACCGCTAAGACACATGAAACAATGAACAACAGATTTTTCTACTAAAATCGTTGTTATTTTATATGCTAGATGGTGTCTTAAACACAATATAGTCTACATGCTGTTTACATTTAGTACTCTGTTAATTTGTCACTGGGACACTGGTCGTTTTGTCTGCATCGTTTTTTATCCTTTTCTTTACTTATTTATTTATTTTTTAAATTTATTTATTTATTCTATTGTTATTTAATGTCATTCGGTACTTAAGAATTGTTTGCATATACAACGGGTGTCAGTTTTATGTGTGGAGAACACCACTTTTAAACCACAGTCATTTAGCACGTTATTGACGGAATTTCCCGAGCAATCGTCGTGTAAGTCTTGTCGAACGCTTATTGTCACGACGGCAGTGCAAACAGTAAGAGGGGAAATCAACATATTCTCAGTTCAAAGCTGGACTGTGTGTCCTAGCGATTGATAGACAAAGCACCTTTATACCATTTCCATATGGGAACGTACTAGTGCACCATGTTACCACCTGTACCAATGGGGACAGCCCTTCAGCGCATATAATAGTAACAGCTAGTGGGAATGTCACTTTGGGTGAATTTGTCGAGTAGAGGATTTCTGATCAGGAGGTCGGAGTTCAAATCCACATCTGAATTACGGTTGTCCTAGTGATGATGTCGCTAATCACATCAATCATGTCGACGGCTGCATGTATAGGGAAACACTGGAGGAAAAATGTCGTCGCGCTCTTTTATTAAGTGAGGGTTTTGGAAAATATGTATGTGTGTGTGTATATATTATATACTGTCGTGGATTTTGCTTTTACATGTGGTAGTATCTTGGCTAAAATGTTTCTAAGTCCTTTGTTGTAATAAATTCTGTTTTTGAAAGTCAGAGAACTAAGCAATTTTTTATTTTATGCTATCCTTGCTAGTATATGTCCCACGTTTTTAAAAATACAAAAAGTTTAAGACTTTAACCCGCGAATGACTGAGCGATCCTTGTTCAGCTCTGGGAAAATAGGTCGCAGGTTCAAATCCAGTTCTGGTTGTATCGATTGCGGCTTTAACTCAAGAGGTTTGTCACTGCAGGTACCTGGTTAAGAAAAGACAACCCTAACCAAATGTTGTATATAGTATATTTTGCATCAATGAAATATCCCATATTAGGTGTGAAAAAAACACACTGTTTTAATATTTGTGATCGTGCAACGCTCTACCATGTTATCAATTTTAACCAAGCAGGCAGGAGAAATTTCTCTAACTCAAGATGGCAGCTGCTTCGACTGACGTCACAAGGACACTGTTTCGCCTATTAGGCATAAGTGCGTGGAGTAGGAGTGACGCGACATCGGTTGTTTTACCATGGCATATCCCATGGTTTCGTACGAATTCGAGATTAAAGCATGATTCATAGAGTTGTCTAAAACTTGTGACAAAAAATGGCTGTCACTGTACAAGTCTCGGTTCATTCCACTTCTAAAATAACCAAGGTTAGAACACTTGTTGTCTCTTCATTTTAACTCTCAAGCAGAAAGCAGTAATATCCCGCGATTTATCCATTGATTATCTGAGTAATTGTTTGAAAGGTTGGCATGAAACGCCGTATATGTACTCATTAATATATCATTGACACAACGGTGGCTATAGTCGGTATACTCAGAGAAAATCGCCTGTCTTTTTTTCATTCAAAAGGCAACTGACCGGAGTTCACAAGCCATCTTGTAGGAAGGCAACTGATCCCCACAAAACTTATCATTTATATAAAAAAATGCCTATAAGATCTCTGTCGGCCACTTTTCTACACCAAGGCCCGGGAGGACAATGGAGGCAGTGAAAGGACGAAAATTCATTGTCCGAGACTGGCAATAAATCAACATGTGAAAATGATTCAATGAGTTGAACCAAGATAACATAGTTTCGGATAGATTTATTTTATTTATGTGAGTGGTGTTTTACGCCGTACTCAAGAATATTTCACTTAGAAGAGGGCGGCCAGCATTATGGTGGGAACAAATCGGGTGGGCCCGGGGGAATTCCACGACCATTCGGAGGTTGCTAACAGATCTGCCCAATGTTCTACCGTACAGAACTCCAGCATGTGCTGGACTATAACTCAGAGCAATCCAATCTGGAATTGGAACTTTGAAGGTTGACTCGTGTAAGCTAACCTTGAAAGACTATGAGAGTTATCCGGTAAGTTAATGAAATAAATCATTAAATTAAATGAACTCGTGATAAATGCTGTGGTGATGTGCAGGTCAGCTATATAGTTAGACCACCGACGCGTTTATAGGTCTTCTACGACTTTAATCACAACGGTGAACTTAACTGAAGATATGAAAGAATGAAAATTTTGGGAAGGAAATAACTTTACAAATACGTCATATCATTTACTAGTATAATGTACTTTTCAATTTTAAAACATTTCCGATATTCCTTTCTTCGTATGGTTTATAGACCTAAGCCTATTTGCAATTCTCACGAATAATAGCTCTGTGAAATTAAGCAACGCAATACATGATGTCCGGACATATTTTGGAACGCGGTACTTTCGTTTGTGATATCTCCACATGCCATATTTTGGAGATTTGGAGTTTTCAAGACTGGTTTGAGACAAGTATTATACCGTGAGGCAAAAGACATCAGGGTCCCAGGGTGGTAATCTGTGGTAACGGTCTTACATAGTGAAAAAGTCATCCAGGTCTGTGAGAAGAATGA
Source organism: Liolophura sinensis (assembly GCF_032854445.1). Taxonomy (NCBI): domain Eukaryota; kingdom Metazoa; phylum Mollusca; class Polyplacophora; order Chitonida; family Chitonidae; genus Liolophura; species Liolophura sinensis. Next base: position 5,403,565 of record NC_088298.1, on the reverse strand, counting down.
AATACGCTTCGTGTTTCTGCCTAAGAATTCAACACGCCGATGGCAACCGCTAAGGGCATGGCGGTTGATCTAAGGAGAATATAAGTTGAAAAATATTTCAAGCACCGGTATGCAGAAAGCTGTATTTCTAAGTAACCTTAAAAAGCTCCTTGAAATGTGTGGAATGAAGGTATCACAGAACATAACGGTAGGGTTTCAATTTGATCCTCAACAAGTCAAGAAAAGACTTCCAAACGGACGAGCCCAAGAAGAAGATGACGAACTAATGCCGTCTGTTATTAATGTTCTTGACTATTTTAAGGCTTGTAGGCATGGTCATGGCAAAGACGCAGCTCCAAAGTGGAGGAACCTTGATGTCCCAGATGGCAAGTCATCTCATTAGAGGGCATGCAGGAAAACATTAACGGTGGCCATGAAGGAAATGAGATTGATAATGGTCATGATGACAACGAGGCTATTGATGAAAATGAGGCTGGTGATGAAAATGATGACCGAGATGAAAATGATAACCAAGCTGATAATAGTAATGACCCAGCGTTGCTGATAAAATCAAAACCTGGTGAGCTGTCGCCTGGTGAGTGCACTGTAGTCGCATTTGCAACAAAAAAGGCGGTCAAACACTTCATCGGGAAAGTGGTTCGAATGCAAGGCTCCAGTGAAGCAGAAATCTCTTTCCTGTGTCCCAGCAAAGGAGGGAAGCTCACTTTTCCGGATAAAATTGATTTGGCAGATGTTAAATGCCGCTGGAAAGATTTTCATTTAGTATGGACATATCTGCATATGGGCTGTAGATTTTACGGACATGCATCAGCAAGCTAATTGTTCAGATGACATTTTAAAGTGACCACTGATAGTTTCATGCAGCACAAAGTTAAGTTTTATTTTGTGAGCATTAGTTATCCAAATTTCTTCAAGAGAAGGGCCGGATGTTCGTATTTCATTTAAAACACTTTTCATTTTGCATTTTAAAAAACCTTAATAAAAAGACAAAACCAACCTAGTTTCTTCTTGTGGTCATTGTTAGCCTTAAAACTATACGACGGGCAAAGTCTCCCCATGACGGGGTGGCTCTGCCCACACAACATTATGAACTACGTGATATATTTGGCCTAAAAGTAGATGTGTCTATCAGGATTGTCAGTCATTGACTGATTGGTCAGAGTAAGACAGGTGGAATATTATGAGCTTTAAAATAAAATAAAAAAAAGTCACGCCGGTCTACCTGTTTAAACAGTATATTACCGGGAGGGCTTCTGACAAGCGTAATAATGACTTTATATAAACCAAACAAAATGGATTTACTGCCATAGCCGACCTCCAACTGGCTGCCCTGTACAGCTCAGTGGGTGACTTCAAAAATGGCCTAAATAACCTGGGAATTTACATCAACACACTGTCATTTTCGAGATGTTTCGTATTTATTTACTTCTTCCCCTTTAATCCCCTTCACAATAACTGTTATTTTATTCCTCGAGAAATTCGAAATTCATACCAGAACCATAGAAGGCGCGCTTAGGCCTATGTAGTACCGGGTAAGCTAATAACAGTGCATGCCTACTTTACTGTATACACAGGGGCGTAGTGAACGGGGGAAGGAGGGGGGAGGGGGTAACTACCGAATTTGGCGCGTTACTGACAATTCCTCTAAATCAGACGCACGCCTGTTTTCTGAGCCATAGAAAGACCTGATCAAAAAGTGTATGTATACATGCGAATGACATTGATTTTAATCGAAAGCAAGCCTGCTCGAATAGGCCGGCAAGTTTACCACCAATGCCCGGTAAAAACACAGATGTTTCTTTCCACCGATCCTCCTCCACACGAGTTAAATGCTTGTATTAGTCAATCTACACCAACCTCTCTCCCACATACATAAATTTAATGTTGAATTCCAGACAAATTGTTACAATGTTCTTCGTTGACCCGTGCTTCTCCAGGCAAAAGCGTCACAGGTTTAAATGGTCAATAACACCTCGATTGGCATATATAAGATACGGCAAATCGCCTCTAAGGCTATATAGCTCCTTCAGAGCTTCCTGGCTTTTTTGCTTTGATGTTTTGGTGAATTTGTTCCGGCTACAATAGATTACTCTAAAATTACGTTGTGAAGCAATATTCTGACCTTGTTAAGAAAGAAATAACAATTTTAACGCGATTTGAAATTTTGACTTACTTAAGCTTGGGGCCTACATGTATATCAGGCTGAGAGGCTAAGGTTGTGGTGCTGGCCGACCGGTGAAATTCATAGAAAAAAGAAATAAGCTGAATAAAGAGACAATTAAACAAGCTGATGTAAAAAGAAAAATGTTTTATTTAGACTCTTAAAATAACCAGTATCATATACATTTTAAACTCGAAGATGTAAACTGAGGAAAATAAACAAGGAATAAAAAACAAAAACAAATCGCGGCTTTTCTTCGCGGCAAGGTACGAGTCTACATAAACGGAAGCGGATACGGAAAAGGAATTCCGAAAACGTGTTGGTGGTGCAACTTCAACACTGAAATTGGAAATTTTTGCTTTTACTTGCGACAGGTTTTGTCTTCCACAGTAAAAATGCCTCCTAAAAAGAAGGCGGAAGGCGGTCCAAACAAAAAGACCGTGGAGAAGAAGAAGGAAAAGGTTATCGAGGTATGTAGAGCCCGCGTTGTGTGGGCATAAAAATAGCGAAATCTGAACACTGCATAATGCTTTGAATGGAACTTGCAACGGCACATATGCAGCCGGTAGACTAACTACCACTTCATCATTAATGACGTGATTCATTGAGAGTTGTCTGGTTGTTAAGACAAGGTTGTTCGCTGATTCTCTTCTCAATTGTTGGTTGTGAGAAGGAGATTCATTAATCGCAACCGTTTTTGACGGATATAGCCCAATTCTAGGGCTAGCCGTTAAAGTCTAATAAGTCGATTTAGATGGACTCAGCGTGCTATTTTAAAAGTCTGACATTCATCGTAACACTGAGTCTGTCGCCACCTCTCAACTAATCGCCGCACATCTGCTCACTCCATTTCTATGGGCACTGGTTGCCCTCCAACTCGCCTTCAAATGTCATTCCCTGGCAGATTGTGGGTTTTAATCTTGAAGACTAACTTCTTAACTCTCTATCCACACCAGTTCATGGGATACATCAAAGTTTTCTTGACATATTAACCGCCAAAGCTTCGAAAAGCATCCTACAACAGCCATGTTGAACCACGCCACAACTAGGGTGCATCGAAAACCCGAAAAATGTTTCGATGTTTACCTTCGGCGGTCTTTCTAACAAGGTAAACAAATGACCAAACAGCATGTGGGTTTTACTGAGAGTACATGTGGGAACACTGACAGCCTTTCATTTTGATCTCACCTACAGCTAGGTTAAAGCCTAGCGAGGTGGTAAGGCTAGACTGTAAAGGCTACAGCTAGAGCTTGCTTGCTACAGCTTGCGGCCGGAGATTCTTCAATAAATTAACATTACTCTACCATGTTCAGCAACCTAGTCTTTACAACAACCCACTCATTTAGTAAAAAGTGTAAAGAATTCAGAAAATTTACTACGAGCCACAGTTTAAGTGTTTTGTATATTTCTTTACCGTCGTTTTCAGGACAAGACTTTTGGACTCAAAAACAAGAAAGGTGGGAAGCAGCAGAAATTCATCAAGACTGTCACCCAACAGGTCAAATTCGGGAATAATCCCAAAAAGGTAAGAGGATGAACATTAATAGTCTGAATTTTCTAATTAGAACTTACGGCAGATATTGTAATAACCCTGACTTGAAATCAATCCATTTAAAAAACAGAAGTATATATGTATGCTTGAGCTTGCAAAAAGTTAGTTTAACTGGGTGAGCAGTTGCTAGTTACCTTCATTCCCCAGCCTTTTTGTATATGAAATAGCGACTTTCATAGTGACAGTTTATACACCTTTTTCATTTGTTTTGAAGACAAAACTACACTAGTTGGGTTGGCTGATTTCATGGCTTTACAAAAAGTATAATTTTACACAGAACAGTGCCTTCTGAATAAGCTTAAATAAACACCTTGCAAACATCCGAAAAGGTTACAGAATCACAGTAACCAGTATTCCTTTTGAGTCAGTTATTTCCATAAACTGCCCTCTGGTTCATTTAATATGGCAAAGGAATATGTAGTTTATACAGAACATGTATAAAAGTAAAAGGTGACATGTTAGCCTTGAAAAATCCTTGATTTTTTTCATAATATTAGGAAAGCTCCTTTGAAGCCCTTGGATGTTATATGAAAAGTGTGCAAACCCTGGCCCTGGGGTTATGAAGGGATCTTTGACTTAAGTCAAAATGTTTCTTGCCGTTATTTTAGCTGAAATTTGTTGTGCAGTAACTTACCCAGAATTTACGGTGTCCAGCAACAATTTAAAAGGAACTTAAAGGATACATGAAAGAGACTCTATTTAAAAGTGAAGGTTTTGGTTTTAAAGGTAATGATGAAAGCAATTTTTTTTTTTTTTGAGGCATGGTTTGTCTTTGTTAATAACCTGGGCCCAGTTTCACAAAGATGTTGTACACGTTGATAGTCGCACGTATAAGACAATGTTATAGTAATAGTGATGTACAAGATATCGTACAAGTGTACGACAAATAAATGTGGGACGTTACTTTGTGAAACCTGACCCTGTCTATTTTATGACTACATATTTGCTGTGAATTCTTTTTGTAATTGTAGACTTTCCATGTCTTGGAACCACAGACATGTTTCTTCTTGTAATCGTAGACTTTCCATGTCTTGTAATCACAGACATGTTTCTTGTTGTAATCGTAGACTTTCCATGTCTTGTAATCACAGACATATTTCTTCTTGTAATCGTAGACTTTCCAAGTCTTGGAATCACAGACATATTTCTTCTTGTAATCGTAGACTTTCCATGTCTTGTAATCACAGACATATTTCTTCTTGTAATCGTAGACTTTCCAAGTCTTGGAATCACAGACATATTTCTTCTTGTAATCGTAGACTTTCCATGTCTTGGAATCACGGACATGTTTCTTCTTGTAATGACAGGCAGCGACTGAGGAACCCGCCAACAAAAAGAAAGAGGAGAAGAAAAAGGAGCAGGAGCAGCTGAACATGCTGTTTAAGCCTGTCGCGCAGACTGTCGGCAAAGGTATACCTGTACATCTAACTTACACAACGCCAGCCAGCATTATATGGTGTAAAACAGCAATCAGACAAATCAAACCAACTCTGTGCGATCATATTAATAACCAGAGAAATCAAAAGTAGCAAATAGCTGGAAATATTATTACCAAAATTACCAAAATCTCTATTAAGTGATCACTGATGCTTGTGTCCTGGTTTGTGCAGTCTAGCTTTCGATGATGCCTTCCACTCATGTGGTGTGCGTGTTCTTTACATGGGAAAGTTCATCATAAAAATTGGCAAAGTTTGGTTGTGTATCCTGGTCACTTCATGCTGTAGGATGCCAGCGCGACATAAAAAAGACATCCTCTCTGACTGTACTTGAGAGGATTTGCCGGCGGCTTGTGGATGTCATGGGTTCCCCAGGGGCTCTGTCCGGTTTCCACCCACCGTAATGCTGGCCTCCATCGTATAAATGAAATATTCTTGAGTATGTCGTAAAACACCAATGAAATAAATAAATAAATGTGTACCACAGCGGCCAGCATTATGGTGGCAGGAACCCAATCCAAGCTTAACAACCAGGTCTACGAAGGGATATGGATATGATGTAACTGTTTAAAAAAGAAACTTCCTTTTCTTGTAGGTGTTGATCCTAAGTCTGTGTTATGTGCGTTCTTCAAGCAAGGCCAGTGTAAAAAAGGAGATAAGTGCAAGTTTTCCCATGACATGAACCTCGGCCGCAAGGGAGAGAAGCGTAGTGTGTACGCTGATGCTGGTGATGCAGGTAATGTGCTGAGTCAGCAGAATTAGAGCCGCACTCACAGGGTGCCATGTGTGGTATTGAGCCAAAGAATTTGATTAATTATTTATGTGAAGGTGAATTGTCAGAATTTCCTTAAGTGATAGAATTGATATTTCACTCATTTAGACGTCACTTTATTGTTAAATTTGGATTTTTCACAACCAGGTGCCATGAAGCCAAAAAAAAAAGAAACATTTTGTTTTGTGTCGTTCCAATAAGATCTCAGTGGGATGAAATCACAGTATAAGTGTACTCAACCTCGGGTCTCGTGGGTTATCATTTCCACCCCTCGCAATAAAAATATTAATGATGTTCAACCTTCATTGTCTAATATCCTCCATTTAAGTGGGAAGGTCTTGCAGCAAGTTGCGGATGGTCGTGGGTTTCCCTTACGCTGTGCCCGGTTTATACGCACCATAATGCTGGCCACTGTCGTATAAGTGAAATATTCTTGAGTACGGCATAAAACACCAATCAAATAAATAAATAAATAAAGCAATCAAATAAATAAAGAAAGAAATAAATACAGCCATGGTGGAATTGATTTCTTCTTGATTGTGGCTTCATACGTGAGCAATTAATCCATTAATCTGGAGAAGGTTTTTCGTGAAATAATTCAGTCATTTAACTGAATTTGATTGTTTTGTTATTGTTGCCTTACAGAAGATACAATGGATAACTGGGACACTGACAAGCTGGAAGATGTTGTCAACCAGAAACATGGAGAGACAAATAAGGCAAAACCCAAAACAGCCATTGTGAGTCTAATAAGCTATTTTATCCCACCTCAGACGAAGTATTCAGATTTCCATTAGACAGCCATGTTCACATCTATGTGTATATTCCCATAGTCAGATTTCCATTAGACAGCCATGTTCACATATATGTGTATATTCCCAGTCAGATTTCCATTAGACAGCCATGTTCACATCTATGTGTATATTCCCAGTCAGATTTCCATTAGACAGCCATGTTCACATCTATGTGTATATTCCCAGTCAGATTACCATTAGACAGCCATGTTCACATCTATGTGTATATTCCCAGTCAGATTACCATTAGACAGCATATTCACATCTATGTGTATATTCCCAAAGTCAGATTTCCATTATAATAATGCAATAATGTAATGCACTGTGAGGAGTATGATTCTGAAACTAATGCCACACGTGTCTGTGGCGTGGTTATCTCTCTTTGTTCTGCTTTGAAGCTAGTGACAATTCTGAGGCAATTTGACCTGTACAAATACCACACGTGTCTGTGGCCTGGTTATCTCTCTTTGTTCTGCTTTGAAGCTAGTGACAATTCTGAGGCAATTTGACCTGTACAAATACCATACGTGTCTGTTGACTAGGTTTAACTCGGTTTGGATTTGAAAACAGTTACAACACTGAAGCAATTTTCCGATATATTGGCCTTCAGCTGTGAAATAATGAGTCTTTTGAAGGATAAATTTGTTACACGGTTTCTCTGGAAGGATACAGAAATACAGTATATGGTGTCTGTAACTGTCACATTGGACAAGGCAAATATACCACTGTCAATGAGTATCAAACTGCGTACCTAATAGCGCATGTCAGATTAACCATTCTATATGTACACAAAAGTCAGGGAGTACATGAGAAGATCTGCAAGCAACCTGCAGGAAGTCGTGGGTTTCCTCCAGGCTCTACCCGATTTCGTCCCACCATAATGTTTGCCCCCGTCGTCTAAGTGAAATATTCTTGTGTGCGGCGTTTAACACCAGTGAAATAAACAAATAAATAAAGTGAAAGTCAGCCAATATCTGTCCTAAAATTAGAAGTAACCTTTTGATGTCAGATGAGCTGAAATGTGCCCTGTCTTCATGTAATTATCAGTTCAGATAGCATGAGGCAATTATTTGCAGCAAAGACATGTTTTTGTCTGGGCATGACATACTTCTTTTTTTGTGTCTTCATCAAAGAATAGCAGTTCCTATTGTCATACCCTGCTAATGTTTTATTTATAAATTTAATTCTTGAAAATTTAAAACTGTTAGGTTTTTTTTTCCAGATATGCAAATTTTTCCTGGACGCCGTTGAAAATAGTAAATACGGATGGTTCTGGGAATGTCCAAATGGAGAGAAATGTATTTATAAACATTCATTGCCACCAGGTAAGATTTTTAAATTCAGGTGAATCTGATTTATGGTAACAACTTCTGTCATTCCCTGAACTATGTTTTGCAACATACATCCTATATTTACAACATTTTTCTTATATTTACAACATTCGTCTCATATTTACAACATTGGCCCTATATTTACAGCATTGGTCCTACATTTACAACAACTGTCGTATATTTACAACATTGGTCCTATATTTATAACACTTGTCCTATATTTACAACAACTGTCCTGTATTTGCGACAGGTGTCTTATGTTTGCAACATTTTTCCAGTATTTACAGCATTGGTACTATATTTACAACGTCTGTCCTATATTTACAACATTGGTCCTATATTTATAACAACTGTCCTTTATTTACAACAGCTGTCTTATGTTTACAACATTTTTCCCGTATTTACAGCATTGGTCCTATATTTACAACGTCTGTCCTTTATTTACGACATCTGTCTTATGTTTACAACTTTTTTCCGGTATTTACAACATTGGTCCCATATTTACAACAACTGTCCTGTATTTGTGACAGCTGTCTCATGTTTACAACTTTTTTCCTGTATATACAGTATTGGCCCTATATTTACAACATCTGTCTTGTTGTTGATAATGAATCACAACAAAGATCGGTCCATAAAAGTAACTGAACTCTTTTTACTAACTCACGGCATGTGTACATGTGTGTCGTCATGACTGCAGTTTGTTTCAAACACAAAGTTTGTTTCTTGGTGCATATAACACCATTATATGACAACATGTGTCCTATATTTACAACAGTTGTCCTATATTTGCTACATTTGTCCTGTATATACAACAATGTCGTATATTTATAATTTTTGACCAATGTTATATCTACGCCCTATACAACATAACCTACATCTACAACCGCTGAGTTATGTTTTTATAATCAGCAATCTTTGGATGGCTGTGGGTTTTCCCAGCCTCTGCCCAGTGTCTCTCTTCTTGATTCTTACTTATTTATTTGATTGGTGTTTTACGCCATACTCAAGAATATTTGACTTATACGATGGCGGCCAGCATTATTGTGGGAGGAAACCCACGACCATCTGCAGGTTACTGGCAGACCTTCCCACGTACGGCCGAACGGGAAGCCAGCATGAGCTGGAACTTGATTCTTGATTGCGTTGTAAAAAAACAATCACATAAACAAAAACAATTCTCAACTTTTGGCCTACATTTACAGCCTCTCATCTCCATTTCACAGGATTTGTACTGAAGAAAGACCAGAAGAAGGAGAATAAAGAAGATGAGATCTCAATAGAGGAGCTTATTGAGAAGGAGGTGTGGGATGTGTATTTATTACCAGATAATAATTTTCCTCCAAAATTCGTCGAAAACAAACAAAATTCGTTTGAAAACAAAAATGATTAGATGTCAAATGCTGTGTTGTCATGAAAAGCCCAAATTATGGAGAATAATGCTTGATACATTTAGCTTTAGTATGTTTGAAAACATAAACTTATATCCCTGGGTACTGGCTGTACAAATATATACAAAAAAGTTGACTGTGTTATGAATTTAAACACATTAAGTGACAGTTTCTGAATGTCTGAAAATATTGTAGCCCAAGCATGCCAAGGAAGGCCTGCTGAAAGGGTGCCCAAATTGAAAAGCTGTATTTGGCTCTGAAATGTTCACAACTCAGTTCATCTGTAATAATCTTGAGGTCATGAAAAACTGTAATTGAAATGTTTGTGACCTTTGTCCTGTTTTTTTTTTTTTTTTTCTTCTTTTTTTTTTTCAGAGAGCGGCTTTAGGACCTAACACAACGCGGGTCACCCTGGAAACTTTTCTGAAATGGAAGGAAAGGAAGGTAATTTTGCAAAATATCTGAAGGTTTGTAAGCTAAGAACAGGAAGATAATTGTACCAGATATCTGAAGGGTTGTAAGCAAATAACAGGTAGGTAATCATACCAGATGTCTGAAGAGTTGTAAGCTAAGGATGAGAGGGTAATCATACCAGATATCTGAAGGGTTGTAAGCTAAGGACAGGAATGTAATCGCACCAGATGTCTGAAGGCTTGTAAGCTAAGGACAGGAAGGTAATCGCACCAGATATCTGAAGGCTTGTAAGCTAAGGACAGGAAGGTAATCGTACCAGATATGTGAAGGCTTGTAAGCTAAGGACGGGAAGGTAATCGCACCAGATATCTGAAGGCTTGTAAGCTAAGGACAGGAAGGTAATCATACCAGATATCTGAAGGCTTGTAAGCTAAGGACAGGAAGGTAATCGTACCAGATATCTGAAAGGTTGTAAGCTAAGGACAGAAAGGTAATCATACCAAGTATCTGAAGGGTTGTAAGGTAAGGACAGAAAGGTAATCGTACCAACTATCTGAAGGGTTGTAAGCTAAGGACAGGAAGGTAATCGTACCAGATATCTGAAGGGTTGTAAGCTAAGGACAGGAAGGTAATCGTATCAAATATCTGAGGAGTTGTAAGCTAAGGATTGGAAGGTATTCATACCAGATATCTGAAGGCTTGTAAGCTAATAACAGGTAGGTAATCATACCAGATGTGTGAAGAGTTGTAAGCTAAGGATGGGTAGGTAATCATACCAGATATCTGAAGGCTTGTAAGCTAAGGATGGGTAGGTAATCGTACCAGATATGTGAAGGCTTGTAAGCTAAGGACGGGAAGGTAATCATACCAAATATCTGAAGGCTTGTAAGCTAAGGACAGGAAGGTAATCGTACCAAATATCTGAAGGGTTGTAAGCTAAGGATGGGAAGGTAATCATACCAAATATCTGAAGGGTTATAAGCTAAGAAAAGCAAGGTACATGTAATCAAAGAAAGGAATGGTTGTAAGAGAGCTTGTGTTTGTAATAATTTCTACCTGTGTTAAAAAGGAAAGAAATGCCAAGAGCGTATTCAGTTTTATTTGAAATTCAGTTACTGTAAATGCCTTCTTATTCGCGGGTATAAACTTTCGCAGATTTGGTAAGAAGACACATTCACAGGAATCAAAATTCTATACAATACAGTGACTTGATCAGACAAAGGAAGTTAATCCTCCTAAGCTTTTAATCTTTTGAAGACTGTTAATCTTTATAAGACGAAGCCCTTACCTGCTCTGTGAGCAAATATTCATGTCACTTACTCTGGGAGATGACGAAGGATTAAATGTGATATAAATAAATCCCACTTTAATTCTCATGCATCAGCATTGTGAGTGAAACTGTGAGTAAACTGAGTTAGATTTGAGTAAATTTCTCAGAAATCCTTATTATGAAAAGGAAGTTTGACGTGGGAAAGCCTTCGAGCGATGTATCAGGTGCGTCGGAAAGGTGATCTGAGTGGAAGGCAAGTACAGTCGATAAAAAAACAACCTCTCTCATTGTGTGTATATCGTATCATGTACACACGCCCAGTACAGATTATCGATTTGTATGTCTCTGACCGCGGCAATAAATCAACAACAACAATAACGTCGCAGAGAGGCGATACTTAGACGGAGCTAAGCCTCCTTAAAAGAAAGCAAGATTAACTGACGATCAAATAAGTTGAATTTGTGAAAGCGTGTTTGAAAAAGTATTAGAACTGTAGTGCTTGTTAATGAATTTATAACTGTAATGCATGTTACATTAATAAATTGCTTACATGAGTTTCACATTTGATGGCACTTATTTTCGCGGAAATGTGTTAGCCGCGAAATCTGCGAATGTTAGTACGATGTGAATAAAAAGGCATTTACAGTAGTTGTTTTTACTGTTGTTTGTATGGTGTAGTATGAAGAACATGTATTGTTAGATGGTGTTCTGAACTTTCTAAATTGAATCCAAATTGCAAAGAAAGGGTGAATTTTTAAATTAGAAATACAGTTACTTTTGTTTCCATGATTTAAAAACCTGGAAAATATGTTGGGTAGCAACTATTAAAATATCAAAGATGAAGAGACCAGTTACCAAGAATAATTACATATATACATATATCCAAAGATATTAAGATGCCTTTGTTCTTTTTGTACAGAAAAAAGAGAAATTAGCAAATCTGAAGTCTGAAACAGACCGGAAAAAGGCCGAATTTAAAGCTGGGAAAACACTTGGTGTAAGTGCATATGTACTTTTGTGCTTTCTACATACAGTAACTGGATAGGGTGGACAGAGGAGAAAAGTGTTGACTGGTACAATATGGCAGTATTGGTGCAACAGTGAGGACTGTACAGGCGACGCAAACTTGGGGTTTAAGGGGAACTACAAGAATATTCTTGAGTAAGGCGTAAAACCCCAGTCAAATAAATTGATAAATTAGAATTACAAGCAGTTTTCAGAATAGCTTCCATGGGAAACAGACTTTGGTCTAGTGGCTAGAGGCGCTTACATTTCAGTTGCTAAGACACATAAGGTGTGGAGTCAAACCTGGTCGTGGACAGGCAGTTTTGTAGATGACTGAACTCTCACTGCTTGGTGTGGAGCCTTGGGGACAAGAAGTGGTCAGCCAACCTCATGTGGCAGTTTATACTGTCTAATATTTGTTGGAGATCAATAGTGTGTGCATATTTGTAGGTCACATGTGGGAGAGTTCATTAAATTGATTCATTAAATTGCCAAAGGTTGATGGTTTTCTCTGGGCAGTCCGGTTTCCTCTACCCATAAAACTGACCACCATCGTATAAATGTAATAATTTAGAGTGTGATGCACATCTACAATCTAATAAATAAATTAATAACATAGTTAATACTGTTTTCTATACTACACTACTATACTTCCAAGAAGCATTCATGCAAATGTTCTTGTGTCATCTTTAGAGAGGCAAAAAACCCTCACACACAAGATCATCTGTGTTTCCATTCTAAAATCTGTGAACGTGATTTATTTTATTTATTTGATTGGTGTTTTACGCCATACTCAAGAATATTTCACTTAAATGACAGTGACTAGCATTATGATGAGAGGAAACCGAGCAGACCATCTGCAGACTGCTGGCAGAGCTTCCCACTTACAGCCGGAGAGGAAACCAGCATGATCTGAACTCATGACCACATTGGTGGGAGGCTCCTGGGTCGTGACGCTGCGGTAGCGCCCTAACCACCTAAGCCACGGAGGCCCCCTGTGAGCATGTGGCTGACTGAAGTTTATACAGGAGTGTTAAGCAGCATATGTGTTCTCCTTACAGCGCAAGCGCCATTCTCCACACTCACCTTACCTCACTGCCACCACTAGACAGACTTGACCTTTGGAGCCTGTGTGCCGCACATACACTTGTTTAGGCTTAGTCTCACCACAGGTGTACCGACATGAAACTATTTAAACAGCATTCATCAATAAAATTTTTTCAGTTTTTTTTTTAGAATTAGCATACTTCAAGTAAAGAGAAAGTATGTGTGTAAAATATTGGTACAAACAAAGGTTGAGAGAGAGATTTTGTGTTTTCTGACATCATTTTCTGTCTTATCATCGTGACTCAAGTGGCATTGTCCATGATTTTTGGACAAAATTTGCTAGTGATGGGAGTGATGTAAAGTGAATGTAAAGAGCGGCACATGCGCTGTATTGTCACCTGTGTACATGTATGAAAGTACACTATTTTTCCCCATTTCAGCTGAATTACTGAGCAGATTGACGCTATTTGTCTTTGTGATGCTACATTCCAACTCACCCCATTGTGACATCATGCCACCATGCCAGCGCTGTCTGCTGCACAACATGACCTGCATCATTTTTCTTAGCTTTTCTTTACATATCTGCAAGGATGGCTTTCTATTCTACTTGGAGATTTAAACCCTGCGTGTAAAATTTTAACCTTTTGCCAAATATGGGTTACGCTTTCACCCAGGGTTCAAATCCCCATGTAGGCTTCTCATCAGGTGGGTAACACACCCTGGAACTCATATCCCCATGTAGGCTTCTCAGCAGGTGGGTAACACACCCAGGGCTCAAATCCCCATGTGGGCTTGTCGGCACATGGGTAACACACCCAGGGCTCAAATCCCCATGTGGGCGTGTCGGCACGTGGGTAACACACCCAGGGCTCAAATCCCCATGTGGGCTTGTCGGCACGTGGGTAACACACCCAGGGCTCAAATTCCCATGTGGTCTTCTCAGCATGTGGGTAACACACCCAGGGCTCAAATCCCCATGTGGTCTTCTCAGCACGTGGGTAACACACCCAGGGCTCAAATTCCCATGTAGGCTTCTCAGCACGTGGGTAACACACCCAGGGCTCAAATCCCCATGTAGGCTTCTCAGCACGTGGGTAACACACCCAGGGCTCAAATCCCCATGTAGGCTTCTGAGCATGTGGGTAACACACCCAGTGCTCAAATCCCCATGTAGGCTTCTCAGCACGTGGGTAACACACCCAGGGCTTAAATCCCAATGTAGGCCTCTGAGCACGTGGGTAACACACCCAGGGCTCAAATTCCCATGTAGGCTTCTGAGCACGTGGGTAACACACCCAGGGCTCAAATTCCCATGTAGGCTTCTGAGCACGTGGGTAACACACCCAGGGCTCAAATCCCCATGTAGGCTTCTCAGCACTTTTAACTGAACAGGAATGTGGCAAATCTCACGTTAATCTATCAGTCATCGCATCATGAATCTGTTAATTTATTTTTTTATTGTTTATTATTTTTTTTTAAATTGTTTTTGTTGATCGTCCACAGATTAGTGGCCGTGAGATGTTCGAGTTCAACCCCGACTTGGTCGCCCAGGATGATGAAGGAGCTGACGGCGAGGCTCTCCAGTTTGAGGCTGGGGAAGAGGAGGTCAGTTTGGTTACCATGGCGATATCAAAATGTCACTTGGAGGTCACTTGACGAATGTGTGAAACGTCAATTTTAGCCCCGGATAAAACCACATTTGCATGGAGATGACCGAAACCTGCAGGGAACCAGATTATTGAGGTTCCGCAAAGGGAAGCAAATCTTGTACTGATGGAACAACAACATCCTGCTTGAACAACACTGCCAGTTTATATTTTAGTAACAATTCCACTGATCATGAATAAATACTAGCTGGTGGTGTTGTTCCATCAGTTACAAGAGTTGCTTCCCTTAGTGGAGGGCTGGTGAGCCCTATTCAGTCAGCAAACACTGTCACTAAGGCATTTCTCTCCTAATATTTTCAAGCCCCATTTTGAACAACAGACTGCTGAGCTCTGTGAAAATTCAGGAAGCCATGTCTGCCATAAGCGATTCTTTAATTTCTTTTTTTTCAAGTGTATTCTGCTTACACTGATAAATTTTGGAAATATCACCTGGTCAGATAAGAAAATTTTTGATATGCATTACAGGTACTAAAATTACAACATAATATGGAAAAAAGCCAAATTATGGGCAGTATATATTACTTGATAAATTTATCTAAAATGTTGGGAAAAAAGTTCTATACAATCATGTGCACTCTACAAAGATTTCTATGTACTTTTAAGACCAAAATTCGGTATAATTTGGCACAAAATATCTGAAAATATTTTAGCCCAAATTAGACTATTGAAAATGTGCTCAAGTTAAAAGTTGACATAAGTATGTACAAAGCTGTTAATTTTGCTGTTGGTTATGTATGAAGGAAGAGGAAGTGGAGGTTCATGATATCAACTTGGATGCTCTTGCCGCTCAGGCCCAGGAAGTGGACGGCACGGGGACCGTCTCAAAGTCAGAAGACAGGACGACAGCCACTAGTCAATCCTCAGCTTCCAGTAAGCAGAATGATGGTGAGTGTCGTTAAGATTGTGAGCATGTAACTTTATGTCGTGTGTGTACCAAACCATGTTTCTGTAATTCTCTTGAATGCCTTTCCCATTTATTTTTTTCCTTTGTCATTTTTATAACTATGGACTGACATTGTCTGAAGTAAACATATTATTATTATTGTTATTATTATAGGGTTTGTCTTTGGCAGTACATCAGAAACCTCAAGTCTTGGACGAGTTGTAGTTAAGGTTTGTCTTAGACCCCAGAAACAGAGAGTCACAAATCTTGGCCTGAGTTGTAGTTAAGGTTTGTCTCATACCCCAAAAACAGAGAGGCACAAGTCTTGGCCTGAGTTGTAGCTAAGGTTTGTCTTAATCTCCAAAAACAGAGTCACAAGTCTTGGCCTGAGTTGTAGCTAAGGTTTGTCTAAACAGAGAGCCACAGGTTTTGGCCTGAGTTGTAGCTAAGGTTTGTCTCATACCCCAAAAACAGAGAGCCACAAGTCTTGGCCTGAGTTGTAGCTAAGGTTTGTCTCATACCCCCAAAAACAGAGAGGCACAAATCTTGGCCTGAGTTGTAGCTAAGGTTTGTCTCATACCCCCAAAAACAGAGAGGCACAAGTCTTGGCCTGAGTTGTAGCTAAGGTTTGTCTCATACCCCAAAAACAGAGAGCCACAAGTCTTGGCCTGAGTTGTAGCTAAGGTTTGTCTCATACCCCCAAAAACAGAGAGGCACAAATCTTGGCCTGAGTTGTAGCTAAGGTTTGTCTCATACCCCAAAAACAGAGAGCCACAAGTCTTGGCCTGAGTTGTAGCTAAGGTTTGTCTCATACCCCAAAAACAGAGAGGCACAAATCTTGGCCTGAGTTGTAGCTAAGGTTTGTCTCATACCCCCAAAAACAGAGAGCCACAAATCTTGGCCTGAGTTGTAGCTAAGGTTTGTCTCATACCCCCAAAAACAGAGAGCCACAAGTCTTGGCCTGAGTTGTAGCTAAGGTTTGTCTCATACCCCCAAAAACAGAGAGGCACAAATCTTGGCCTGAGTTGTAGCTAAGGTTTGTCTCATATCCCAAAAACAGAGAGGCACAAATCTTGGCCTGAGTTGTAGCTAAGGTTTGTCTTAATCTCCAAATACAGAGAGGCACAAGTCTTGGATGAATTGTAGTTAAGGTTTGTCTTATACCCCAAAAATAGAGAGTCACAAGACTTGGCCTGAGCTTTAGCTAAGTCTTAATCTCCAAAAACAGAGCCTCAAGTCTTGGAGTTGCTTAGAAGCTTATCTCTCAGTCAGTTCGAGACTTGAGGTGACTGTGACAGGGACCAAGATTCCCTTGTCAGTGGTGCTCATAAGGCTTTCATGTGGTCTTACATGGAGCCCAGTGCAGATCATGTGTTCTCCCCCAGTGGGAGACGGGCAGAAGATTGAAGTGGGATGTATTGCGTCAGTTCAGTGACACTGGACGTTCCACTTTATTGTGAACAGAACGATGTCACAGTGGGTAGACCAAATATGTCACAGATGAAACCACAGCAAGCAATATGTTTTGCGTCGCACAACAAAAAGACTTGTGATATGCCCCATATCATACTAGTGCCACCTTAGAGGAAAATTGGCCGGTACCCCATTGAATGTGACCGGCCAATACACATTGAGCTTGCTTGACAGGTGAAACTTTGTTTGTCACATGTAAGAAAGTTTGTCACTCCAAGTCGCTTTTTCAGAAGAGAGAAGCTCGAGGAATTGGGGTATTGCTATTATTATCATACATGGATATGGCATTAAACACAAATTAAATAAATAAATAAGTGAAAACTAAGTAGACGAAGCTGCAGCTCTCCGTTCACTTTTCCAAAATAATTAAATATATATTAAAAATAACTTTCTTTTTGCTCCCTTTGGTAACTGGGAACGGAAAAGATCTACTAGCAATCTTTGGATGGTCGTGGGTTTCCCCGTGCCTGTTTTCCTCCCAGTATATTGCTGATTGTTATCGTATGAGTGAGACATTCTAGAGTGCGCTGCGAAACACCAGTCCAGTAAATACATAGACTTGGTTCTCTTTGTTTTCTTCAGATGAGCACGGGAAATTAGACCAGGCAGCTGCACTACCTCCTGCAGATCCGCATATAGAAACTGACGCTGCCATAGCTGCTGCCATGTCTGCCACGCTCAACGGAGACTTTGTGGCCGACATGCCCATTGACGAGGATTTATTTGACGGCGAGGATTTAGACCAGTTGGAAGAAGATCTGGACACTCTGGATTTAGAGCAGTGATGAGTTGCTTCCCTTGGATGTGTATCACTTCTTTCTCCCTTGCCCCCATGCCCCCCTGCCCCCCAACCCCTGTACCAGTGATAGACCCTATAATGCTTCCACTTTACCCCCCCAAACTGTGCCATCCGAGGATCGTGGGAGTGGATGATGACATCTTTTTCGATGGAGAACTCGTCAGTGATGAACCTTTTCGAAACATTGTCATGAAACATTGTCAATTTGTTACAAGTTTTAAATGTTCTGTCCAGTGCAACGTTATGCAAAGTGATGTGCAAAAATTCAAGGATATCATCAGAAAGAAGAATTCAAATAACATTCTGTTTTATGTTAACTCTTGGTTATTCTGGCATCTTGACTTATGCCTGATATTTTGTCTTTGTTTTGATTAAGAGGATACAGAATTGATGCTGATTGGCTGACAGTGGAGAGTGGGTTTCTTGCAGTTAAGTCCACAGCCTTGGTCACGCTTGAATGAATCTGCAGCCTTGGTCATGCTTGAATGAATCTGCAGCCTTGGTCATGCTTAAATGAATCTGCAGCCTTGGTCACACGTGACTGAAACTACCATACCTAAAATTCACCTTAGCCTAGGCTTTAATAGCCTGAGCCCAGTTGTTCAAAACTGGGCCGAGACTTAATACCAGATTTATCTTTACGCCAAGTTTTCAATATCAATTTTGTACTTAGCAAAATTGTGTAACAGTGTATTAAATATGAACTAAATCCTTTGTTATACTTTGTCTTTGGAGAACTGAATTGGCTGCTGAGTTGGGCTAAAATTTAAAATATGAAATCTACCTTAATACCGGCATTAATGAATACCCTGGTCTTGCCAGTCTTTCTCACCAGCCAATCAATGACGACTCTGTATTCATTTTAGTATGTGTGTGATCAGTGATAGCTTTTTTTTTTAATTTTCATTTTGAACTGTGAGGTATTATCACAGGAGTCATGCAGAGGCGTCACATGCCACTAATTCTTCAAGTCTTGGATGCATTGACGTTTCAAGTGTGGATAAAGCAGATGTCTGCACATGTATATCTCTGACTATTATCTAAGATGCGGTTCCAGGAAGTCCAGGTCATGCAGGCTTCTGCTCTGGTCTTACAAGAGAAGGTCTGCTGGCAACCTGGACTGTACTGTTGATATGATTAAAATACTATTATCTTTACTTTAATCTAACAGGGTACATAAACTTCAAAGATTTCAAATTTCCAGGTTAAGTTTAGTTTTAATCTGTCACATATATACAGGGAGAAATTAAGGATGTAGGAAAACAAACATTCCCCAAGAGAGTATTGCCATGCCTTAAATATGAAGTCTTCGTATGAACCCTGATCCAGACATTTGACGGTATTTACTTCTTTGAAAAACAGAAGTAAAAATAAACTCTTATATATCTATATTATATCTTCTGCCTACACAATCTTTTTTTTTTTTGTCTTGGTTTTGTTTTTTTCAATTTATCTAGAGATTGTGATCAAATTACAGTGAATTTGTTCTTCCACAAGGCTTTAAGAAGGAAATTTAATTAAAAAAAAGGATAAATATAAACCCAGTCTGACTTGGTGAAGTCAGATTTGTGTTGATACTGTAGATACAGAGTAATTTCAAGAAAATTGGTTACTTACTTTGGTGAAAAAAGGCCACAAAAATAGTTTTACTCCGCAATTCATTGTTTTAATTCAGATTTTGAAAATCTTTAATTTAACTAGTCTCTTTCACATTGTGCTCCTTGAAAATTTAGGTTTGCCTTGTGTACTGAAATCAATATAAACAATAAAGCACCCTACTGGGCTTATTTTTTCTGGTGAACGAAACAGGAAAAATTGTATTTAACGATCAAATGGGCTCTATACCTCAAGGGTTACTCATGTCACCACCACCGCCCCCACCCATCCCCATCCCACGCCCCAACAGAATACGAAACCCATTTTGTAGCTTGCCTGTACGAAGTAAGGAGAGATGTGAGAGGGGGATCAGATGCTGGCGGTGGGCGGTGGCGGTGTCGGTGTCCAGTTTGGTTAATGCTTTTGGCCAGTCATGGAGTTGCACCCATAGTACACAGATAGCCAACAGTCAGTAGTGATTTGCATATCAAAGACGAGGAAGTTTTTTACCTCATAGCTGAGAGCCTTATAGCTGTCCTCAGCCATTCACAGGGTTGCAGTTGCCACCCATTGTACGTGGATTGCCAAATGCGGTGTGCAGTTTTTGCTTAAGAAGACCTCTGCGATAAATTTGTGCACAAACTACCCACAGTGTCTTTTACCACCACAATGGTTTACAACTCCATAACATATGAAGTCATTGCTCTGCAATCCTTAACCATAAGATAAACAGCCATGGTTGGGACACCATAATAAGTTTGGCCTTCCTTGTTGATTTGATGGCAAGATCTAAGTACTGTTTGTTTAGAGAATAATATCTGTGTATGACAATGTCGATCAGTGCACTTTATCTTCGTTTAGATGTCAGTATTTGAACGTATCACATGACTTGAACATTATGCAGTTTTACAAACTGCTCCATCAGGCGAGCTATCGGTGTGGCAGATGACATTTGTTTTTTGGATGATCAGACAGTGTACGTTGATAATTATATGTTTTAACTATTTTTTTGTTTTCTTTGTTCTGACACTGTGTCATCTCCTTGAATCTTTCATTTCTTTTTCCCAAAAAATTACATTTCTTACAAGTGCTATTGAAAGTCTTCAAGTCGTTTAACAAATCCGGGAAACACATGGATGGAGTTCACATCCAACTACTGCCTATCTGCATGTATTTATTTCTCAATGGTTGAAGCGGATTGGTTAACAGTGATGACAGATTCTCCATAATCCAGAACCTTCAGTTTGTCTCGCTTCAGTGCTCATAATTGTAAGTACATTCAGATGTACTTGTAATTTGTCGTAAAACTTCGTCCACAACAAAATTGCAGAATTCAACGATTCTAAGAGTTTCATTTAATCCTAGAATGGAGCATGTATTTTGATTTTTTTATTTGGGCAGTAGGATGATATGATACTGGAAAAAAATCTCTTTCTGGCCAAATGTTCAGGGCCAACTGCAAAAAACGTACAGTATCAGTGATTTAGTTTTTCAGTCTGTAATTCACTCTCTCGCAGACGCCATGAATACCTTGTTGATTGTGTTGGCCGATAAATGTTATCCTGTACCCCTCTATTTGATTAGGAGTTGTAAATACAAAAGTACAATGAATTGTCATTATTAAATAAAATATATCCGAGACATTAAATTGTTTCTGTCATATACTAAATAAGAACGATGTTTGTTTGTTTGTCTGTTTGAATTGGTATGTATGTACCTGTGTGTGTGCTGTGTGCGAGTGTGTCTCTGTCTGTCTGTGTGTATGTCTGTCTTTCTATCTGTCATTCCGTCTGTCTGGTTTCAATTTTTTATTCACATGACAAGGAGTTGCTAGATGGTGTGTACATATACTGTGTCTTCTTGTGGCAGGATGAGTGCTGCCTCCACAGAACTATCATGCCAAAGACACCAGACTTTGACACCCCACCCAGCCACATTATACTGACATCAGTCCTGACAGACTCCGGTTTCATTGCCGTAACTCCTAGTGCTGGGCGCTTAGAGTGGCAGCAGTAAGTACCATGTTTTGTCTTTGGTATAAACACAACCCGGGTTTGATCCTAGGGTCTCTCAACTTCATATTGGACATTCTAACATTCTCTAGAAAATCTTCACATCCACTCGCGCTGTACCAAACAGATTTAAATCTGCTAGACACTGACAGTAGCACACAGACAGTTCCATGAGCCCAATGTTCAGGGGCCTCTTGCTCAAAGCGATTGTTGGCAAAGTTGGATGTAACTACCATGGCAACAAGGCAACAACTACCATGGCAACAAGGCAACAACTACCATGGCAAACAAGGCAACCATGTTTTCAGCATGTGGCGTCATGGTTGCTACAATCAATTTGTGAGTGAGTGAGCGCTTGGGGTTTAACGTCTTGCTCAACAATTTTTGCAGTCATATGACGACAAAGGAATCCTTAGGATGTATGTAGTGTGCCTCCTTGTTGCAGGACGGGTTTCCACCGCTCTTTTATCTAGTGCTGCTTCATTGAGACAACTTACCGAAGGAAAGCAAGCCACCCCGCCCGAGCCATTATACTGATAGGGGTCAACCAGTTGTTGACAATCACTTTGTGCAAACCGTCCCAGTATCACAAGGTTCAAATTGCCCTGTACTGTGTAACCACTGAGTAGTGTGCAGAACCGACATGGAATTTCTGCACAGTGCTGCCGAAGCACTTTTGGGCCTTTCCAAGTTGTACCACACAGTTTCACATCTGCCATGCAGTGACAGTACCATAAAGACAGTACCATGTGCCTGTTATTCAGTATCACAATATTCACAACTGTCCTCTACCGTGCAGCCAATGAGTGTGCCATACTGACGTGAACTTGTCTCACAGTACTGACTAGTTCTGACCTTCCCTTCATACGGCTTTGCTGTGGACCGTGTTGGTTCTCCCCATGGTTATCATGCAAGGTTCTCCCCACGGTTCTCATACATAATTCTCTCCATGGTTCTATTGCAAAGGTCTCTATGCACGGTTCCCCCCATGGTTTTCATGCAAGGGTTCTCCTGTATATTTCTCCCGATGGCTCTCATGCAAAGTTCTAATGCATGGTTCTCCTCATGGTGCTCTCACATGGCTCTCCCCAAGGTTCGCCTGCATGGTTCTCTCCAAGGTTCTCATCCATGGTTCTCCCATGGCTCTCATGCATAGTTCTCCCCATGTTTCTGATGCATAGGTGTCATGCATGGTTCTTTCCATGGTTTTTCATGCATGGTTTTCCTCATGGTTCTCACGCATGGCTCTCATGCATGGCTTTCGCCAAGGTTCTCATACATGGTTCTCCCCATGGTTCCCATGCATGGTTCTCCCCATGGTTCTCATGCATGGTTTTCCTCAATGGCTCTCACCATGGTTCTCATGCATGATTCTCCCCAAGGGTCTCATGCTTTATTCTCCTAATTCTTCTCATGCAAGGGTCTCCTGCATGGTTCTCTCCATGGTTTTCATATATGGTTCTCTTTGTATGGTTCTCCCCAAGGTTCTCATGCATGATTAGGGTTCGCACAGGTATGTGAAAATGAAATTCAAGGAGTTTCAAGGAGTTTTCCAGGAGTTTTTTTTGTCATTTTCAAGGCTAGTTTAAACAGACCGTGGCGCAAATTATAGACTATATTGTAAGTCTGAATTATACATGCTTTAATTTGCATGTATGTATAGTACGCTTGCTTTTGCAAGAAATATCTGCCCTTCACCTCTGTAATGCGACACATTCTTTGACCCGACCTTGACTCAGTCAAAAAAAAAAAAAAATGAACGCCCTATATCATTTTGCAGGGCTTCCTCTCGGTCAGTGTTTTTAGTATTTTTTTCAGCCAGTCACTTTAGCCACTCATCAGATTTTGTAGTAAATACTATTTTTCTTTAGCCATACTTCCTTATCGGCCATGACTTGTAGGTCTCCTGTGATTCGTTTTTATCTGCCTTGGTGTAGCTGCTAGAATCAGTTGGTCTCTTCAAGCTATAGCTGGAGTTTATCAAACGTTACATTTAGAACAATTACCCTCAAAATAATGGTCCAATGCTTGGCAGCGTGTTTTTGTTTTTTGAAAAAAAATCAATCCTTTTTTCAAACCTATCTGTAGGATCCTAGTAAAATGTTATTTCCTCTACCCGAAAAATTTGTTACGAAATTAATTTGTAAATTCAGTTTATTTAAATGCAACATTATGATCAGTACATTGGAGTAACACAGTCTGACAGGAGAAAACCAGACAGCGTACACATTTATGTATCGGCACATATTCCGAAACATTTAATTTACTTCGGATCCAGAAAAAAAAAGCTTAGGTGGAAAGGTTTAAATTTTTCAAGAAAGGTAACTTCATTCACAGGTGTAACTCTACCTTGATTTATTTGCCTTGATCATGTTTGTTTTTGTTTTTTTGACAACTGGCGATGAAAGGCATCCCCCGAATGCAATAATTCTCATTCGTTATTTAACAAAAATGATTTCAAGCATTATTTAATGTAAGCCAACTTGCAACAATGTTGACCCCACTTTGTAGATTTCTGTCAAAGTAGTCGCCATACAACTGTGTTGTTGTTGTTTCGCCCAAATGAGGCCGTTTGAAATGAAAGCAAGTGGATTATTTTCATGAGAAAAATTGCCAAAAACTGCTAAAAACCCCCAGAAAACTCTTATGATCGATTTTGTATAACGTTTGTATTTTTTCTTAAGTAAATAAATTTGTCGCCAAAAACAATCCCATTTTTTTTCAAATTTTATCGCCATTTCAAATTTTTTTTATAAATTTGCAACAATGGCGAGTGCGAGCGGAAGCCCTGATTATGGGGAAATTATCAGCGAGCTCCCAATATATAGACTCGGCGGTCAGCAGACAATATTTAAGCCCGGGACAAACTAAGATTTTCAAGGAGTTTCAGGAGTATTTGTCTTTTTTAAGGACTTTCACGTACCGGTACTTGAAAATGAAATTGTATTTTTCAAGGAGTTTCAAAGACTGTGTGCATCCTGATGATTTTCCTCATGGTTTTCTTGCGTGGTTCTCATGCATGATTCTCCCCAAGGTTGTCACGCATGAGTCTCATGCACAGTCCTCCCCCTTATTCTCATGCACGGTTCCCCCAAAAGTTCTCATGCATAGTTCTCTCCATTATTCTCACACATGGTTCTCCCAAAGGTTCTCATGCAAGGGTCTGCCCAAGGTTCTCACACATGGTTCTCCCTAAGGTTCTCATACATGGTTCTCCCCATAATTCTCATGCATGGTTCTTCCCATGGCTCTCATGCATGGTTTTCCCAGTGGCTCTCATGCAAGGTTCTCCCCATGATTCTTGTGCATGGTTCTCCCCAAAGTTCTCTGCATGGTTCTCATGCATGGTTGTCTCCATGGTTCTCATGCATGGTTTTTTGCATGATTTTCATGCATGGGTCTCCCCATGGCCCTCACACATGGTTCTCCCCAAACTTCTCATATGTGGTTCTCTCCATGGTTCTCATGAATGGTTCTCCCCTTGGTCCTCTCCATGATGCCCATGCATGGTTCTCCATGGTTCTCATGCATGGTTTTCCCCATAATTCTCAAGCATGATTCTCCCCATGGTTTTCACAAATGGTTCTCCACATGGTTCTTCTGCATGGTTCTCATGTAATAGCCATTTGAGCATTTGCAACAAGAAATTTAATTTCATAGTTAAAAGAGCTTCTGAAAAACATTTTTTTTTATTTGATCATGAGCAAGACATCAGTACAGCTTGGAGGAATATAAATAATTTTAACCTTGATACAGAATATTTCATCAACCAATATAAATAAATTTACACACATGTATACACATATAATAAAACGCATAATTCTGTCTGAAAATGGAATGAATCTCATTGATGTATATACATATTTACATGTACATGCATATTTACACGTACATACATATTTACATGTACATGCATATTCACACGTACACACAAAACAGTAACAACTGTGTCTTTGATGCATTTTGTTTTAGCCTATGTACACTTAAGATACCTATATTTATAAAGCACGGACATTTCCCCTGCGGACATTTCGCCCTAAGGGCGTTTTGCCCTACGGACAAATCGCCCTAAGAATATTTCGCCCTAAGGACATTTTGCCCTAACAACATTTCCCCCTAATGACATTTCCTCCTAACGACATTTTCCACCAAGAACATTTTCCCCTAACGACATTTCCCCCTAAGTACATTTCCCCCTAAGTACATTTCCCCCTAATGACATTCCCCCCTAACGACATATCCCCCTAAGACCATTTACCCCTAACGACATTTGCCCCTAAGAACATTTACCCCTAACGACATTTGCCCCTAACAACATTTTCCCCTAACAACATTTCACCCTTAGGACATTGCCCCCTAACGACATTTTCCCCTCACGACATTTCCCCCTAACAACATTTTCCCCTAACAACATTTTCCCCTAACGACATTTCCCCCTAACAACATTTCCCCCTAACAACATTTTCCCCTAACAACATTTTCCCCTAACGACATTTCACCCTAACGACATTTGCCCCTAACAACATTTCACCCTAAGGGCATTTCACCCTAAGAACATTTCCCCCAAACGACATTTCACCCTAAGGACATTTCACCCTAAGAACATTTCCCCCTAACGACATTTCACCTTAAGGACATTTTCCCCTAAGAACATTTTCCCCTAACAACATTTCCCCCTAACGACATTGCCCCTAACGACATTTCCCCCTAACAACATTTCCCCCTAACGACATTTACCCCTAACAACATTTCCCCCTAAGAACATTTACCCCTAACAACATTTCCCCCTAACGACATTTTCCCCTAACAACATTTCCCCCTAAGGACATTTTCCCCTAACGACATTTTCCCCTAACGACATTGCCCCTAATATGTATAACCAACAAATGAGCACGACATTTTTATCATCTATCAGGATACAAACAAACTAAAGTTATGTTTTTGTTAAACTGTGGTTCTTGCTAAGGTGTTGTTCTGATTGAAGTGGTTTAGGCTAAAATTAGTCTTGTTCTCACTGAATGTCATCTTGATCACTGCTAAAGTGTTGTTCTAGCTGATGTGCTGTTTTGGCTAAAGTCTTCTGCCTGAAATGCTGTTTTGACTAAAGTGTTGTTCTGACTGATGTGCTGTTTTCAGTAAAGCCTTGTCCTGGCTGATGTGGTGTTTTGACCAATGTGTTGTTCTGGCCTGTGTGCTGTTTTGACTGAAGTGATGTTCTGGCTGATGTGCTGTTTTGACTGAAGTGTTGTTCTGGCCTATGTGCTGTTTTGACCAATGTGTTGTTCTGGCCTATGTGCTGTTTTGACTGAAGTGATGTTATGGCTGATGTGCTGTTTTGGCTAAAGTGTTGTTGTCTGATGTGGTTTTGATTAAAGTGTTGTTCTGGCTGATGTGGTGTTTTGACTAAGGTATTGTTCTGGCTGATGTACTCTTTTGACAAGCGTTGTTCTGGCCTATGTGCTGTTTTGACTAAAGTGACTTTCTGGCTGATATGCTGTTTTGACGAAAGTGTTGGTCTGGTTGATGTGGTGTTTTGGGAAAAGTGTTGTTTTGGTTGATGTGGTGTTTTGGCTTAGTGTTGTTCTGTCTGATGTGGTGTTTTGATTAAAGCGTTGTAGTCTGATGTGGTGTTTTGACTAAAGTGTTGTTCTGGCTGATGTGTTATTTTGACTGAAGTGTTGTTCTGGCTGATCTGGTGTTTTGACTACAGTGTTGTTCCAGCCAAAATGATGTTTTGATTGAAATATTGTTCTGATGTGTTGTTCTGGCTGATGTGATGTTTTGGCTTAAGTCATCTTCTGGCTGAAATGCTGTTTTGGCCAAATTGTCATTCTGGCTGATGTGCTGTTTTAGCTAAAGTTGTTCTGGCTGATTTGGTGTTTTGACTAAAGTGTTGTTCTGGCTCCTCTATCTAAAGCAACCTTTTGGCTGAAGTACACATTCCTGTATATACACCTGTATTTAAAGTTTGGCGTTTTGCAAAGGACACATTTTGCTTGATTCTGAATGATTTACTTATTTATTTATTTGATCGGTGTTTTATGCTATACCCAAGAATATTCCACTTATACGACAGCGGCCAGCATTATGGTGGGAGGAAACCAGGCAGAGCCCAGGAGAACCCACGACCATCTGCAGGTTGCCGACACACCTTCCCACACATGGCCGGAGAGAAAGCCAGCATAAGCTGGACTTGAACTCAAAGCGACCGCATTGGTGAGAGGCTCAATGGTCCAACCAACCGATCCACAGAGGCCCCCGATTGTGATAGGTTCATTAGTAGGACAACATAAAGATTTTTTTGTGTGTGTGTGTGTGTGCAATTTGATTAATTCCTTATCAGGAAAACTTACGTGTTGACATCAAAAATATCATTTTACGGTCTTACTATGCTGACGAACGTGAATTATTACAGGCCAGATTTAGGTGAAATACTGCATACAAACTGTGACATTTGTAGTCTAATTTTAGCAGTCATCTTGCTACAGTTCAGATGGTGTCTGCTTCTAGAGTAATGTAAAAATACACCACAAACATTTTTGTTCCCATGGAAGTACATTTACTCTTATATATTAACAAGATTGGAAATCTCAATCAATATTAGACTGACGTTCAAACATGAAACCAAAGTTTTCACTAAATTTGGGCTTCAAATATTTACATCAGCAAGAAAAACTCAAAATGTAATATATAACAAATGTTTCTAAAATACATATCTATTATATATATGTGTATGTATTTAGTATACATTAAAAGATGAGGCAACTCAGTTTAACACAGAAAACTCAACACACCCTGAACTTAGAATTCAACAAGATAAATTTGAGTTTATCAGCAAAAAAATATTTCAAGTTCAAATATGAAATGTGGTCATAAAGCATCAGTTAACACAACTTTTTCCAACAATGGTAGTTAAGAAATGGAAACAATATTTGTAAATATAAATATGTCCACTGAAAATAGCATTTTTGATACCGTGCATATAACTTTTTATTTAGAATATCTACATCATATATGATACCCTATATGCGGTTATGGTGGTCCAAGTCTTAACAGCACTCTACAGGAATGTAATAAACATAACAGCAAGCAGAATAATCTCAAAATGACAAAGGCAACGTGTGATCTTCAGTTGTAACATGACATAAATCTGCCATTAATTTATATTCTGACTCTGCCCTTTTAAAGCACAGCAGGGTGAATTAACTGTTTCATATAGTTTTTTATGTAATATTATGTAGTCAACAAAAACCTTCAATCTTGCCTCTACTTCAATATCTCTTAAGACACCCATAAATCATATGAAGAATGCAGTCGTTGTTTTTTTGGATAATCATCATTCTTGTATATACCTGTGTACAGGTACATAACATTTGGTGCATTAAACTGTTTGTGGTGTAAAGTAGAGGTGTCACACCACAAAGGGACCTTACTCATGTTTCCTGTGACGTCACAACACTGTCACACAGTCACATTTCACAACAATGTCAAGACCGCTCTTGACAAAGCGGCTCTGTCATTTTCACATTGTCATTTTCATCGAGACCACTCTTGGGAGCCCAGATGTGATCATGTGACCACTGACATCACAAATTTGTCATTGTCATGGAGACTACTCCTGAGAACACAGCTCTGATCATTAGACCAGTGACATCAGAGCATTGTCTTTGTCATGTCCGAGACCATATCTGGGAACACAGCTTTGATCATGTAACCCGAGACACACATTCACAGCATTTTCATCGTCATGGAGACCACTCATCAGAACACAGCTTTTATCATGTGACCAGTGATATCAGAGCACTGTCATCATCATGATCACTCCCAGAACACAGCTCTGATCATGTGGCCAGTAACATTACAGCTTTGTCATCGTCAAGGAGACCACTGCTGAGAACACATATTTGATCGTGTGACCAGTGACATCACATTATTGTGATCGTCAAGGAGACCACATTTTGGAACGCAGCTTTGATCATGTGACTTGTGACAACATTGTCACAACATCGTCATCCTCATGGGGACCAACCCTGAAAACACATCTTTGATCGTGTGACCGTGATATCACAGTACTATTGTCATGGAGACCACATCTTGGAACGCAGATTTAATCAGGTGATATCAGAGTACTACCTTAACGGAGACCCCTCATGAGGACACAGCTCTGATCATGTGACCAGTGATATCAGAGCACTGTCATCATCATGATCACTCCCAGGACACAGCTCTGATCATGTGACCAATGACAACACTGTCATTGTCATGGAGGTTACTGATGAGAACGCTGCTTTGATCATGTGACTTGTGACATCACAGTATCGTTATCATCATAGAGACCACATCTTGGAATGCAGCTTTAATCATGTGACTTGTGACAACATTGTCACAACATCATCATCCTCATGGGGACCAACCCTGAAATGACATATCTGATCATGTGACCAGTGACATCACATTATTGTTATTGTCATGGAGACCGCATCTTGGAACGTACCTTTGATCATGTGACTTGTGATATTACAACTTTGCCATTGTCATGGAAACCACTCCACATCTTTGATCATATGACCAGTGACAAGACAGTATTGTTATTGTCATGGAATGCAGCTTTGATCATGTGACCAGTGACATTACAACTTCGTCATCATCAAGGAGACCACTCCTGAAATGACATCTTTGATCGTGTGATCAGTGACATCACATTATTGTTATCGTCATGGAGCGCAGCTTTGATCATGTGACTCATGACAACATTGTGACAACACTGTCATTGTCATGGAGGCCACTGCTGAGAGCACAGCTTTGATCATGTGACCAGTGACATCACAGTATTGTTATCATCATGGAGACCACATCTTGGAACACAGCTCTGATCATGTGGCCAGTGACATTACAGCTTTGTCATCGTCAAGGAGACCACTCCTGAGAACACATCTTTGATCGTGTGACCAGTGACATCACATTATTGTTATCGTCATGGAGACCACATCTTTGAACGTAGCTTTGATCATGTGACTTGTGACATTACAACTTTGCCATCATCATGGAGACCACTGCTGAGAACACAGCTTTGATCAATGATATCCCAGCATGGAAATTGTCACATAAACCTTTCTTCAGACCAAGTTGGCGGTCACAAAATTGTCATTGTCATGCATTGGGACATATCTTGAAATCCATGCCTCGGATCATCCGTGGGAACTTTGATCAGCCCGAAGTCCAAGGGTAAAGTGACCAATGAGATCACAACAAATCATCGTCCTTGTGAAGACCTCTCTTCAGCTCCTGGTACTTGTCTCGGATCTTGTCCAGGTTAATTGTGGTTGCTGTGTCGTCGTTGTAACTAGAGGTGTACAGAGACCTGACTGGAGATTCAGACATTTCTCTGAAATTGACAAAACGGTTTTATTTATGTTTTAACAACGTTATGCTGGGAGAAAACCAGGCAGTGGAAACTCGTGACCATGTGCAGGTTGCTGGCCGATTTTTCCCATTCACGACTGGATTGACAAAACCAGTTATTAGTAACTGTGCTGCACAACTATGACATAGTATTGTGTACTTTTTACACAAACTTTTATTTTAATTGGCATTCAGGGTGACGAGTAAAATATAAAGTTAAATTAAATGTTATTAAAACAGCATACTGGGGTTGAACGTGTTCTTCCAGTAGCAAGAATTTTGCTTTTCTGGTTGAATCAGTTTTGTCTCAACTGGTGTTACCTCACGTTTCTAATATAACTTACAACCGAGATATGATCATATAGGTACAGATGCCATTTAGAAAGTGGATTAAGTAACAGTATTATCATTAATAGGGATTACACTTTCTGAATATAGCACAGATTCTAGTGCCGAAAATTGGCTGAGACCACTTTAGGTTTCCAACCAGCAACTTCAGAGTCTGGCACCAAATCGCCAACAACACATGTACATGTCAACCGTCTAGAGCACTTGATCCACAGGCCTTCCACAAAAATAGAAGGTAGTTGACCGGTTGACTTTACAGGGAACCATCATCACCCCTCTGAAGATCACAAATGACGTCACTCCCTTAGGTGAATATATCAGATAGGTACAGATGTCATTTAGAAAGTGGATTAAGTAACAGTATTATCATTAATAGGGATTACACTTTCTGAATATAGCACAGATTCTAGTGCTGAAATTTGGCTAAGACCACTTAAGGTTTCGAACCAGCAACCTTAGAGTCTGGCATCAAATCGCCAACAACATATGTATATGTCAACTGTCTAGACCACTCGACCAACAGGCCTTCCACAAAAACACAAGGTAGTTGACCGGTAGACTTGACAGTGAACATGCATTACCCCTCTGAAGATCACAAATGACGTCACTCCCTTAAGTGAATATATCAGACTGACTTTAAACGGCTATTACCATTGACCTACTTTGAGGCATTTTCATTCATGATTGGTCAGTCAAAGACTAATTTGCATAATAATCAAAAATCATAAATGTACAAAGTTTGGAAAAAGTCAGGGAGAATTTTATGGAGTGGACAGTGTCCAGTTCCCAAACACTTACGGCTGTGGGTTCTCTGTTCTGGCCTTGACCAGCAGCTTTCTAACCGCCTTACTGCTGCACAGGTCCTCGGGCTGCTGACCGTCTGCGGTGAGGCAGTGGACATCAATGTCAGGGAGAGACTGCCGGGAATTAGAAAACTCATTTACATACGTATCAAAATGATTTATTTATTTGACTTATTTGATTTGTGTTTTACGCAGAGAAGAATGTTTCACTTATACAGCATCGGCCAGCATCATGGTGGGTGGAAGACCTTCTGATGTACATCTTGAGGGGAAGCCAGCATCAGCCTCCTGGGTCATTGCGCTGCACTGGGCCCATGGCAAATTCATGATTATTAGCTGCAGCACTAAGTCACTGTCTGTCTGTCTGGTCAAATTTTTTACTTACAGTAAGGCAAACACCCTTTTATGTTGTGATATACAAACTCTAAAAAAATTCCAAAATGGAATAAAAATAAAATTGAAATTCATTTTTTTTTTATTTCTGTCCTATTCCAATGTGTTTAGGATATTCCTGTTTTCCAAGACTTTCAGATCGTGCAAATATGTCTTAAATGAGAAAAACGTAGGTTTTATTTTTATACCCTCCCCCAACATTGAAAAAACAATTGTCCTGCCCATAAAACACCAATATAAATTGGTGTGGCCTGAATGAACTAAAACTTTGTTCATGACTCAGTTTCTCACTCTAACCGATTCTGACTATTTAGTTCCACTATTTGATCTTAGAGAACTTTTTTGAAGTTTGTCTGAGAGGTAGAATGATATCTTACTGGGAAAATGTAGTTTCAGCACCAAAAGTGATATATAATGATGTCATTTGCTGCAGATATTTAGGTCATTTACAGTAACCTGTGTTTTACAAAGTGGCATTCACCAGTAATATGTATTTACATCTGTAGCCTTGGGGTTTTACGTTGTACTTAATGTCTCCGTCATGAAGAAGTCTCTGTGTGCTTGGGGTTTTACAGCATACTTAACAATGTCTCTGTCATGAAGAAGTCTGTGTGTGCTTGGGGTTTTACGTCGTACTTAACAATGTCTCTGTCATGAAGAAGTCTGTGTGTGCTTGGGGTTTTATGTCATACTTAACAACGTCTCCGTCATGAAGAAGTTTCTGTATGCTTGGGGTTTTATGTCATACTTAACAATGTCTCTGTCATGAAGAAGTCTGTGTGCTTTGGGTTTTACAGCATACTTAACAATGTCTCCATCATGAAGAAGTCTCTGTGTGCTTGGGGTTTTACGTCATACTTAACAATGTCTCTGTCATGAAGAAGTCTGTGTGCTTGGGGTTTTACGTTGTAATTAACAACGTCTCCGTCATGAAGAAGTCTCTGTGTGCTTGGGGTTTTACGTCGTACTTAATGTCTCCATCATGAAGGAGTCTCTGTGTGCTTTGGGTTTTATGTCATACTTAACAATGCCTCCGTCATGAAGAAGTATGTGTGCTTGGGGTTTTACGGCATAATTAACAATGTCTCCATCATGAAGAAGTCTCTGTGTGCTTGGGGTTTTAGGTCATACTTAACAATGCTCCCGTCATGAAGACATGCTTGGGGTTTTACTTCATACTTAACAATATCTCCGTCATGAAGAAGTCCCTGTATGCTTGGGGTTTTACGTTGTACTTTACAATGTCTCTGTCATGAAGAAGTCTCTGTGTGCTTGGGGTTTTACTTCATACTTAACAACGTCTCCGTCATGAAGAAGTCTGTGTGCTTGGGGTTTTACGTCGTACTTAACAATGTCTCTGTCATGAAGAAGTTTATTCGAGCTTGGGGTTTTACTTCGTACTTGACGACTCCGTCATGAAAAAGTCTCTGTATGCTTGGGGTTTTACGTTGTACTTAACAACATCTCCGTCATGAAGAAGTCCCTGTATGCTTGGGGTTTTACGTTGTACTTAACAATGTCTCTGTCATGAAGAAGTCTCTGTGTGCTTGGGGTTTTACTTCATACTTAACAATGTCTCCGTCATGAAGAAGTCTGTGTGCTTGGGGTTTTACGTCGTACTTAACAATGTCTCTGTCATGAAGAAGTTTCTGTGTGCTTGGGGTTTTATGTCATACTTAACAACGTCTCCGTCATGAAGAAGTTTATTCGAGCTTGGGGTTTTACTTCGTACTTGACGACTCCGTCATGAAAAAGTCTCTGTATGCTTGGGGTTTTACGTTGTACTTAACAACATCTCCGTCATGAAGAAGTCCCTGTATGCTTGGGGTTTTTACGTCGTACTTAACAATGTCTTCGTCATGAAAAAGTCTCTGTGTGCTTGGGGTTTTACATCATACTTAACAACTTCTCCATCATGAAGAAGTCTCTGTATGCTTTGGGTTTTATGTAGTAATTAACAATGCTCCGTCATAAAGAAGTCTCTGTTTGCTTGGGGTTTTAGGTCATACTTAACAATGCTCTGTCATAAAGAAGTCATTAGTTGTTTGTACATACTGTACACTGTGTCTTCTTGTGGCATGGAGAGTTCATGCCTCCAAAGTGCTGCTGCCACTGAAGTATTATGCCAGGACTCGCGACTTCAAGACAGATGCTCTAAGCACTAGTCCACCAAGGCAGTAACCATTAATGCGAATGACACTCCTACTGTGAAGAGTTTATCTTACAGTTAACGGCAGTGGAAAATTGCACCTGTTGAAATCTGAATTTGGATACGTATGGTGGTACTCAACAAAGTCAACCACACACACAGCGCATGTTTTTGGCATATTAAAGGAATATTATCTGATCGGGACATGTTACTTTCTATATTACTGGTAATATATTACCACGAAACTCATTTTACTCTTTAAACTCTAATGAATTTTGTTTTCAAACTGGTGTCTGAAGCTATACATTAGACATCAAATTTGTTGCCAGCAACCTGCGGATGGTCATGGGTTTCCCCTCGTGTTCTGCCCGGTTTCCTGCCCCAATAATGCTGGCCATTCTCGTATAAGTGAAATATTCTTGAGAACGGCGTAAAACACAAAAAAAATTAAGTCAATAAATAAATCAAATTTGTTGAGGATTTACGACATGCATGAAAATTACACTGTGAGAAGTTTGGAAGTTTTGGAAAATTGTGGCAGCTGAAAACTGGACAGAAAATAATATTAAGACAAAAAAAGGCTGATACACAGGACACGAGAAAAACCAACCACAAAAAAAAAAATTTAAAAGCCACATTTTGAGGTCATGAAAATTTGCAATAACTGGGAAAGCTGAAACAACTGTTTAATCTTACCAGCAACATCTGCACTATCTTCTTTCTGCCGAACTTACAAGCGAAGTGCAAAGGGGAGTAACCCTGGAAATTTTGCGTGTGAGCTACCGCAGGGTCATGCTGCAACAAGAGTTGGGCTACCTGCAGATTGTCTCCCCCTTCTATGGTGCGGTGAAGTGCCGTGTTGCCGTCCAGCAAATTAACAGCGCAGACGTGACATACTTTGTTATCTGTAGAAACCAAACAGGTAAAAATTGTCAGGTGTCTCATACAAGTTCTTGCACGACAGGAAATATTTTGACGCGACACTCCAGAAATTTTCAAACTTAAGTGAGACACAGGTCTCTTTGTGACAATCAGCGACTGATGATGCTGGTGTGGTTGGTCGTGTGGTCAAATGTTCATTTAAGATCACTCGTTTTCCACCAATATGATGTGAATGTGGGAAAGTTCATCAATAACTTGCCACAGGTCGGTGGTTTACCCTCTGCACTCCTAAAACTGACTACATATATACTAAAAGCAAACAATTCTTGAGTAATGTGTTAAACAAGCCTACTCACAGATATTTCACTTTTACCATGGTCGGCAGCATTATCTTGGGATAAATAAATTTAATGAGATGCGAACTCTCACCATGAAAGATCTGCAAGCCTTTCGGTCGCCTAAGATCAGTCATCAGTTTCGTCATCACATATTTGGTGTTGGAGGTGAGACTGTCAGACTCTGACCTCACCAGAGTCGCCGGTAAGGACATCAAAAAGTTGTGCTCTCTGTCTGGCCTGTTTATAATGAGAAAGTTTGTGGATATTCTACACTGCAGCACTTAATTATTTCTCTCACTTTTCAACAGAATCTAAATTAGGGGGTGTGTAATTAGCTACTACCTAAGCATTTATATGAACAGTTAGAATAAACCTCAACCTTCCTCAACCTTTTTGTGAATGAAAAAAACAACTTTCAGCATGATTTATGAACATTTTTAATTCTTTGGCTTTGCTGACAAAACTACACTGGTTAGCTGAGCACAAAAGGCTGGAGCCAAGGGACTGCCTAAGCCCCTGATGGTTTTGAAACCCACACTCAAAACTCCAGTGCCTTATTTGCCTTACTACCGGGTTTGAGCCCTAAAATCACCCCCCCCCCCACCCCCACCTACACCAAAATATCATTTTTCAGAGGTTGAGAGAAGATTTCAACTACTTTGGTGTTCGAATTGACATTTATTCCGTAGGGTATCATCCTACCTTCCAAACAAAATCAAGTACACTGTGCAACTTTCGCCATGGTCAAAATTTTAGATCATTCACTATACACACATACATTCATCCCTGCTAATTAATATGACTGGCGTTTCACAGTGTACTCAAGAATATTGTCACTTATACAACAGTGGGCAGCATTATGGTGGGAGGAAACTGGGCAGAAAGCAGGGGAAATCAATGACCATCTGCAGGTTGCTGACAGATCTTCCCACATACAATTAATTGGAGATGAAGCTAGCATGAGGTGGACTTTAACTCACAGCAATAAGTGACTTTCGTCTGGGAAAGGTTAAAAACAGTCCTACTGTGTCATGTGACTTATGTTTAAGCAACACGTGACAAAAAATGTTTAAGCAATTTCTGTCGACATTAATTTACTGATCACCTGTCCAGCCATGTTCCAGGTGGCATAAATGACACCTCTTTCCTTTAGGAACTTCTCAGATTCACAAATGCTGAAACTCCATTTTATCCATCATTCATCTACTCTACACAACTTTTATGAGACTCTTTTTCAGACCCCCATGTTATCATAAATGTGTTCAAAAATAGTTGCATAACATTTCTGACACGTCAGACTTTTTCTACCTTCATCAATAAAAGAGTTCGAACTCAAAACTTTCCTACTGCTTGAGTGAGAGACTCCTGGCCCAGTTGTAAGTTAGACAAACTACTGTACCACAGGCACCTACCTCTGAGGGAGGAATGTTAAATCTTCAAGGTTAAGCGTAGTCCAGCTTGGTGACCTGCGCAGGGAGACAGCTGGTTGCCCAAACTGAGTGCTGTTGGGTCGCTGCACCTGGGTGGTGGGCGTAGGAGCTAGGGAATTCCCGGGGTGGAGACTCGTCCCTCTGATTGGCTGGAGGAGGACGCTGATGGCAAAACGAGAACTCTGACTG
Source organism: Liolophura sinensis (assembly GCF_032854445.1). Lineage (NCBI taxonomy): Eukaryota > Metazoa > Mollusca > Polyplacophora > Chitonida > Chitonidae > Liolophura > Liolophura sinensis. The sequence continues at coordinate 5,366,031 of NC_088298.1, read as the reverse complement.
TCTGGGCATGACACATCCTCACCTATCTCCCCTAAAGAACAGGATGTCAGACACTAATTAAAGTCAAAGACAATCAATCTATACAGTACGTCCACTCTTGCACAAGGCGGCCCCTGTGGCCTAGTTGTTAGAGTACTAGCACAGCCACAATGACCCAGGTGCCATTCACCAATATGTTCATTGTGTCCAGATCATGCTGGTCTCCTCTTCTGTCATACATGGGGAGGTCCGCCAGCAACCTGCGTATGGCCATGGGTTTCCCCCAAGCTCTACCCTTTTTTTTCTCACCACAATACTGCCCGCCATCGTATAAGTGAAATATTATTGAGCACATGTAAAACACCAATCAGATAAATAAATAAATATTTAGGCCCGCACAGGCTCACACATCATTATGTAACTATACAGAAAGTCATTTCATATTTATGCAAAAACAACTGGAATGAAAACCATGTCCAGAAAAATAAAAAAAAAATCTATAAAATGACGTCATTTGAACAGATACCAAACAATCGACATAATCTTACAGATTTACTTATTTATTTTCCGCATTACCTCGTTTATACAAGCTAGGTGTCCTGTTACTTGTTCTTTCCAGACCAGAATCAGTGTCACTGTCCTCACTGCAACAACAACAGCAAGAATGCAAATTTCATGCCATGTAACATGAAGTCTACATGACCTGAAGCATTGACTCAACAAAAACTATACATGTGTATACAGAATATTACTGTACAACTTTGTACTTTCACTGTACAAACTTTGTAGTATAGCTTAGACAGAAAACACAGGATATCGCATAGTAAGTATATGTAATTTTTGGAACCATTATTGTGTTAGCCACTGGGTAATAATGTGGATGTAACATGACCAATTAAAATAAACAGTTATTGTTTTCAATAACACTACAGAGGCTACGTGTGAATGGTGTTATTACACACGTGTTATTACTAAATCTCCGGCCTTTAAAGAATCATAAACTAATTTTCGGTCTTTTGGATGAGATTTTCAAATGTTGCTTGTTCCCTTCGCCGTGTATGAGTATGCATGGCCAACCCATTTGATTTATCCAGAGCTATATATATATAGTTCATCTCTCACACAAAATGGCGGCATGCTTACATCTAACATTTTAACATGTGGAGTTTTATTTTCTTTTTTCCAGCTTCTGAAATGTGTTTGCACAAAAGTGTCAACATCAGTCCTATTTAATGCAGGAAAATTTCCTATAGAATTGTAACTATTCTTTTCTGTACCTTTATTAATATTTGTCTCCCATCATGCACCATTTACTAGGATGTTAAATTCATGCAAGACACTGGCACCCACAGCAAATTTGTCGAGCTCTATGGCTACATTTAAAACATTTAGAAAAGCACATACACTGTATTTATTCCACTGGAGAATCCCCCATATATGAACAAAACTGTCACCAGTTGAATTTGGTGGTGGTAGTTTGTTTAATGGCGTTTCCATCCCAATGGATCCCAAAGTAGTGTTCACATTAATGCATTGTAACATAGAGATGAGAATGAACTATACTCTAAATTTTCTCCTACCAGGAACCTTACTGTAGCTTCGAAGACACTACCAGACTTCTTCCCAGGCCTTAAAACATTGGCTGAGCGGGAATCTGTAATGCCAGCACCGAGTAGTTCCGCATAACAGTGATGTGGAACTGCTCTCTGCTGGCATTACAGACCAGTTGAACTTTGGTTGATGGTGGTGACCAGTTGAACTTGACTGTCCAGCATTTATGCAGATTTTGATTTTTTTTTAGCCAATCAGAATGGCCGACACAAACCTGACATTGTCCTCACTGGGTACTGTCGTGTACACAGCTGACTCCAGTAGAAATCTCACCACGTCCATCCGGCCAGTCTTACATGCCACCATCAGAGGTGTGTTCCCCAGGGGGTCACGCAAATTGTGGTCAAATCTCGGCTGAAGTTTTTAAGAAGAAAAACAAGAAACTTACATTCAGATCATGGACAAGATATTTCGCATCAAAAATAAAAATGAAAGTGTGAGATCTAAAAAAAAAAAAGGGTACTGTATATGTTCAACCACTACAGCACATTTGTCACGGGATGTTATGCAAACATGTACAATTATTATGAAAATAATGATAAAAATGATTTGTTTATATGACTAAAGATGAAAGCTTCATAAAACTGTGCAAATTATTTCCCTATACTCCATAGTTCTGTCAGAATGTTTCAAAATATTGGTTGCAGAGGTGCTTGAAATGGTTAAAGAGTTAGGGTATATATCCACAGAGCACAAATAACTTTTACTTTATATATTCTTTTAATTCATATTTTCATAATTTTTTACTCATCACAAAAAAAAGACAGCGGTTTTTGGGCAAAGGAAACCAGTGCCCAGAATACACCACCACCCGCCTCCGGGTAACTCAAATCTCCTGACAGAACCTCCTGACTGCCAAATGTTTTCTCTAGCCTGTGGCATCCTGGTTCACAGGTTTATCAGTTACAGCGAGTTAATGATTTTACCAACAACACTTGTGTATGTATGTATGTACAAGTCAGTGCCGCCAAAGTGCTGCTGCCACTCAAGTAGCATGCCGAAGACACCAGGCAGGACACCCAACCCAGTCACATTATACTGACACCGGCCAATCAATCCTGTTTCCATGCTCTAACCCCTCAGTGCTGAGCGCCAAGCAAGACAGTGACAAGTACCATTTTGAAAGACTTTGGTTTGACCCAACCTGTGTTTGATCCCGGGTCTCCCGCTTTGAGGCAGAGGTTCTAACAAATAGGCCACTGAAGCAGCACCTGTGACTGCACCTGACCGCTCATATTAAAGCTTAAGGAATATCTTCCAACTGTACCAGCCAGATCTGTTTGAGGCTGTTCAGTCCCTTCCTGTCCAGTATCCACTTCATGACTTGTGAGGTGTGGTGCTCACGATACGACTCTATCATGATCCGAACCCCTTCATACTCAGGGCACTTAATTAGCTCCCCTTGTTCCCCGAGCAGTGCCGTAGTGGCATCCTGGTCCAGCAGGAGTTTGACGATAGTTCGATATCCTGCATGCAGTAAATAACACGATCATACATTTTTCATGTGGTTTACTGGACACAAGTGTGCCAAAACGAAAAATTACCATTTTTTCTTTTTTTAACAGGGTAACATTTTCAGCACAACTAGACTATTCCAATGAATTCATATGACAACCTACAAAACTCAGAACTGCCATAAAAGGGAACAGTCCCTGTGTAAGAAGCAAATTACAAATTGCAAATTAATAAAATAAAATAAAATAAAAGTGCTGTAAGCTTCATGTCATTTTAACTGGAAACCATTTTGTTCAGAGAAGATAGAAGCTATCGCACACTGCAAACTGAATACCGTAAAATATCATTCCAATAACAGATATGTAATAACAGAAGTGTAATGTCACAAGTATAATAATAGATATGTAATTTCAGAGGTGTTATGTCAGAAGTGTAATGACAGAAGTGTAATAACAGATGTGTAATAACAGAAGTGTAATGTCAGAAGTATAATGATAGATATGTAATAACAGAAGTGTAATGACACAAGTGTAATGTCAGAAGTGTAATGACAAGTGTAACATGTGTGAAATACAAGTAGTATACAGGTTATAACAAAAGTGTTATAATAGCTAAATGTCAGAAGTATAATGTCCAAAGTGGCATGACAGAAGTGTAATGTCAGAAGTGTAAAATCAGAAGTGTAATGACAGAAGTATAAAACAACATGTGTAAAATACCAGTAGTATACATGTTATAACAAAAGTGTTATAATAGCTAAATGTCAGAAGTATAATGTCCGAAGTGGCATGACAGAAGTGTAATGTCAGAAGTGTAATGAGAAAGATGTAATGTAAGAAATGTAATGTCAGAAGTGTAATGTCAGAAGTGTAACGAATGAAGTGTAATGACAAGTGTAACAACATGTTTGAAATACCAGTAGTATACACATTATAACAAAAATGTAATACTAGCTAAATGTCAGAAGTATAATATCAGAAGTGTAATGTGAGAAGTGTAATGACAGAAGTGTAACGTGTGAAATACCAGTAGTATTCACATTATAACAAAAGTGTAGCAATAGCTAAAAGTGAGAAGTGTAATGACAGAAGTGTAATGTCAGTAGTGTAATGTCAGAGCATAATGACAGAAGCGTAATGACAGAAGGGTAATGTCAGAAGTGCAATGTCAGAAGTGTAATGACAGGAGTGTAATGTCAGATGTGTAATGACAGAAATGTAATGTCAGAAGTGTAATGTCAGAAGTGTAATGACAAAAGCGTAATGACAGAAGTGTAATGTCAGAAGTGTAATGACAGAAGTGTAATGTCAGAAGCCTAATAACAGAAGTGTAATGACAGTAGTGTAATGTCAGAAGCGTAATGACAGAAGCATAATGTCAGAAGTGTAACGACAGAAGTGTAATGTCAGAAGCGTAATGACAGAAGTGTAATGTCAGAAGTGTAATGATACAAGTGTAATGTTAGAAGCATAATGACAGAAGTGTAATGACTGACGTGCAATAAGAAGTGTGACAACAGCTACAAGCGTACTAAACCATACTGATAACACAAACAGACCTTTATCTGCTGCCAGCTGCAGGGGAGTTTTACCATCACCATCTAAAGCATTGATGTCCAGCTCCTTGTAGTACGAGTGTTTCAGACACTGATACGGCATGTATGAGAATTTCTTATCCTTCTGCTTAGACAGGAGAGTGTAGACAGGGGAGGTAACTGGCCGACAAAATTGCAGCAGAAACTCCACCACTTGGCTGTGACCCATTTTAGCAGCTGCGTGTAGCACAGTTGATTGGGTAACTGGGTGTCGTCTTGTGATGTCACCCCCACGCTGTGAAAGTAACATTTTGTTCGATTGATTGATTGATTGGTGCCTAATGACAGCTTTGTAACAGTTTATCACTTACACACCTGTATGAATTTTTAGACTACTGTGTACTATACCATGAAAACGTGAAAATAAAGTCTAATTATACTAATCATAATGGTTTAAACAGCAAAATGACAAAATATTTCACTGATGAACAAACTATACAGGTTGTGGGTTCCCACCGGGATCTGCTCGGTTTCCTCCCACCATAATGCTGGCCGCCACCATATAAGTGAAATATGTGAAAGTGAGTATGGCATAAAACACCAATAAAATAACAAACTAAACAGATTGGATGTAAAATCCTGGTACGTCATAAAAGGGAAATTTTGGACTCTATTCTATTTTTGTTAACTTCCTACTCAAGGGTTCACCTTCACTTGTGCCGCAAGGGAACCTTTTATGGGTGAGGGAAACCACACTTCCTGAAGGAAACCAACTCCTTTGTCTGGCTTGTGTGCTATAAGCAATAGTAGACCGTACCACTGAGTTCCAATTGATTGTAAGATGCTTACAGAAAGGAATTGTCAGATGATTGTATCTTTTCAGAGTTAGGATCATATGCCAAATTTGATTCCTACATAATGGGAGTCTGTATAAATGGAACATGTACCAGTCAGTAACTTCCTTGCCTTCATTATCAGAAGAGTTCTACATCATAATAATTCAACAACGACATGAGAAAACATTCTCATAGCATCTTTTTGAGACAATTAAATTGCATATCTTTACTTATCTTTTATTATACTTTACTATGTCTATCTTAGGCAAGTATTTGTGTTTCACATCAATTTTGGTGCAATTGTAAACATTTAGAACAGGGTCAACCTGATTGTAAATACTGACTGTAAGTTACAACTATTAAACACAGCTTACAATTCCTTTGTGCCTGAGAGTGTCAGTTGTAAGTTAGGGCTACGCTAGAGATCTTAGTGATTTACAATCAACTTCCATGCTAACGATCCCTCTGTCCAATGTACCTAGCCCACAATCCTAGCTTAGAGTCACAAGACACAAACACCAAGATTCAACAAAGAATGTCAATATTACCTCATACAAAAGTTTGATCACATCCAAATGTCCATTCTCCACAGCCAAGTAAAGGGGGGCAACTTCTCTCTGAATGAAAATGTCATCCACGTTTTAACCCTCTGCCTCATAAATGTACGCATGAGTTCGACCAATAAAACTGGTTATACTCTGACTTTCCTGCTGTACGTGGGAAGGTTGGGCAGCAACCTGTGGATGGTCGTGGGTTTCCCCCTGGCTCTGCCCGGATTCCACCCACCATAATGCTGGCCGCCGTCGTATAAGTGAAATATTTTTGAGTACAGCGTAAAACACCAATGAAATAAATAAGTAAATATACTCTGACTTTATTTTTTTTTCAATAAGAGGTTTTGTACTGTGATGTGAAGGGAAAACACGGCAAATCATGGCTGTAATACACTGTACAGACATAACAGTGGTGACTGGTACATGTGTACCAGCCAATCAAGATGCCCAAGGCTTGGTAAATTCAGAAGGTCATGATCCTGACTCATACATTTTCCTCTCTTGTACTGTGCTAGCTTGATGATAACAATTAACCACTGCCCTACATTGATCTCTGAAATAAAGACTTTTCCCAGATGGGGGCTGACACCCTAAGTCGTGAGTTCCGGTCTCAAGCCAGTATTCTACAGGTCTCGAGACAAGTGATTTCAATGTCAGAAATTTAATGCATATTGTCGGACTCCCTGATGTTTATGGCAGACTCTATTTCCACAATTTCTTGACATTCAAATTCATGTACCACACTTGCTGACTTTTCCTTAACACAGTTCTGACCAATCAGACTTGCCGTCTGGCTGCCAGACCTCAAACTATTCAACCATTCAGACCCAACAACTCCAACCAATCAGACTTGCCGTCTGGCTGCCAGACCTCAAACTATTCAACCATTCAGACCCAACAACTCCAACCAATCAAATGCCTTCTGGCTGCCAGGCCTCAAACTATTCAACCATTCAGACCCAACAACTACAACCAATCAAATTGTACATAACCTCTGCTGCTAGACCTTAACCCAATCAAACTGTTCAAACATTCAGGCCCAACAACTACAACCAATTAGACTGCTCATACTTCATACATGTACTTTGGGGTAAACACATGTTTGACCAATGAGACTGCTTGTACTTCAGAAGTATGTGGTAATATGACCATTCAGATTGTTCAAACCTTGAGATTAACATTGTCCCCATCTTCCAACACACGGAACAGTCTTTCCCCGTCTCCTGTCAACGCACAGTCATAAAGTTCAGGGGTCAAAATCTCTTCTTTGCGTCTGAAATAAAGAAGGATTTATAATGAGTTGGAAAGAATAACTCATGATCATTCACTTTCTTAATGATTATAGTTCTGATATCTTCATGATCTCAAGGGTTTGCCTCTGTTTTCTGTGCCAGTTAACAGTTTCTCTGGGGACAAAAAATGAATACAGGTTTAGGACAAGTTTTGCAACATATCTGACTCTAAGTGTTGAATAAAAACTGACACAAGATGACAAAATTCAGATGCACCATTATAACCTTGGCCAAACAAGACCTACCAGGGGAAAGAAAACAAAGGGGAATGTTTTTCTCTCTCAAGCGACAAAAATATTATTTTGTGTTTTGCAATGATCTAACACTAAAATATAGAATAACACTAAAATTAAGCTTTATGTTGTCTGATCTCCATGTTTTCATGAATTTCCTCCTTTTCAAGGATCATTCAAATGTATCATCAACAGGAAAAATTGCTGGGTCATGCCACATTTCCCAAATATCAGATGATTTTACAGATCTGTTGTCATTTCTATACACTCCTTCGACATTGAAAATAGTTGCGATTTGCTTGTAAAACAGAGGTTTAAATAAGTGTGACCTCCACGATAAATATTTAAGTCATGACTTACTGCTTTTTTTATAATTCACACAAAATATGAGGAGAAATCTATCAATACACAAATTCAGTGTGAATGACTCTTACTTTTGGATGGCGGCTTTGATTCGGTCATGAACAGCTGTGTTAACTGCAAGTTTGGACGCCAAGTGTAACCCCTGAAAAAACATATGTCGAAACTTGGGAATATACTGAATGAAAACTCTAGGTATGTATGTATGTGTATATATATATATATATATATATATATATATATATATATATATATATATATATATATATATATATATATATAAATATATATGGTTGGGGTTTTACATCGTACTTAAATATTTTTTCTGACATATGACAAAAAGGAATCATTACGAGTATGTGTATATACTGTGTCTTCTTGTGGCAGGGCGAGTCCATGTCGCCAATGTGCTGCCACTACTGAAGTATCATGCTGCAGACACCAGACATGACACCCCATATCCAGGCAGATTATACTGACACCGGGCCAACCAGTCATGTTTCCTTTCTCTAACATCTCAGTGCTGAGCGACAAGCATCAAACCACAAGTAACATTTGTAAAATCATTCGCATGAGTTGACTCGGGTTTAATCTCGACTTCGAGTTCGAGATGGATGCTCGAATCTTTAGCCCCCACCAGCCATTATAAAAAACGGAATGCGTAGAGGTTGCTGTTGGTATAGCGTAATACACTGTATACCTCAAGGACGGCATTTGAAGCCGCACAAAATGTGCACGTACCGTGTACGTTTTGGGGAAGAATTCCAACATTGCCTCCAACACGTCCCCATGTCCATTCATAACAGCGTAGTGCAAGGGGAGGTAACCATGCAGGTCAGGAATGCCGGGGTTTGCATCCCGGCTGGGACACAAGAATAAAAAACATAAATACATACAGGAATAATTAAACCACAAGTTTACTACGAATACAGACAGTGTTTCATTACAACTTCATGCTTTAACAGCTTACCTATCTGGGCATGGGAGTAAAAAGACAAAACATTATAGACAACTGTACAGACCAGTAAAAGATAACACTATAAAACTGTTCTACTGGACAAAGTATATTATTTACTGACGTTGCGGCGACAACCTATTACCTTTAACAGAGTAATGTGTTAAACAAAAAGAATTCCTGTTTATATTGGAGTTACATACAAAAACTAAGTGAACAAACCAGTATGTACAAGTTTCATGGTGAACACAGTTCACGTTCGCGGTTGAAGTATACAATGGGTCTATACAATTTTAAACAATGAAACAACTGGAGTTTGCATATAGCAATAGGTTGTTGCCGCAGCGTCAGTTAAAAGATATATTGTCCAGTAAAACAGTTTTATAGGGTTATCTTTTATAGTATACTACCCTGGATGTCTGAAAATCTACATATCTATGTACAGAGCAACTTTAAAAGGTCAGGGTGTAACAGTTAAATTAATTTGTTTATTTGATAGCTGTATAACGTCATATTCATCTGTTTTTATATGTTTATAGGATGGCAGTCAATTTTCATGTGTGAAGCAAAGCAGAGTGCCTGGGGTAAACCGCCAACCTTTGACAAGTTACAGATCAACTTTCCCACATGTCTCATAACCTATGTTTTTGGAAATTTTTGTTTTAAGTTCTGTAGTAATCCCATGACTTGCCATGGCAACGGTTTTCCCCCATACCTGAGTAGCACCCTGACTGTCTCCATGTTGCCTGCTCGGGCCGCAACTGACAGAGCTGTCTGGCCAGTCTGAAAAACGGAAATAATTCATCTACACAAATCCTTTAGATGTCACACATGTTGAGAGAAGTTTCATTAACTGGTGTTAATTTGTGTTAGTTAACCTAACTGGTGTTAATTTGTGTTAGTTAACCTAACTGGTGTTAATTTGTGTTAGTTAACCTAGTTGACATTAATTTGTGTTAGTTAATCTATCTGGTGTTAATTTGTGTTAGTTAATCCAACTGGTGTTAATTCATGTTCGTTAATCTAACTCGAGGAAGTTATACGAAAAATATAAAGATAAAATAAACAGGTAAATACAATAAAAACAACTTGAGAAAAATTTCACAATTTCACTCCTAAAACACTATTAACTTCAAGAGAATTTAAGAGAAAGTAAACAAATATCCATACCTTTTCATGTTGAGCGTCGATAGGTGAACCTTCAACGGCCAATAACTTCTCCAAATGGTCAACTCTAGTCAACAACAACAACAACAAATCTCATATTGTGAATATTATGGCAAGCAGGGATTTTTTGTTTGACCTCTTTTGTTACTAAAGGTCAGAAAGTTCTACTGTGCCATGTGACCTGTCAGAAAAGTTAGGAAATTATTTTGATAACACTTACTATAACATGGACGCCTGGAAAAAAAGTTTCATTAAAACTTATTTAGAGTAAATGAAATCATAGAGAAAATTGAGACGTTGAGCTTTTGTAATCTTAACAAGTTCCTACAGGAAAAGTGTGTCATTTCTGTCTACAGAACACAATACGTCACCATACAGTCGGACTTTGTTTTAGCTGTAGCGACAAACATAGTACAAAACAGTCTGATAATAGCTCCCTAATAAGCCCCAATCGCATTCCATACATTGCACCACTACTACAGGGGCTTCTGAAGTTTAAGGCTGAAGCTGTTTTTTTTTTATGGTTAATAAAACAGCGATATTTCAGTTTCTACTAGGTACCTGGATTTCTCCGTTGTATTTGCTACAAATTACTGCATGGACAATGGAAATGCAAAATGCAATGCAGAGTTTCAGTGAAACTTGCGTTTATTTTAGTAATCAGGCCCCCGCTAAGACATCGGGTCACAATTAGCTGTGAGATTTCATGATACTTCAAATAAAGAGGTCTGCTGGCAACCTGCTGATGGGCATGGGTTTCCCCCTGGGCTCTGCCTGGTTTCCTCCCACCATAATGCTGGCCGCCATGGTATAAGTGAAATATTCTTGAGTACGGCGTTAAACACCAATCAAATAATTAAATAAATAAATGAAATAAAGGAAAAGCAGCTGTCTGAAATGTGCATGACTCTTTTATTCTGCAGAATCATTACCTGTTATTTTCAGCTGCCACCATGACTAGTGTCCTGCCTAGCTCATCCACCACGCACAGATCTGTGTACCTCACCTCAGATTCAAACGGCACACCCTGACAATCAGTACATTTATTTATTTATTTATTTATTTATTTTACTGCTATATACCACAGTATTCAAGACGTTCTCATTCACATTTAAATTTATTTGATCGTTGTTTAACACAATGATGTAGAAATTTTCACTTTGACAACGGCAGCGTCAGTTTCATAGAGGGAGCGGAGGGAAAGTGCACTGCCTGAGATAAACCACCCCGCTTCTGGTAAATTACTTATGAACTTTATCACGAGTGATGTACTGATCTGAACACCATGCTGGTGGAAAACATGTAGTCTTGTAACAAATATTATAGACAGCACATAAAACACCTCATGAATACAGTCACAAAATTTTAGACATCAAACTCACAAATACACACGCTGAATTCATACCTTTTCAATAAGCCCACTTAGGTATTCCGAGCGTTGAATGCGTTTTGATCGTAAAATGGCCCTGCATTCCTCGGCGTCTTGAGTACGGGTTGTGTCGTCTGGTCTTCGGCCATCGAGATCTTCCAAGTTAAAGTCTGCACCACGATTTAGCAGGACGCTGCAGCAGTTAAGTGGTTCAAAAATATCACATGACCATGAAAATATCACATGATCAAGAAAATATCACATGACCATGAAAATATCACATGACCATGAAAATATCACATGACCAAGAAAATATCACCATGACCATGAAAATATCACAACAATGAAAATATCACATGACCAAGACAGTATCATGTGACCATGAAAATATCACATGACCATGAAAATATCACATGACCATGAAAATATCTCACAGCCTCTGCTGACTTCAGGCTAAGGACAAAAACACCACACTGGTTTTTTTCTGTTTTTTGGGTGGGCCAACACAAAACAAATCAAAAAATGGAATAGAAATAAAACTGATAACCTAACTTTGTATTCTGATGTCGACGTTTAGTTGATTTACCCGAAATTGTTTTCCTGAAAATTTTCACAAACAATTGTTGGGACAGTCCACGTTTCCCACAAGTAAGAAGACTTTCAGTTTTATTTATATAGGTGAAGTGAAATTTTGCCTTTGAACTGTTCCTTTGCGCTAAAAAGCTTTGACATTGAAATTGTGATTTTGTTTTTTTTTTCTTGTTATTGTACTGCAACGGGATGGAGGCCTTATGACCAGTCAGCGGCTTCTTGTCATTTTAATTAGGCATCTTTGCCAGTCACCAGGTGATAATTTATTCCACAATTCTCTGGGGGAAGCCTGCCATTGGTATTTCTGGTCACAGAGAGTCTACTTATGAGCAACTGTGTTTTACATTATGGTTCTCTTGCCACTGATATTGATATTAAAAAAAGATTCACTATGGCTGTAAAACAAAAATTCAATATTTTGTGATGTTCGCCAAAAAAAAATTGAAATATTATCAATTTGGACCAATCAGGCACCAGTGTTTTCTATAACCCAAGACCACACCTGCTGCCGATGTGATGAGACTTGGACACTGTACTGCTGTGTTGCCCTACAGACTGAATGACTGCAGGATATGAGTGACGGCACGTCAGGTTTCATGTTTCTCTTTCATATCCCAAGGCCTCTGGTTACTCTTTCATATGCCAATGTCTCTAGTTTCTCTTTCATATCCCACCGGCCCGGATAGCACAGTTGGTAGAGCGTCCGCTTCGGGACCGGTAGATCCAGGATCAATCCTTGGTCGAGTCACACCTAAGACTTTAAAAGAGGAAGTTGTAACTTCCTTGCTTGGCGTTCAGCATGAAGGGGATAGTGCAACGACTGGTTGACCCGTATCAGTATAATGGCTCGGGCGGGGCGGCTTACTTGCCTTCGGTAAGTCGTCTCAGTGATGCAGCACTAAATAAAAGAGCGGTGGAAATCCGTCCTGCAACAAGGAGGCACATTACACGTGCATGCACCCTAATGATTCCTTCGTCGTCATATGACTGAAAAATTGTTGAGTACGACGTTAAACCCCAAGCACTCACTCACTCTTTCATATCCCAAGGCCTCTGGTTTCTCTTTTGTATACCAAGGTCTCTAGTTTCTCTTTCATATACCAAGGTCTCTAGTTTCTTTTTGATATACCAAGGCCTCTAGTTTCTCTTTCATATGCCAAGGTCTCTAGTTTCTCTTTCATATACCAAGGTCTCTAGTTTCTCTTTCATATACCAAGGTCTCTAGTTTCTCTTTCATATACCAAGGTCTCTAGTTTCTCTTTCATATCCCAAGGCCTCTGGTTACTCTTTCATATCCCAAGGCCTCTGGTTACTCTCTCATATCCCAAGGCCTCTGGTTACTCTTTCATATCCCAAGGCCTCTGGTTACTCTTTCATATCCCAAGGTCTCTAGTTTCTCTTTCATATCCCAAGGCCTCTGGTTTCTCTTTCATATCCCAAGGTCTCTAGTTTCTCTTTCATATACCAAGGTCTCTAGTTTCTCTTTCATATACCAAGGCCTCTAGTTTCTCTTTCATATACCAGGGTCTCTAGTTTCTCTTTCATATACCAAGGTCTCTAGTTTCTCTTTCATATACCAAGGCCTCTAGTTTCTCTTTCATATCCCAAGGTCTCTAGTTTCTCTTTCATATACCAAGGTCTCTAGTTTCTCTTTCATATACCAGGGTCTCTAGTTTCTCTTTTATATACCAAGGTCTCTAGTTTCTCTTTCATATACCAAGGTCTCTAGTTTCTCTTTCATATCCCAAGGCCTCTGGTTACTCTTGCATATCCCAAGGCCTCTGGTTACTCTCTCATATCCTAAGGCCTCTGGTTACTCTTTCATATCCCAAGGTCTCTAGTTTCTCTTTCATATCCCAAGGCCTCTGGTTACTCTTTCATATCCCAAGGTCTCTAGTTTCTCTTTCATATACCAAGGCCTCTAGTTTCTCTTTCATATCCCAAGGTCTCTAGTTTCTCTTTCATATACCAAGGTCTCTAGTTTCTCTTTCATATACCAGGGTCTCTAGTTTCTCTTTTATATACCAAGGTCTCTAGTTTCTCTTTCATATACCAAGGTCTCTAGTTTCTCTTTCATATCCCAAGGCCTCTGGTTACTCTTGCATATCCCAAGGCCTCTGGTTACTCTCTCATATCCTAAGGCCTCTGGTTACTCTTTCATATCCCAAGGTCTCTAGTTTCTCTTTCATATCCCAAGGCCTCTGGTTACTCTTTCATATCCCAAGGTCTCTAGTTTCTCTTTCATATACCAAGGTTTCTAGTTTCTCTTTCATATCCCAAGGCCTCATAATAATTCCAAATTAGAAATTGATGTATAGAGTTACCATGAACATCAGAGAGAAATGGCTGTGGCATATAGGCCTGTGTCCAACCCTTATCCAAAATAAATAAATAAGAATTAAATTAAAATTAATTCTTGTCTTTTATTTTAAATGTTTAAAACTGTTGATGGCAACAAAGATTGAGAATTGGATTTTCCATCCAGATGTTCGCTCATTTATCACATAGCTTTCATTCAATGGTAATTTGGCAAACAACGGATTACTCTTACAAGTTGCATGACTTTACCCAATGAAACATGACCGTTCAGAGAACGGGTATTATGTCCTGACAAAACAGTACAATATCAGCCCATGACTTACTTGACGGCCTCTGAACAGTTGCTGACACAGGCACAGTGTAGAGCGTAGGTACCCAAGCTGGGGTTGGGTTTGTTAGGGTTACAACCGAAGACGCACAGCAGAACCTGTCGTAGAAACAAAACAGGTGTAAGTGTTGTGAAACCAAAATTGGTATAAGGAAAAAGAAAATGATGTAGGGAAAAAATTGGTTCATGACACAAAAAGGGGTATATGGAAACAACATAGGGGTACATGGAAACAAGATAGGGGTACATGAAAACAAGATAAGGGTACATGGAAACAAGATAGGGTCATGGAAACAAGATAGGGGTACATGCAAACAAGATAGGGGTACATGGAAACAACATAGGGTCATGGAAACAAGATAGGGGTACATGCAAACAAGATAGGGGTACATGGAAACAAGATAGAGGTACATGGAAACAACATAGGGGTACATGGAAACAACATAGGGAAGATCAAATTTGTCTGGAAAAACAAAATGGGTGTTATGAAAACAAAATGAGTGTGGGTAAAATAAAAGCAAGCATGACTACTGTCAGCCTCTCTGTACTGCCACCCACCAATCACTATATGTATACATGCATGCTGACATTTTCCACTTAGAAAATGGCGAGACAAGCCAGACAACCATTTAAACCCAGTCACATGGTATACTGACACCAGTAACAGCACAATGACACCAAATTTGACACCCCACCCAGTCAGAGAGTATACTTACACCAGTAACAGCACAATGACACCACACATGACACCCTGCCCAGTCTCAGTGCACTGGCACCACATGACACCCTGCCCAGTCACAGTAAACTGACATCAGTAACAGCACAATGACACCACAAATGACACCCTGCCCAGTCACAGCGCACTGGCACCACACGACACCCTGCCCAGTCACACAGTATACTGACACCAGTCACACTCCACTGACACCACACATGACATCACCCAGTATGCCTGACTATCGCCAGAAATCTCACGATACGACAGTATCATGATACACAGTTACATTACGACAGTATCATGATACACAGTTACTATACGATACGTATCACGATACACAGTTACGATATGACAGTATCATGATACACAGTTATGTTACGACAGTATCATGATACACAGTTATGTTACGATAAGTATCACGATGCACAGTTACGATACGATACACAGTTACGATACAACAGTATCATGATACACAGTTACATTACGACAGTATCATGATACACAGTTACTATACGATACGTATCACGATGCACAGTTACGATATGATACACAGTTACGATACAACAGTATCACGATACACAGTTACAATACGACAGTATCACGATACACAGTTACAATACGACAGTATCATGATACACAGTTACGATATGATACGTATCATGATACACAGTTATGATACGACAGTATCACGATACACAGTTACAATACAATACGTATCACGATACACAGTTACGATATGATACGTATCACGATACACAGTTACGATACGACAGTATCACGATACACAGTTACGATATGATACGTATCATGATACACAGTTATGATACGACAGTATCACGATACACAGTTACAATACGATATGTATCACGATACACAGTTACGATACGACAGTATCATGATACACAGTTACTATACGATACATATCACAATACAGTTACAATATGATACGTATCACGATACACAGTTATGATACGACAGTATCATGATGCACAGTTACGATACGATACACAGTTACGATACGACGGTATCACAATACACAGTTACAATACGACAGTATCACGATATACAGTTATGATACGATACAAATCACGATACACAGTTACGATATGATACGTATCATGATACACAGTTATGATACGACAGTATCACGATACACAGTTACAATATGATATGTATCACGATACACAGTTACGATACAACAGTATCACGATACACAGTTACGATACGATACATATCACAATACAGTTACAATACGATACGTATCACGATACACAGTTATGATATGATACGTATCACGATACACAGTTATGATACGACAGTATCACGATGCACAGTTACGATACGATACATATCACGATACACAGTTATGATACGACAGTATCACGATACACAGTTACAATACAATACAAATCACGATACACAGTTACGATACGATATGTATCACGATACACAGTTACGATACAACAGTACCATGATACAGATTGTTTTGTCCAATGGGTAAGGTGGCTATCTAAATATCAGTAAATAAATAAATAAATCAACAAATTAAATCAAATGAACAATTGCAGTTTTATTGCAGTTGTCTTCCCGCAGATTCCAAAGTAGAATCAATATTAGAGAATAACACAGGAAGTCCAAAACACCTGGAATGACTAGTTACTTCACCTGACTATGTAAACTAAGTAAACTTTTGAACCATAAGCAGTAAGCAACATACACCACATTATACACTGCAGTTTCAGTTTGCATACTAATACCAATTGAAGATTACACTGATCAACTCTCATGATTTGTGAGACAATTATAAAATGTAAATATTCATTTAATTACAACAAGAATCACAGTTCTGTTTCACTGGAATAAATTGTTTAATAACTCCCTGTCTCCCTGACGTTTTTTAATAACTTCATTCACATCTTAAATCTTCAAGAGTAGTTTTAGTATATTACTTATAATAAAACAAATAAAAATAATCTCTTTAAAATACAAAGAATATTTTTCAAAAAATCACAATTTTCTTATTTTTCTATCTAAGTATTCATTATATTTAAAAAAAACCTACCCATCAGTTCTGAGATCAACAAATGTAGCTTCTTGGTGTAGTGTGGTACCAGAAACTTAATGAAGTTCAGGAAATCACTGCTTTGCACAGCATTGAATGCTCGCAGGTCCTGGACAATCAATTCTGTTATCTTTTGGTTTATTAGGTCATTTTTTTTAAAGCTGACAAGACCCCCAGTTGACTTCATAAAACCGGCCAACGTTTTCTGTTTAGTTTCAGTTTATTTGTAAACTTCAGTCAAAGTTTCATCCCAGTTGTTAGATGAACAAGCCGGAGAAGGGGTCTGTCACATGTCACGGTGTCGTCTAAGATGAGTCGACATGTTAGTTGTGTTTCCACTGTAGCCCGTTACAGTTTCCATGGTCAGCACATAACCTTCCTTTCTGTACCCTATAGCTTCTTCCACCGTAGCCCATTACAGTTTCGTAAAGTCGGCACACAGCCTTCTTTCTGCACCCTTTACCTTCTTCCACTGTAGCCCATTACAATTTCGCATAGTCGGCCACATAACCTTCTTTCTGTACCCTTTAGCTTCTTCCACTGTAGCCCATTACAGTTTCCCATAGTCGGCACACAACCTTCTTTCTGTACCCTTTACCTTCTTCCACTGTAACCCATTACAGTTTCCCATAGTCGGCACACAACCTTCTTTCTGTACCCTTTAGCTTCTTCCACTGTAGCCATTACAGTTTCCCATTGTCGGCACACAACCTTCTTTCTGTACCCTTTAGCTTCTTCCACTGTAACCCCTTTACAGTTTCGTAAAGTCGGCACACAACCTTCTTTCTGTACCCTTTACCTTCTTCCACTGTAGCCCATTACAGTTTCGCATAGTCGGCACATAACCTTCTTTCTGTACCCTATAGCTTCTTCCACTGTAGCCCATTACAGTTTCGCATAGTCGGCACACAGCCTTCTTTCTGTACCCTTTAGCTTCTTCCACTGTAGCCCATTACAGTTTCCCACAGTCGGCACATAGCCTTCTTTCTGTACCCTTTAGCTTCTTCCACTGTAGCCCATTACAGTTTCGCATAGTCGGCACACAACCTTCTTACTGTAACCCTTTAGCTTCTTCCACTGTAGCCCATTACAGTTTCCCATAGTCGGCACACAGCCTTCTTTCTGTACCCTTTAGCTTCTTCCACTGTAGCCCATTACAGTTTCGCATAGTCGGCACACAACCTTCTTACTGTATCCTTTAGCTTCTTCCACTGTAGCCCATTACAGTTTCGCATAGTCGGCACACAGCCTTCTTTCTGTACCCTTTAGCTTCTTCACTGTAGCCCATTACAGTTTCCCATAGTCGGCACACAGCCTTCTTTCTGTACCCTTTAGCTTCTTCCACTGTAGCCCATTACAGTTTCCCATAGTCGGCACACAACCTTCTTTCTGTACCCGTTAGCTCCTTTCACTGTAGCCCATTACAGTTTCCCATAGTCAGCACACAACCTTCTTTCTGTACCCTTTAGCTTCTTCCACTGTAGCCCATTACAGTTTTGCATAGTCGGCACACAACCTTCTTTCTGTACCCTTTAGCTCTTCCACTGTAGCCCATTACAGTCTCCCATAGTCAGCACACAACCTTCTTTCTGTACCCTTTAGATTCTTCCACTGTAGCCTATTACAGTTTTGCAAAGTCGGCACACAACCTTCTTTCTGTACCCTTTAGCTTCTTCCACTGTAGCCCATTACAGTTTTCCCATAGTCAGCACACAACCTTCTTTCTGTACCCTTTAGATTCGTCCACTGTAGCCCATTACAGTTTCGTAAAGTCGGCACACAACCTTCTTTCTGTACCCTATAGCTTCTTCCACTGTAGCCCATTAGTTTCCCATAGTCAGCACACAACCTTCTTTCTGTACCCTCTAGGCTTCTTCCCACTGTAGCCCATTACAGTTTCGTAAAGTCGGCACACAACCTTCTTTCTGTACCCTTTAGCTTCTTCCACTGTAGCCCATTAGTTTCCCATAGTCAGCACACAACCTTCTTTCTGTACCCTCTAGCTTCTTCCACTGTAGCCCATTACAGTTTCGTAAAGTCGGCACACAACCTTCTTTCTGTACCCTTTAGCTTCTTCCACTGTAGCCCGTTACAGTTTTGCATAGTCGGCCACACCACCTTCTTTCTGTACCCTCTAGCTTCTCCACTGTAGCCCGTTACAGTTTCGCATAGTCGGCATACAACCTTCTTACTGTACCCTTTAGCTTCTTCCACTGTAGCCCATAACAGTTTCGCATAGTCGGCACACAATCTCAACGCCACCTGACTCCGCCACTTCTGTATCCAACACAGACACGCAAGAGCTCTTTAAAGGGAGATAAATCCGGAGGTAAACAAACGTTAGCTCCCCTGACTTGCGTATCGCGATACGGGACTGCCGATACGAGATGAGCATCGCCGGCTCATCGTATCGATACTATTGATGCATCGTTTAATCGTAACATCCTTACTACCCAGTCATGACACCCTGCCCACTCACAGTATACTGACACCACACATGACACCCTGCCCAGTCACAATATACTGACACCAGTCACAGTGCACTGGCACCACACATGACACCCTGCCCAGTCACAGTATATTGACACCAGTCACAGTGCACTGACACCACACATGACACCCTGTCCAGTCACAGTATACTGACACCAGACATGACAACCTGCCCAGTCACAATATACTGACACCACACATGACACCCTGCCCAGTCACAGTATACTGACACCAGACATGACAACCTGCCCAGTCACAATATACTGACACCACACATGACACCCTGCCCAGTCACAATATACTGACACCACACATGACACCCTGCCCAGTCACAGTATACTGACACCAGTCACAGTATACTGACACCACACAAAGAGATTACTGAACTTCTTCCTCCTAGTGTACAAGCTGAACATCCTTTCCTTTGCCATTATTTTCTAACTGTTAAAAATGACATCATAACATCCCAGACACAATTACTCACATCACAGAGGACGGCATCTCTGTTCTGCGCAGCAATCATAAGGGGCGTCATCCCCGCACTGTTACACAGGTCGATGTCAGCACCCTGTACTCTCACCAGAGTCAACAACATCGGCAGCATCGAGAGACCTGCACAAGAAACATGTAGTTGTTTATAGCCTAAAGTCATGGTACAGAATTTTTCAATCATATGCTGGCAGTCGGTACATGTAAGTCAGCCGTATGGGTGGGAGAAATCAAAGTGCTCGGAAACGGTCGTGATCTCTACGGTTCTGAGTGCTCGGAAACAGTCGTGATCTCTACGGTTCTGAGTGCTCGGAAACGGTCATGATCTCTACGGTTCTGAGTGCTCAGAAACGGTCGTGATCCCTACGGTTCTGAGTGCTCGGAAACGGCCATGATCTCTATGGTTCTGAGTGCTCGGAAACGGCCATGATCTCTACGGTTCTGAGTGCTCGGAAACGGTCTCTACGGTTCTGAGTGCTCGGAAACGGCCATGATCTCTATGGTTCTGAGTGCTCGGAAACGGCCATGATCTCTACGGTTCTGAGTGCTCGGAAACAGTCATGATCCCTACGGTTCTGAGTGAATAACAACATTAAAGTGATTTGAAATTTTGACTTAAAGTATAAAATTGCTTTGTGACCCTGGGGCCTGATCCCAAACTTTAAGAACTGAGGCCATTGTGACAAGAGTTTTGTAAAATGTGCCTCAAAATACTGCTCGGTCATGATCCCTACGGTTCTGAGTGCTCGGAAACGGTGGTGGTCTCTACGGTTCTGAGTGCTCGGAAACGTTGGTGGTCTCTACGGTTCTGAGTGTTCGGAAACGGTCGTGGTCTCTACGGTTCTGAGTGCTCGGAAACGGTCATGATCTCTACGGTTCTGAGTGCTCGGAAACGGTCGTGGTCTCTATGGTTCTGAGTGCTTTGAAACGGTCGTGGTCTCTACGGTTCTGAGTGCTCAGAAACGGTCGTGGTCTCTACGGTTCTGAGTGCTCGGAAACGGTCATGATCTCTACGGTTCTGAGTGCTCGGAAACGGCCATGATCTCTATGGTTCTGAGTGCTCGAAAACGGCCATGATCTCTACGGTTCTGAGTGCTCGGAAACGGTCATGATCCCTACGGTTCTGAGTGCTCGGAAACGGTCATGATCTCTATGGTTCTGAGTGCTCGGAAACGGTCATGATCTCTACGGTTCTGAGTGCTCGGAAACGGTCATGATCTCTACGGTTCTGAGTGCTCGGAAATGGCCATGATCTCTACGGTTCTGAGTGCTCGGAAACGGTCATGATCTCTACGGTTCTGAGTGCTCGGAAACAGTCATGGTCTCTATGGTTCTGAGTGCTCGGAAACGGCCATGATCTCTATGGTTCTGAGTGCTCGGAAACGGCCATGATCTCTACGGTTCTGAGTGCTCGGAAACGGTCATGATCCCTACGGTTCTGAGTGCTCAGAAACGATCATGATCTCTATGGTTCTGAGTGCTCGGAAACGGTGGTGGTCTCTACGGTTCTGAGTGCTCGGAAACAGTCATGATCTCTATGGTTCTGAGTGCTCGGAAATGGCTATGATCTCTACGGTTCTGAGTGCTCGGAAACGGTCATGATCCCTACAGTTCTGAGTGCTCGGAAACGGTCGTGGTCTCTACGGTTCTGAGTGCTCGGAAACGGTCGTGGTCTCTACGGTTCTGAGTGCTCGGAAACGGCCATGATCTCTACGGTTCTGAGTGCTCGGAAACGGCCATGATCTCTACGGTTCTGAGTGCTCGGAAACGGTCATGATCCCTATGGTTCTGAGTGCTCGGAAACGGTCATGACCTTCTTACATAAAAAAATAACAACATTAAAGTGATTTGAAATTTTGACTTAAAGTATAAAATTGCTTTGTGACCCTGGGGCCTGATCCCAAACTTTAAGAACTGAGGCCATTGTGACAAGAATTTTGTAAAATGTGCCTCAAAATACTGCTTTCAGAGAGTTTTTAAGTCTGTTACTATAATGAAAGAACTTTGTTTGGTAAACACGCGTGTTCAAAAAGTGAAAAAAAAAAATCAGAGAATGTCCATATGCTTACCTCCCCTTGTGGCAATATGGACCAGGTAGTCTCCCTTACTATCACACTGCCCATTGACGTCAAATTCGTATGTCTGCAATGATAATGCTAGGGTTTGAAAGGACTTTTGCTGACTTTGGGCCACTGATCTACTACTCAATTTGGTTGCTTGAAATATGGATTTGATAGCATAACATCAAATTTTCCAGAAACCAAACCAGAAACTTAGGAGCATTTGGTCCCTGAAAAACCTTTATTTCGAGGCCTGAATTTCAATATACATTAATCTGGATTAAGACTTAATGCCGGATTTAACTTTAAGTCAAGTCTTCAATTATAAAATCAGCCTCAAAAAAATGTATATTAAATATGAACTAAAACTGCAGATCTCATACTTTGACTTTGGAGAAGTGCATTGGCTGCTGAGAGTGGCCAAAATTGTAAATATAAAATATGACTTAATATGAGTATTAGCTGCTACACTTTTGAACCTCTAGGGCCCAGCAGATAACTGGAAATCAAAAGTCAAACATGTCAAAAGAGTGCTCTGCCTGCACTGCACAAATTAAGTAAACTGTGAATCTCAATAAAGCCTAGTTTTGGGCAGACTGTGAGTCTGTGAAGCCTGATCGAGCAGTTCGCAAAATTGCATAATGTTCAAATCATGTCATACATGATTGGCTATCTGTGTACTAAAACTGGACGCTGACACCGACACCGTCAGCATCTAATCCCTCTCTCACAAAACTTCTCCTTACTTCATACAGGCGAAATTAGAATCACATTTCCTGGTGTTCAAAGCGGATTGCCTAGGGTAATATACATATGAAGAGATGCACAATCGATACTGATTGGCTGAAAATAAAGATAGGGTTTTCTGGGTTAAAGTATGTAGTCTTGAGTCACCCTCGAATATATGTACAGTTAAAAACCAAGTTGTTAATTTCTTTATCCCAGCCATGCTTAGGCTGGGATTCCCCACACCAGCCAATCACTGACAGATTCAGTATTCCTTCAACGGGACAAAATTTTCAAAAGCATGTACAAGTATAAATCAAATATGATACATGTACTGGAATTCGTCAAACTTTTGGCATGTTTGCAAGGATGTAGGTTGGTCTCCAATATTACATGAAAAATGTCCTTAAATCACAATGACATTTGCTATTTCACAAGTGAAAAAGTTGAGGAATTTGGTTAAGTTCATTCATGCCAATAACTATCTATGCATATATGTCAGTAATTAAAAATTTAAACAATAAAGAGCCAAATTAATGTGTTGTATAAATAAATGATATTAAACAAATAAACACACTCACCTGTAATTTTTTCTGTAATTCATCAAAATGCTTTGAACTTTGGGCCAGGTTGAAAATAGACTCAACATCAGTTTGGGTGGGGAGGATGTGAGACTTGCTATACCTTGGGGACTGGGAACTGTTGCTGATGATATATCGCTGAGGTAGGAGCTTACGGAGCTGAGCAGAGAAACACACCTGGTCAGCAGGGTGACCTAAAGGTAAATAAAGGGAGTAACTTGTGTCAAAATTATCTCTAATTTAGGCCGTCACATGTTTAGTGATATAGATTACAATACTTCTAGGCTTACCAAATTTATCTCTGTTTTCTGAAATATTAAAACACTTCTAAGCACCACAAAATTTGTCTTCAATTTTAGATGGTAGACTGATGGTCGACTCAAAAAGCTTACAAACACGACCATTGTCTGACATAATAGGCCATAGATAAGCTTACTAAATCTGTCTCTGATTTTGAGTGATTCAGACCACGTGTAGACTTACCAAATTTATCTCTGATTTTGGTTGGTACTGACCACTTAAGAAATTAACAACTTGGTTTTAATTTATACATTTGATTTATTTATTCATTTGATTGGTGTTTTATGCCATACTCAAGAATATTTCACTTATACATTGGCAGACAGCATTATGGTGGGAGGAAACCGGCCAGAGCCCAGAGGAAACCCATGACCATCTACAGGTTGCTGTCAGACCTTCCCACATACTGCCGGAGAGGAAGCCAGCATGAGCTGGACTTGAACTCACAGCGACCACATTGGTGAGATGCTCCTGGGTCATTGTGCCGTGGTGGCATGCTAACTCCCTTGGCCACGGAAGCCTTCATTTTTAGACTTACCAAATTTTACTGTGACTTTGTGTGAAATGTAGGCCACTTTTAGGCTTACCATATTTATCTCTGATTTTGGGTGGTATCCCGGCATGACAGAGGAACTGTACTGCCTCAGCATTACGGGCGATGAGCGCCAAGTGTAACATACCACTGCCGTCTTCAAACACCTGATCTAGGTCTGTGGGGAAAGGGAAAGTGAAAATAAAAACATATTGGTGCTAAACATTACGTACAACCACCTAAACATCACTACGAGTTTATTTCGAACAGTTTTCTCCACAAACATTCTGAGGGCAATAACAAAACTTCTCTGTACAAGCCTAGGATTGAACTATTCATTTATCTATTAATTTGATTGGGTACTTTTATTTATTTGTTTATTTGATTGGTGTTTTATGCCATGTTTAAGCTAGTATTATGGTGGGGAAGAAACCGAGCACAGTCCGGAGGTAGCACGTTCAGATGCCCATTCACAAAACCCACATAGTGCTAAGTTCACATAGCTACCATGGCGACGTAAAATCTACAATACTGGGTGGCCATGGTAGATTTTTTTTTTTTTTTTTTTTTGATTGGTGTTTTACGCCGTACTCAAGAATATTTCACTTATACGACGGCGGCCAGCATTATGGTGGGTGGAAAACGGGCAGAGCCCAGCGGAAACCCACGACCATCCGCAGGTTGCTGGCAGACCTTCCCACGTACGGCCGGAGAGGAAGCCAGCATGAGCTGGTCTTGAACTCACAGTGACCGCATTGGTGAGAGGCTTCTGGGTCACTACGCTGCGCTAGCGCGCTAACCGACTGAGCCACGGAGGCCATGGTAGATAAATGCATGTATTGTTACGAGTGCTTTGTAAAACGGACACCAGGTTTATGGGTGAAGGAAAAAATCTTAACTGCTCATTTAATAGTGCAGTCACATTCCAGCCGAACATCCTACGCCCATCAAGGCTCCACTGTCAGCGTTTGGTGGGCCCACCGTGGTCGGGTAACATTCCATTGTGTGTACACTCCGATCAGGATTTGTGTATCACGGCCACCACCGCACCATCATGGTCAGACAATCCAAGCATGATTTGACGACGTCAACATAACTGATACATGTGTATGTTCTTGGGGCGAGTCAGTCTAAAAACTCTACAGTAATGTAACTATTTAGATGTCGGCTGATGTCACAGTATCATTCGCCTACCCAATCTGTACAAGTTTAAAAAATCTACATTGTATTAATATATGCTCAGCATAGGCTACAAACAGCAGTACTATAGACTCGAATACTGCGGGAAATTATCAAGCAGGAAAAAATGCTTGTCAGTATGCGAAGATGGTGGATTTGACAGAAATTGGTTTGTCACAAACACAGGATGGACGCTGGCAAAGTCTGATTAGGATGGCAGGATGTTACGCCCATGATGGTACCATGAGGGGCCCACAATGGGCATACGATCCCGTCAGGACAGCAGTACTGAGTGGATCAGGGTCCGCGTATGATGGGCGGACTGTCGTGGTATGGTCAGCCTACAATGGACGTGGGACATTGGGCAAGGATCCTGCTGTACTGTACCTTTATTTCTATGAATTAATTTGAATGCAATTTTACACCATACTCAAGAATATTTCACTTACACGACAATGGCCAGCATTATGGTGGGAGGAAACCGGGCAGATGGAGGGGAAACACAAAACTATCCGTAGGTTACTGGCAGACCACCCCCTATCCTCAACCCCTCCCCCCCCCCCCCCCCCCGCCCCAACATATAAGTTGAGAGGAGCCAGCATGAGTTGAACTCATAGCGATCGCATTGTATATGCTCATGAAATACTGATAATACTTACTGACAAGTTTTAGACCCAGAAGGGCCTTGAGGAGTCGTACTGGTCCACACCGTAGTGACATCTTGCACATGTCTAGGATAGCTCTGCGCAGCACCGTATCATGGCAGACTTCTGACATCGTTTTCCTCAGACTTTGTTCACTCGGCCACAATGAGCTAAAGTCGACCAATTTATCTCCGTATTTGTAAGGACAGAACGAGAGCTGAGGTTTCCAAAATGTCATGCAAATATTTCTGTGGTTATCCTTTTCAGAGTAGTGGAGCAAATTTGATTGGCTGGACTGAGAGGAACGATCCAGTGAAATTTGATTGTCAAATCGGCGCCCAGGCTTCCCTGATGATACAGACTTTGCCATTGTTTTATTGTCTTCGTTGTTCTGGTGGTGATATATTGACTTACTGTCAAACATGTGACAGTGGTAGGGCCCCTTACAGCAGCAAGGACGTTTGCTAGAGTCGTCCCCCTTTTCCGAGCTTTCAGTCTGAGATTTCAAGGATTCAAAATTGTTCAATTTGGCACAGGACTGAGAGCCTGCCTTCCTAGTAGACTGGTTTTTTTACACCAGAATAAGGAAGTTTTAATTTCTTCAGGGCTCCCAACATAAGCTTCCTTCTGGCACCAATGTGGGGTTTATCCTCTTCTTTAGAAGACACACCTGAAATTTGCGGTGTTTCATTCGAAACCAACTTTTTCTGTTCTTTGGTAATTTTGGCACCTTGTTGTGTTTCATCTTTGCTTTCTCCACAAGGCACATTTCCGTCTTTTTCCAATAGGATCTTGGGATTTTCTAAAGCATAAAACGACTCAAAACTTGATCCCAAACTCTTCTTTATCGATTCTTCACAGCACAAAGTACCAGCACTATCACTGTTTAACACATCTATATTTGTACAAAATGGGTCATCACAGATGTAGCATCTTCGTGCTACAGTAATTCCAGGGCTGTACGACCCTTGAAGTCTGTTTTCTTTTGAACAATCTCCATAATCATTGGGCACAATGTGTATCGAATGTAGCAATTTGCTCTGATGATTATTCCTGTGAGCTGGTGTTACACAAAGTGACTGTGTAAAACTCACAGTTCTGTTTTGCCTGCGCCACAGTTCAACCCGACATGCCTTGTTTTCTATCTGCTGCAATTCTGTGGTTAAAACTTCTGCAACGTTTGGAACAAAACTGAACATTTTTATAGCTTTCTAAATTGCTTTTAACACAAAATCATTTTGTCTGTTGTATCTGACCGAAGAATTCAACAATGCTTGCAACTGAAAGCTGTTTTTTGGAATTTTCAGATTTTTTTCCTTCAGACTATAAGATGTAGTTTCGATTTTAGGGGTTTCAAAAAGCTGCACAGGTTACAATAAAGGTCAGGAGGAAAGCCCTACGGAGGTGAAGAACAGGTCATAAATATCTGCCATTGAAGGTCACAAGTCCAAAGAGCAAGGTTGAAGTGTCATGACAGGGTGTGGATAACAGTGGTATTCTTATTTTGGAAACAAAGCTTTTTATTAATTACAGGTACAAGTACTCACATACATATAAGATTGACTGGATTTTGAGGCAAGCTTTGTACATAGCTTAGTATCAACGTCTGCATTGGTAGAGCAAAAGCCCTACTTTTATATCTATATATATCTAAAAGTATCTGCGGGGAGACAAAATCCAGTTTCCAACAAAAATGTTATCTACAAAGAATTTTCCAACAAGTAGCTTGATCCTCCACTATATAAAAGTTTTTAGACAAAATGCAAATATTATTCCCAGGTCTGGTATTGCTTACAGGTATGTTCATGATTCAGGGGAATTTGATCCTTGTTGGGTATTCACGAAAATATGGTCTTTCCGCGAAATTCAGGGGAATTTGATTCCTGTTGGGTATTCATGAAAATATTGTCCTTCTGAAAAATTCACAGAAATTTGATCCTTGCAGGGTATTCATGAAACTATGGTCCTTCCAGGAAATTCAGGGGAATGTGATCCTTGTTGGGTATTCGCAGGAATGTGAACCTTTTGGGAAATTCATGAGAATCTGGTAAAACATGGGGATTCTTTGGAATGCAGTCCTGTTGGGGATTTCCCAGGGATAAATCAGACACAGTTTCATATTGTCAAGAAAGGTCCTTGGGCACCTTTCCATACTGACTGTGCTGTTGTAAGACATCTATCAAATCAGACACTTCTGATACTCAGCACAAAATTTTGCAGGAACTGCTGGTGAAGCTCTCAGGAATTAAAAAGCATGGGAAATTGGTGTTCCAGAAAAGCGGAGAATCGAGGTAAAGCGTCGGTTGCGGGAAAACAACCATCGTTTTGCTTGGCGTGTGGGAGGAATGTGCTGTGGAGAATAAAAATTAACAACTATTTAAATATTTCCAAAGCTGGACAGCTATCGTGTTATTTTCTGGGCATAGTTGTTCAAATCTGATATAAGACTAACCCTAAAACACCTAAAGTTCCGCCCATAAAGAGCATGTTTTTAGACGTAAATAAATGTCACAAATAAGTTTTGGTGCAGAAATTTTCAATTTTCCATTAGAATATCATCCGATGTTCCGAGTAAACCTCAACACACCTTTCTAAAATCAACAGAACTCTCACAATCAGGAAAAATGAGCCAGTTAGTTATGGACGAAATTTATGGTCATTTAAGGTAATACTTGTATATTTAGGTTTAGGCCAAGCCCTTAATTTTGTGCTTAAACCCAAAATATAAACTAAATCTGCTGTTGTTATACTATGACTCTGGACAACAGGACTGGCTACTGAATTTGGATAAAATCTTAAAACTATAACATGATTTAATACCTCCACTGGATAATTCACTTTCGAACAAGCCACTGGTGTCTCAAATTTATTTCATGTTTTAATATTCATGTAGACTATTGACAGCTTGCTCTCACAGCCATGTTGGAAAGACTAAGGAGATTGTTTTATCATAGATCCAGCATGTCTCTGAGTACAAGTCATCTAAACTCAAGAATATCTTTCAATTATGCTAGAGTCAAGTTAGGCCAAAACATTTTCCACTTTTGTTTTATGGGCAGAAAGAATCTTTCTCAGAATCAAGGGATGGTGTAAAACTAAAACTGTAAAAAATTATCCCAGTGTTTTGATTAAAGACATTTAATCATAAAAAATCTTATAAAACATCTAGATTGCACAAGATAAACAGGGTAGATTTTCAATTCTATTTGTATTCCAAGTTTGGATTTTTCAGTGATGACAGACTACAGGTAAAAAACACAAACTAAAATTGGTATGGACTTCATATATCATCAGAGGAAAGCTGACAGAGCCTGTGGAGCGCAAATTCCAGGCAAACCACGAGAAGCTCACTGTGAACGCTGAATTTTCTTGGCCAATTAAATCATTGCATTTGCACATGGGAGAACTAAATTACAGTTAGTTCACGCCAAAGAAACTGAATATATGGATCTGCAAACCACACTGACCGGCCCCAATGGCTCTCCAAAGGCAGTAGATCCAGGGTCAATCCTGGGTCGAGTCACACGTAAGACCCTTAAAGAGGAAGTTGTAGTTTCCTCGCTTGGCGTTCAGCATTAAGGGGAAGTGCAACGACTGATTGACCCGTATCAACATAATGGCTCGGGCAGGGCGCCTTACTTGCCTTTGGTAAGTGGTCTCAGTGAAGCAGCACTGGATAAAAGAGTGGTGGAAATCCGTCCTGCAACTCTGGAGGCACATTACCTGAACTCTAAGGACTCCTTCGTCGTTATATGACTGAAAAATTGTAAAGTATGACATTAAACCTCATGCACTCACTCACTCACTCATTCAAACCCCATAATACTGACTTTCCTTTGTTGCTTGTCCAGCTTTTCAGAACATCTTACATTCTTTCAACAGAAGTAAGAATGCTTGAACATGAATCCTTGTTCACAGGTATCCAGCATGTCTCAGGAAATTTTCTCATACCTGCTTTAACGGGTTACAGAATTGATTCTGATTGGCTGCTGTTAGAGAGAGGCCACTAAAGGTTATACCCAGGCTATGCTGAATTTTAGCTATGGTAGATTTATCCAGGCGTGACCAAAGCTGCACAGTCTAAGCAGCCCTATCCCCACTGTCAGCCAATCAGCATCGATTCTGTATTCCTTTAACTTCCAGCTGTATAATTTGTGTTCATTCTGCACTTACTTAATTCACGTCAGGTATTTGCTCGTTAAGTCATCCAAGCACTTAATTAGTTTTACCACACTCACCTGAGCAGAAGTTTCCCTGGTTCTAATTTACTTCAGTCACATAACAGGTGTTCATCAAGAAAATGATACAGTACGCCAGGTAACATCCACATCTACATGGCTACAAGGAAATAAAAAACCACAAATAAAATTAAAATGTTTTTTTTTTCTTTCCCATATTTATAACAATTCACTGCGTTTGTCTGAAATAAAGATATTACATTCTAAAACAGGACTACCAGGCCTTCGGATTTGAGGCATGCTTCACATATCACACTCCCACACCTAGCTAGCACACACCTGAAAAAAAATCTAGGTGTTCTAGAAAGACGCACCTAATAAAATCAGAAGAGTCTGGGGAGAATGAACTTATTCTGGGTTATTAAAAATCCATGGTTTGGAAAAATCACACCTTTTGGGGCTTAGGTGACAGGAAATTAAAGAAAATGGCTCCGTCAGTACTAAGAAATTGTAAGAAAGCCTGGGTAGAACTTGCCTCAAGAAGATCTGCTTAACAGCATAAAACGCTAAGGTCCATGTGCAGTATAATCTTAAGTGTTTGCCTATACAAAAAAATCTGCATTAAGTCTGTATCAGAGCAAAGAACCATCTACAATTTTATTTATTTAAAATTTGTTTATTCGATTGGTGTTTTACACCGTACACAGGAATATTTCACTTATACGACGGCAGCCAGCATTGGGGTGGGAGGAAAGCACGTATGGCCATAGAAGAAGCCAGCATGAGCTGGACTTGAACTCAGAGCAACCGCACTGTTGGGAGGCTCCTGGGTGATTGTGCCGGGCAGTGTGCTACCCCCCGCCCCCCGACACAGATGCCCCCTGACACAGATGCCCCCAGAACTATCTATAACAAAAAGACTTTAAATATAAGTGTATGTAATTTGGCCATTGTTTAATATAGAAGACCAAGTGTTCTCTGTCTTTCATCTGCTTTCATAGGGTTTCTAGAAAAATGGGGTGCCCAGGGAAAATAAACAATTAACCTTTGGCAAGTTGTTGTACAGTTTTCACTCATGAATCTGCTCCATGTTTAAGCGTATCAGAGCTGCATGAGCGAGTGTCTCAGGTGGAACAGCATTTAAACGAGCTCTCTCTTTGTACTGTAGACTCTCTTGACTTACAGGTAGGACTAAATTAAGGATTCGTAATTCACTCAAAGTCTGGACAACAAAATGCACTTTCAGAAGCATATAATAACCTTAAAAATGATATCTTTCATGCTAACAGTTAAGTTTTTCTCATAAGAAATTAATCAAACTCACAAAAAACTCTTCAGCGGCCTTATAAGGTGGATCAACCAATCAGCATCAAGCAAACTATGTCAGCTGAAAAAATGCTAAAGTCGAAGTAAAATATGGTATGTTGTTTATTTAGAGGTATACTCATTATAGCTGTTGTGCATGAGTTCCTGAGAGCTTACCCAGTTACCAGTAATTGACAAATCAACCTGAAAGGAATATGAAATGGATCTATTAACAACCAATTAGTCTATTAATAACCTGACCTGACTAAATAGTTCACTGCAGACTGAGTGGTTTTTTTTACCAAAGTACACTGTAATAAAATCTGAACTTTATAGGCCACATGTCTTACAGGTAAGAGTCATCAAAGTCAACAGTTTTAAGCACTTACCCGTGAAGACACAGGCAACAGGTAAATTAGACATCCACTAAATAGGTGCGCTATCTGTCAGCTTATATCTGAAGGTGTTTCAACATGTCATCCTACACAAATCTGTGCAGCTAGTACTGAGGTGAAGTCTAATACTTCACTGACATACTTAGCCTGTGAGGCTGCGGAGGGTGGGGGGGGATATCTCTGATAACATGTAAGATGAAATTGATGTCATACCTAAAGGTCAACTAAACCAACATCCAGATATCTATAGATGTCAACAACCTTTTCCCCAAATAAAAATATAGTGTTATTACTTCTTGGGCATTTCATAACATTACTATTCAGGAAATGGCAGCTCATTGAATGCAACGATCGATGATCAATGATCAAGTCATTCACAGAGACAACGTAATTGTAACACGTAACATGTTACAGGATACCTGAAATGCTTGGTTTCTATTTCTTAATACAGAGTATACGAGTTGGTCTAACATGTAAAAATCCACAATGGTTCTCAGCTTTCTTCTTGGTGCATAAAAACAACTTTAAATTATGGTTGTTCTATAAAGGCCCCAGGGGTTAGTCCAGATATTAAAGGTAAACACCTCTAATAATCAAACTAAGCAGACCACTTAAAACTATGCATAAATATACTTTCATTTATTCTTTTAGATTTTTGTGAACAGAGCTAAAAGCATTCAAACAAGTGAATTCTAAGGTGGGCTTTATGGACCATACTATCAGAGTTCAGGAACTCTGACGTTACAGGAAGTTTTTCCAGCTTTAAGCACAAAACTGAATGTTGGAATAACTCTTTTTACCTATGAGTAAAGGATAACTGTAATAATGCTCCCAGAAATTCCTTCCTTCAGGTGATCATCAGGAATTCCTAGGTACCGTCATTATGGCTCATAAAGCCCATCACAGTATTCAAATATCTGAATGCCTATCAACACTCTTTAAAAAATCTGAATAAATAAATAAAAGTATTTTTACGCATAGTTCTGAGTTGTCTATATCATGAACCTTATTTCATATCATGAACCTTATTTCATATTTCAGCTTTCTTTTACTTTAAGAATAATTATTAAGCTGTCAAAACAACTTGAATTGGCAGTGCCAAGCCACTCCCACCTTCCTGTGCACGTGTAGCTTATTCACCAATGATGTCATTTCCCAATGAGGGAAGTTTTATATCAAATAAAGAGGTTATAAAGATATATAAAATATGCTTCAAAACTGAAATTTTTTTCCCCTCATTTTTTTTGGCCACATTTTTCTGCATTTTCCTCATGACCATGCTCTTTCCTTAATTGTACCTATTCATCTTTCCATTTATAAACAGCAGTACAACTACAAACATTCCCAATTTATGCAATACAAATCTGTATAAAAAGAGCTTAAGGAAATTCCCCATGTACAGAAATTCAAATTTGGGTGAAATACATGCTGGGTCTTTTACTCTAAAGATTGAACAAACTGGGGTTTACAAGCTATTCTAATATTAATGATACTAATAGAAGTTTAAATCTGAAGCAAATAAACTCATGTTTTGACGTTATAAATCTACTTGATCATATACAGTTATCCTGGGACTCTTTTGCACTGACTGTATTTCGTATCTACTTTTGACTAGGCTGTATGCTGAAAACTGAAAATCTACTTTTGACTAGGCTGTATGCTGAAAACTGAAAATCTACTTTTGACTAGGCTGTATGCTACAAACTGAAAATCTACTTTTGACTAGGCTGTATGCTACAAACTGAAAATCTACTTTTGACTAGGCTGTATGCTGAAAACTGAAAATCTACTTTTGACTAGGCTGTATGCTGAAAACTGAAAATCTACTTTTGACTAGGCTGTATGCTGAAAACTGAAAATCTACTTTTGACTAGGCTGTATGCTACAAACTGAAAATCTACTTTTGACTAGGCTGTATGCTGAAAACTGAAAATCTACTTTTGACTAGGCTGTATGCTGAAAACTGAAAATCTACTTTTGACTAGGCTGTATGCTACAAACTGAAAATCACATTATTAATGGACTTGACAGCAGTATTCGCTTAGGGACAGAAATGCCTTTCCATAGAAGACTGTAGTCATATACACTGATCCAGTGTTACATTTCAGCTGTGGTAAACAGCCTATACCTTTTACTTCACTATTGGCGGCCTTGGCAGGTAAGCATGCAATGACCCAGGGGCCTCCCAGCACTGCGGTCACTGTGAGTTCACGTCCAGCTCATGCTGGTTTCCTCTCTAGGCGTACATGGAAGGTCTGCCACCAGCCTGTGGATGGTCATGGGTTCCCCCAGGCTCTGCCCACTTTCCTCCCACCATAATACTGGTCGCCGTCGTATAAGTGAAATACCAATCAAATAAATAAATATTTACAATTGACTACTCACGTAACAAGGGTCCTAGGTGCACAATGACATCAACTTTTTGGAGGATATATCAAAGCTATTGTGAAATTGTGGATGTTTTCACACTGCTTGTAACGTTACATTACTATATTAATACCGGCGTTGGGTGTTGCACACTGGTTCACAAATTTAGTGCTGCATCACCAAAAAATCATGTTGAGAACACCAAACATGACACCACACTCTGAATACTGTACTCCAAGCTACATGTAAGCACAACCGTCATACTCTCACAAATATATACTTACTTCCTGTATGAGAAGCCCCATAGGGGTTAGGTGGGTTAGGTGGGTGGGGTGGGATGGGGTTTGTTAGTCTACAGATGATGTTTTCATGGATAAAACAGTGCACATACTGCTTTTCCACCACGGCCAAATACAGCTCTTTAGTTTGGGGACCCTTTTTACCAATCTAATTTGGGCTAAAATCGTTTAAAATGCCTTATAAACATGTACCAGCTTTTATTGTCAAAAGTGCATGTAAATTTTCCTACAGTCAGTGATTATAGCGATTTTTCTTTCAACACTTAAGTTGAATTTATCATGCAATATTCCTCATAATTTGGGCTTTTTTAGGGTGTAATATGGGCACGTGTAAAGGGTATCAAAATGTTCTTATACATGCATTTGATCCTGACCACTCATTTACATGTTCATAATCTAAATTTCAACATTACAGTACGTGAAGCTACAATGAAAATCTGTTTTTTCCCCAAAATTAACTGGTGTTATGTCAGTCCCAGATATAAGTGACAAGCAACTTTCTAACACTGGTAGGGGAGCATCCTGTATATGCTAGCAAGGACACGCCAAGTTAAATCATTGTTTTACTGGCAGAATATATCTTTTTTCAATGTCGTCAGAGGATATAAAATTAAAACTATAAAAACATCATGATTAGACAAAATAAAAAAGGTGGATTTTCTATAGTTTTTAATTTTTGGATTCTCAGTGTCTACTCGCTCGTAAACGACAACATAAAATTGGTGTCAATTAACCCTCACCCCCCTTTTTAATAAAAACTATAATGAACAAGTTTATACGGTTGCATTACCATTTTTCTTGGTGATTCTAAATTTTAATATAGGTATGATAACTTTCTCTCTAATATAAGTTTCTGTCTTTGTGACTTTTTTTTTTATTAAACTCATGACAGATTACCTCAAAGTTTAATTTAACTGAACTTTAAGATCTAACTGGATCAAACACTTTTCATCGGAGTTTGAATACCAGTAAAGGTTTTCACCAGCATGACATTGACTATACTGAACGCAGCGAATAAGTTTACAAGTTTTTCTAGAGATAAAATTAAGTGGGTGCGAAAGGAGAAAAGCTTAACAATAACATATCGGTTGTGTAACCCGCTTGAAAATGAAAGTCCAATGAATGATCATATCGAATGTCACATTGAAACCTCGCCGAATTCTGGCAACCGTTTGTTTACACCACGACTGACAAGCTTAAATATGACACAGACTTGTGCTAGTTTAATTGTTGATTGTTAAGCAAAACTGACATCTTGTTACTTCTCAGCGTTAACTCGCATTTAACAGTCCTTCACACAAACCTCACTTACTTTTGCGGGGGAGGCCATCTTGCTAACATGTGATGCAAAGGGAGATAACCATTCGTGAAAATAGTGAAAACGAAACTGGGGATAACGCGGTTAGTTCCCTTCTACTGGGAGTGGAACCATTCGAATGACCCGCCCATTTATGCACACGGATGTTTCTATATGGCTTGGAAAAGTTTAATACATTTTGCAAGATTTAAAATCTAAGACATGTCGATGTTTCGTGTTTAACGTTGTCATAAAAATGGGATACCAATTTGCCAGCCTACGTGTTACCATGCTCACTTTCTACTGAGCTTCTTTTAAGTTTAATATCGCTTTAACATTCTTTTTATCACCACAATGTATCCATGTAATTATTTTTTATTTGTGCTGCCTCACTGGAAGGCCATGTCAAAGACACCAGGCACATGACGCTTTACCGTATACTTCATAAAACAAAGGCCCCGACCGTACATGGGAAGGTCTGTCAACAACCACGCGGATGGTCGTGGGTTTCGTTCCACCGTTGTATAAGTAAAATATTCTTGATTACAGCGTAAAATACCAATCAAGTAAATAAATAAATAAATAAATAAAACTTTAAGGATATAGAGGATATTGGACAGAGAAGGTTGAACACTATAAACATTGCTCGAGTGAGAGCTGGAAATGATAACCATTATCATTTCTACCTTTCACGAGAACAATATTTATGGTATTCAAACTTCACTGTGCAATATTCTATTTATTATTTATATCCTGACATTTTCTCCACATGTATATAAATGCGTATCAGTTTATCTGTTGCATCTGTAAAAAAAATAAGCAATGTACCATCTTCGTCGGTCCACGCAGATTTCACAGCCCTGGGTCATGGGTCAAAGTCTCCAGCAGTGTAATAGCAAAATGTAATAACAAAAGTGATATTGAACTAGTGAAGACATCATTTTAATCTGTGAAGGAAATACTGGCATTTCACTGATTAATAAATAATAAAAGGAACGATATAACCTTAATTATTGCCGAGTACTTGGTAACTTTATAAATCAACTTTTAATCTGGAATTCTTACCCAAGACCATGAGATACACCATATCTCAGGAAAACAATATCGCGTCACTCGTGCACTGTGTTCTTCAGTTCGCATGCACTGTTAGAATTTCTAGTAAACATTCAGTCACTCGTACGCTGTGTTCTTCAGTTCGCATGCGCTGTTAGAATTCCTAGTAAACATTCAGTCACTCGTACGCTGTGTTCCTCAGTTCGCATGCGCTGTTAGAATTCCTAGTAAACATTCAGTCACTCGTACGCTGTGTTCCTCAGTCCGCATGCGCTGTTAGAATTTCTAGTAAACACTCAGTCACTCGTACGCTGTGTTCCTCAGTTCGCATGCGCTGTTAGAATTCCTAGTAAACATTCAGTCACTCGTACGCTGTGTTCCTCAGTTCGCATGCACTGTTAGAATTCCTAGTAAACATTCAGTCACTCGTACGCTGTGTTCCTCAGTTTCGCATGCACTGTTAGAATTCCTAGTAAACATTCAGTCACTCGTACGCTGTGTTCCTCAGTTCGCATGCACTGTTAGAATTTCTAGTAAACATTCAGTCACTCGTACGCTGTGTTCCTCAGTTCGCATGCACTGTTAGAATTCCTAGTAAACATTCAGTCACTCGTACGCTGTGTTCCTCAGTTCGCATGCACTGTTAGAATTCCTAGTAAACATTCAGTCACTCGTACGCTGTGTTCCTCAGTTCGCATGCACTGTTAGAATTCCTAGTAAACATTCAGTCACTCGTACGCTGTGTTCCTCAGTGCGCATGCACTGTTAGAATTCCTAGTAAACATTCAGTCACTCGTACGCTGTGTTCCTCAGTTCGCATGCACTGTTAGAATTCCTAGTAAACATTCAGTCACTCGTACGCTGTGTTCCTCAGTTCGCATGCACTGTTAGAATTCCTAGTAAACATTCAGTCACTCGTACGCTGTGTTCCTCAGTGCGCATGCACTGTTAGAATTCCTAGTAAACATTCAGTCACTCGTACGCTGTGTTCCTCAGTGCGCATGCACTGTTAGAATTCCTAGTAAACATTCAGTCACTCGTACGCTGTGTTCCTCAGTGCGCATGCACTGTTAGAATTCCTAGTAAACATTCAGTCACTCGTACGCTGTGTTCCTCAGTTCGCATGCACTGTTAGAATTCCTAGTAAACATTCAGTCACTCGTACGCTGTGTTCCTCAGTTCGCATGCACTGTTAGAATTCCTAGTAAACATTCAGTCACTCGTACGCTGTGTTCCTCAGTTCGCATGCACTGTTAGAATTCCTAGTAAACATTCAGTCACTCGTACGCTGTGTTCCTCAGTTCGCATGCACTGTTAGAATTCCTAGTAAACATTCAGTCACTCGTACGCTGTGTTCCTCAGTTCGCATGCACTGTTAGAATTCCTAGTAAACATTCAGTCACTCGTACGCTGTGTTCCTCAGTGCGCATGCACTGTTAGAATTCCTAGTAAACATTCAGTCACTCGTACGCTGTGTTCCTCAGTTCGCATGCACTGTTAGAATTCCTAGTAAACATTCAGTCACTCGTACGCTGTGTTCCTCAGTTCGCATGCACTGTTAGAATTTCTAGTAAACATTCAGTCACTCGTACGCTGTGTTCCTCAGTTCGCATGCACTGTTAGAATTCCTAGTAAACATTCAGTCACTCGTACGCTGTGTTCCTCAGTTCGCATGCACTGTTAGAATTCCTAGTAAACATTCAGTCACTCGTACGCTGTGTTCCTCAGTCCGCATGCACTGTTAGAATTCCTAGTAAACATTCAGTCACTCGTACGCTGTGTTCCTCAGTCCGCATGCACTGTTAGAATTCCTAGTAAACATTCAGTCACTCGTACGCTGTGTTCCTCAGTTCGCATGCACTGTTAGAATTCCTAGTAAACATTCAGTCACTCGTACGCTGTGTTCCTCAGTTCGCATGCACTGTTAGAATTTCTAGTAAACATTCAGTCACTCGTACGCTGTGTTCCTCAGTTCGCATGCACTGTTAGAATTCCTAGTAAACATTCAGTCACTCGTACGCTGTGTTCCTCAGTTCGCATGCACTGTTAGAATTCCTAGTAAACATTCAGTCACTCGTACGCTGTGTTCCTCAGTTCGCATGCACTGTTAGAATTTCTAGTAAACATTCAGTCACTCGTACGCTGTGTTCCTCAGTTCGCATGCACTGTTAGAATTCCTAGTAAACATTCAGTCACTCGTACGCTGTGTTCCTCAGTTCGCATGCACTGTTAGAATTCCTAGTAAACATTCAGTCACTCGTACGCTGTGTTCCTCAGTTCGCATGCACTGTTAGAATTTCTAGTAAACATTCAGTCACTCGTACGCTGTGTTCCTCAGTTCGCATGCACTGTTAGAATTCATAGTAAACATTCAGTCACTCGTACGTTGTGTTCCTCAGTTCGCATGCACTGTTAGAATTCATAGTAAACATTCAGTCACTCGTACGTTGTGTTCCTCAGTTCGCATGCACTGTTAGAATTCATAGTAAACATTCAGTGATTACTGCATGTCTTTGATTTACCCATAATGTGTAAATGTTTTCCTTGTACAGTAAATATTCCACATTTATAAGATGATCTAGGGTGTTTTTACTTGAAATAGTAATTGTTTACATCGCGATAGGAACAGTCAGTAAACATGTACGGATCCAGGTACGGGTAAATCCCACGGTCCACCCACAAGTATGAACGTTCACATTTGGCCATGTTAGAAGTTTGTGTGTTTTAAATTATACATAGTAAATGATTACTTCCTTAGACAAAAGGCCCATAAGGTCTCATAAATATTAGCCATTACATCACAAAAATGAACGTAAAATCGGATGAAGCCCATCTGCACCTTTTTCTGTAAAGGAAAATTTTAATAGAACAAAAAACAAGGATAACGCCATTCTCTAAAAGTCATCGCTTAAAAACTGTGTGCGGAAGTCAGTTTTATAACTGGACCAAACCGGAGTATCCACAACCGAGTTACTGACGAACTTTCCCACCTATTTTTTTCTTCCAAATAAAAAGCTGCTCTATGTGCCCTGGATCTCGTTTTCAACAGCATATCTTTCAACAGCCAGCACATATCTCTACCTATAGGCTCTAGTATACAAAACATGGCGGATGTCAGTTTGACGTGTAGTTTCAGAAGTTACAACGGCTGGATTATTGTTAGACTATTTGCTAATTCAAGATTTTTCCGTCATCAAAACCCGAGTGACTAAATTTGGAATTCAGCATATACTAAAATTAGGACTGGGTCGATTTGTAAGGTTATAAGTGAATTATTCATTTTGATTGATGGAATATAGAAGTCTGTGTGTGTGTGTTGTAGCAAAAAACAAGATATGACGTCACTGGTCCCAATATGGTCAGAAAAGACCGCTACAGGATCCAAAGTTTCTAATGGAATTTACTGGGTTAACAAAAAAAATCGAGTAACTTTACTCGAATTTATTTATTTATTTATTTGATTGGTGTTTTACGCCGTACTCAATAATATTTCACTTATACGACGGCGGCCAGCATTATGGTGGGAGGAAAACGGGCAGAGCCTGAGGGGAAACCCACGACCATCCACAGGTTGCTGCCAGACCTGGCTACTTTTACTTATATAAGAAACCACTGATTGCTTTGAATTTTTGGTGTTTAGCGCGGTACTCAAGAATAAATTTCAATTTATTTATTTATTTTGGTGTTCTACGTACTCAAACATATTTCACTTTTATAAAACGGCGGCCAACATTTTGGTGGGAGGAGCCCGGGATATACCCAAGATCACCTAGAGGTTGCTGACAGGCCTTCCCACGTACGGTCGGAGAGGAAGTCAGCATGAGCTGGACTTGAACTCACAGCCACCGCATTGGTGAGACTTGGCCACGGAAGCTCTATAAATTTGACTCATAGGGCGATGGCCATACATGTTTGTGGCTGACGAAACCAAGGCATTCTCAATAAAGCTTCAGCTATCAAATTGGCAGATTTTACATATAGTACATTAAAAGATTTTCTACCACTGAGACTAGAGTTATAATGCACAACAGGGCCAACACACGGGCGTCGTCACCAGGCCCTACAAACGGTAAATACCGTGCATCGCTCAAATTCTCTGTCCTAGACCGGATTTGAACCCGCGCCTCATGCTCTATAGGGATTGAAAAGCCCGGGCCTCTAACCACTACTCAGCTCTGTATCATACATAATATAATGTATAGTTTAGAACTGTATCTAATAACACGCATATAATCTAGTTTTGCCATCTCTCAGAATACATGTTATATAGCAGACCCTATATTCTGCCAATTTATAAACAGATTAGTTGTTAAAGTGTTAATGCACTCAAAAAATTAATCTGTTAAAGTTTAACAGAAAGTCTGTTGTCTGAGTGATGCTAGAATGTATTCTGTTGTTGCAGATTGTTCTGTAAAATATAACACATATTCTATAAAATTCGCCATAAACATTCTACTAGACTAACAGAATATTATGTTAGACACAACATTGTGTTATAATAACAGAATACATTCCAACATCGTTTAGACAACAGACTTTCTGTTAAAATTAACAGATTACTTTTTTCAGTGTAAGCAAGTGGTGTTTGTGACTTTTTGAAATACTACCTAACGCATGAGAGCTGTCAACCATTTTACTGTCACGCAAGACCCGAGGACTAAGAAATCTCGAAAATTCACTGCCCTAAGATGGGATTGAACCAACATTTTAAAGCACGTTAACTGAGAGTTCAGTAAACCTACAGAATAGTAATTTATTTATATATTTGATTGGTGTTTTACGCCATACTCAAGCATATTTCACATATACCACGGCGACCAGCGTTGTGTTTTTGAGAGACGAATGAGCAGAACCTGTGAGAAACCCCCGACCACTCTCAAGTTGCTGCCATGTCCCCTACAGAATCATGTCAAAGATAATCCTTCCTATATTCAAATACTGAAATTCTTTCTTTCTTTTTTTCATCTTTGCTGCTGCCAAAGCCAAAGAGATCTTCATAGCTCAATGATAGGTGTAGTATAAATGAAGCTCTCTTCGAGAAAATAACAGTTTTGACTTGCGTTGATGGATATGATGGTTATTACATGGTTATCCCCCTTAGACCAAACACATGCATGGATTTAATGTTTACTGGTACATTTGTCAACGAACTATTGCCGTTCGTCAAGGAAGAGAAAGAGTAAAAGCGTTGAAGTTTTTTAGCTATTACAATTTACGAATTTAAAAAGTATAAAAACTATGGCATTTTTGGTATCGTCATTTCTGGGGGCTTCACTCAAGAGCCAAAGACTTCCTTAATCGACTGGTTAACTCGACTATATATGCATTATATGGTTAACTCAGTCGATTATATATGCAATATATGGTTAACTCAGTCGATTATATATGCATTATATGGTTAACTCAGTCGATTATATATGCATTATATGGTTAACTCAGTCGACTATATGTGTATTACATTAACTCAGTCGATTATATATGCATTATATGGTTAACTCAGTCGATTATATATGCATTATATGGTTAACTCAGTCGACTATATGTGTATTACATTAACTCAGTCGATTATATATGCATTATATGGTTAACTCAGTCGATTATATATGCATTAATATGGTTAACTCAGTCGACTATATGTGTATTACATTAACTCAGTCGATTATATATGCATTATATGGTTAACTTAGTCGATTATATTGGCATTATATGGTTAGCTCAGTCGATTATATATGCATTGAATACACTTTTTTAATTTATGTGATTGACGCTTTATGCCGTCCTCAAGATTATTTCACTTACATGAAGACAGCTAGCATTATGGGGGGAGGGGGGGACCGGGTAGAGTCGGGAGCCAATCCACAACAATCTGCAGGTCGCTGACACCTTCACACGTGCGACGGAAGAGGAAGTTAGCATGAGCTGGACATGTACCTACGACCTTCCGCAGGTTGCTGGAAGATCTTCTCACATCCCACCTGAGAGGAATTTTAAGCTAGCTTTTTTTTTTTTTTTTGGATGGTGTTTTACGCCCTACTCAAGAATATTTCACTTATACGACGGCGGCCAGCATTATGGTGGGTGGAAACCGGGCACAGCCCGGGGGAAACCCACGACCATCCGCAGGTTGCTGACAGACCTTCTCACGTACGGCCGGAGAGGAAGCCAGCATGAACTGGACTTGAACTCACAGCGACCGCATTGGTGAGAGACTCCTGGGTCATTACGCTGCGCTAGCGCTTTAACCGACTGAGCCACGGAGGCCCCCTTAAGCCAGCTTGAGCCTGACTTAAACTCACAATCATCCGTTGGTCGCGTCAAGACCTTCCCACGAGCTAGACTTGAATTCACAGCGACTTCCACATTTATTGCCCCTCGGGCACTCAGTGACGATTCCGCGGAGGAATAATTACATTACATATAACAGTATACTTATTTTTCTGTCTCCATGGTGGAAATAAGTAATGCACAGCTCACGTAGTCCTTTTAGAGTTGTCGTCCATCAATTTCCTTAGATGTCTCTTGCTCTACACCAATATAGGTTTGGCCTATGTACATGTATGCTTATATCATTCCATGCCTCGATGCAGACATTCGTATACCGGCCGTAAACCAAAATGAATGTCCCAGGTCAGTAACAGCAAGGCCATTTCCAAGAACCAAGAAGTATGCAGTGTTAAAATAGGACGGAATCATGCCCAGTAGAAGCAGTCAACAGCTTTCAATGATCTTGGAAAGGTATATAGACGAATGGGGGAAATCAGTAGGCCTATTCATTTACCCAACGTGGAAAAATTCAGCACGATGAATATACAGCCCCAATACCCCCGGGTTAAGAGGAATTAGACACAATCATGAAACAGAGTGCCAGAGATTCTGGACGCTCCGCCAATAATTGTACTTACAAGAGGATTATACTCATTGTAACGACTGCCAAGGTTTCATTAAAGTCGTTTAATGGAATAACTTGGACACACCAAATCAACCATCATACGAAATTAGAAAAGAATCATGCAAAGAGAAGCAGAAAACAGCTTTCAATGATGTTCGAAAGACACATGGCATGTTTTAGACGACTGGGTGAAGCCACATGATGCCGGTATATAAATCGTCGATAATGTAATATGTATCTCAGTTGTACTTTGATTGTTTATATATCTAACGTGCATGATGATCTATAATTCAACACGATGAATGTAAATCCGCTACTCCAGGGTTAAGCGGAATTAGACACAACCAAAGATTGTGAGTGTCGAAGATAACGCATAAGCTCGCTCAGCCAGTGATTCTAGATGCATGCATAACATTTGAGAAAGTTCGTCAATTACCGGCGATTTTTTGCCTCCCATGAAGCTGACCCAATAAGTGAAATGTTCGTGAAACACAATCAGGCAGTCATTATATTAGCCCATATATTACACGTATCAATAAAACTAATGGCAAATAACATTGCATGATGCAAGTAGAAACAAAACATGTCACGGCTGATGAGTAAGGAGGTACACGCAGTGTTTCCATGGCCATAAAAGTGGCCAGTTTTATGGGTGGAGAAATCGGATATAAACCACAGGCCTTTGGCAAGTTATTAATGAACATTCACACTCCACGTCTGACGTATACACTGGCAGGGGGCCTCCGTGGCTCAGCGTAGCGTAATGACCCAGGAGTCTCTCACTAATGCGGTCGCTGTGAGTTCAAGTCCAGATCATGCTGGCTTCCTCTACGGCCGTATGTGGGA
This sequence comes from Liolophura sinensis, assembly GCF_032854445.1. Taxonomy (NCBI): domain Eukaryota; kingdom Metazoa; phylum Mollusca; class Polyplacophora; order Chitonida; family Chitonidae; genus Liolophura; species Liolophura sinensis. The sequence continues at coordinate 5,321,038 of NC_088298.1, read as the reverse complement.
AGGTCTGCCAGCAACCTGCGGATGGTCGTGGGTTTCCCCGGGCTGTGTCCGGTTTCCACCCACTATAATGCTGGCCGCTGTCGTATAAGTGAAATATTCTTGAGAACGGCGTAAAACACCAATCAAATAAATAAATAAATATACACTTGCATGCCATATTAGTAGAAGAGTCTGTCAGCAACCTGCGGATGATCGTTTGTTTCCCCCCAAGCTCTGTCCGTTTTCCTCCCACCGACGGATACATGAAATATTCTTGAATACGTTGTAAAACGTAAATCAAATAAATAAATAAATACATTAGTAGAGGACAAACGGCCTTCAGCTAACATAAAACAGCGCCAACTGCCACACAAGGGTTACTGACGACTAAATTATTGTCACCATACAAATGGACAGCGTGGGCGGAAAAATCTACAAATTCACCAAACCTGGGTTTGAATCCACACACCCTGCTCTCTATCCATGTTGGGAACTAAAACTCAGATCAGCAGTGGTTTATATTATTTGTTTAATTTATTTGATTAGTATCTTCTCGACGTACTCAATAATATTTTGGTTTATACTGCTACTGAATTCCAACATTTTCGTGGATTGATTTAGTACTAGTGGACGTAGAAGTTGCTACTTCTTAAAGGCGAGAAAACACAAAAATTACAAAAAGTTGAGATGACAGATAACGAAAAGTTAGTTGTGAATCTGGTCTGCTATATTTTTTTCGATTTTTTCTTTAAAGAGAAAAAGACACTTGAAAATAATTTTGTATTGTTTGATAAATATATTTGCACTAGGATTACGTCTTTTCAACTAACAAATATGCTTAACAAATATGCGTCTGATAAAATATATTTATCAGACATGTGTCACGTCCTTATTTAGAACATCATTATGCAAAGACGATTAATACCGAAAGGCGGTCCTAAATATTCACCATAAAAAAATATTTCCAAATAACCTTTTTGTCTTGGAAAAAAATATATCACAGGCCATATTTGCAATTAATTTTTCACGCTTTTTCATCTGATTTTGTTATTTTTTGTTTTCATCTCCTTCAAGCATTTATACATGAACAGATAGCATAAAACCCTAACTAAGGTAAAACTGACAAGAGGCCGAGTTTCCGAGATTACGTATGTGTGACCATTTGTCCAGCTATCACACACCCATTGTCGCTCGTCTAGCTTTACTCTCCACGTTGGTGTGTTTTGCATTTAACTCAGGGACATGCTTAGAGGCCTACATACAGTCACGTCATTTACGGTTTTACATCCTACATCTGTAAAAACAGGAACAAGGTGCCCAGCTTTAGCTTCATACTGGTTTGGTTTCCTGTAGGTTTACGAGGGGCGGTTTTCCTCCATTCTGCGTGTAATTTTGAACAAGGCAGTATATATATATATATATATATATATATATATATATATATATATATATATATATATATATATATTATATATATATATATGCGTGTTTTACTTTCTAATAAAATTTACGGCATACCAATTCTTTCCCTCGAACGCGCAGCACTTAAACCGAAAGCACAACAGACAAGCCTATACACAAACACTTCACCATCCTGCATTATGACTCCAAAAGGCGCCATCTCCGTTTGTTTTTGTGTAAATTCATATGGGAAATGAGTAGACACAGCACGGAGCTTTGAGAAACGGACTTCTGTCTAACCGCAATAGCTTATACCGAAGAAGAGTTATACATTAATTGTTTGACATTACTTGCGTTTTCATTATGTAGTGTAGACTTTTGTAGAGACACTTTTGTGCGGAAAACCTCTAAGAGCAACTCTGGTTTCGTGCAACGGTTTTGGGACATGTTGTATATTTTCTATATCGCTGTATACATCATGATAAACAATGCTCAGTCAAAAAAAACAACCCACAATAGATAAAAAGTATGATCTTGTGATCTTTTTTCACTGTAACGTGATTACTAGAGAATAGCATAAAAACCCCGTAAGTATACACGTGAAATAACCACTCTTAAATTATTATATCTAATGCCTAAATGACAGATGCAGTTTTGAAAAAAATCTATAAACTCGACAGAAAACGAACAAAAGCATATCAATTATTTTTCTCTTGTCGTTTGGCCCTATCTTACCTGTCCCTGTAATTACATCAGTATAGTTAATACGCTTGACTAAATTCTTCATCATAAATTATATAATCTCTGAGAGAAAATGAATGTCTGCCATTTGTGTTCGTTGAAAACTTTTCTCTTAATATTAAAAAACAATATTAATATGCCTCCCGCGTAATGGATAGGTGCAAATGATTACGGGTCGATTCTGAAACTTCTTCGTTTTCTGAGAACACAGCCATCTGTTCGCGTATTTCACGTCTTCTTCCCTAATTCGTTTTGAAGTTTTCCACTGCATGTTATAATTATGCTTTACTCTAGGATATTATCTCCGTGCAGTATAGCCCAGGCCTAAGTTGCCTTCTTCCCGTTCTAGCATTTGCATAAACGCCCGATGCACGATAATAAGATCATGTAGTTTTCCTCTCTGAAAGTCGTAATATACCGGTTGAACGATCATAAAAATTATGCTTTCATTTGATGAAAAATGGCCATGACTTTTTTTCCACAAGTCACGCACAACTTATACAGAAACCCCCAGATACAGTGATTACCTTTCGTCAAGTCATTAGAATCAATTTACTATACAGATCGTTTACTATACAGAACCCCGGTTGAGGACAACGCTCGTCGATGGTAGGAGAGAAAAAAGGCGATGACACGAATCGGTGGGATTATGACACGAATCGATGGGATTATGACACGAATCGGTAGGATTATGACATGAATCGGTGGGATTATGACACGAAGCGGTGGGATGATGGCACGAAGCGATGAGAAAATGGCATGAAGAGGTGAGGACAATGGCACGAAGCGATGAGACAATGGCACGAAGTGATGAGACAATTGCACGAAGCGATGAAACAATGGCACGAAGTGATGACACAATGGCACGAAGCGATGAGACAATGACACAAAGTGATGAGACAATGGCACGAAGCGATGAGACAATGGCACGAAGTGATGAGACAATGGCACGAAGCGATGAGACAATGGCACGAAGTGATGAGACAATGGCAGGAAGTGATGAGACAATGGCACGAAGTGATGAAGTTATGTGATAATGGAACAAAACGACGGGAAGATGGCACCAAGCGACAAGACAATGAAACAAAACGACGGGAAGATGGCAACAAGCGACGAAAAAAATGGAACAAAACAACGGCACCAAGCGAAGAGACAATGTAACAAAACGACGGGACAATGGCACCAAGCGACGAGACAACGAAACAAAACGACGAGACGATGGCACCAAGCGAAGAGAAAAATGGAACAAAACAAAGGGAAGATGGCACGAAACGACGAGACAATGAAACAAAACGACGGGAAGATGGCAACAAACAACTAGAAACATGGAACAAAACAACGGGACGATGGCACCAAGCAAAGAGACAATATAACAAAACGACGGGACAATGGCAACAAGCGACAAGAAAATGGAACAAAACGACGAGACGATGGCACCAAGCGACGATAAGAATGGAACAAAACGACGGGACGATGGCACCAAGCGACGATAAGAATGGAACAAAACGACGAGACGATGGCACCAAGCGACGAGAAAAATGGAACAAAACGACCGGAAGATGGCACCGAGCGACGAGACAATGGAACAAAACGACGAGGCGATGGAACCGAGCGAAGAGACAATGTAACAAAACGACGGAACAATGGCACCAAGCGACGAGACAATGGAACAAAACGACGAGACGATGGCACCTAGCGACGAGAAAAATGGAACAAAACGACGAGACGATGGCACCAAGCGATATGAAAATGAATTAAAACAACGGGACGATGGCACCAAGCGACGGGGCGATGTAACAAAACGACAGGGCAATAGCACGAAGCGACGGGGTGATGTAACAAAACGACAGGGTAATAGCACGAAGCGACGCGGCGATGTAACAAAACGACAGGGCAATAGCACGAAGCGACGGGACATCCGCGGTCTCATCGGCTCTTACATGTACTTTCGTGGATGCCATCACTTCGTAAACGGGGACGATGCTACAATGGTACTAAGACACGATGGTGGCCAAAATCTCATACATTATAGGAGCTCGCTTTATTTGGTCAGGTACTATTTCTCTCCTGGAGTGCAGTCCGCTACTCCGTGGGTATACAGTATGATTCCCTGTGGATGGGTGCGGTTTCCTTCTACTTCTGGTCAGTTTCTCTCGTCTCTCGCTGGGTATAGTAGGTTTCCCTCTACGTATGATCAGTTCCCCTCCGGGTAATATCGGTTTCCTTTAGGATATCATCCGTTTTCTTTTGACAATGATAGGATTCTGTCCGGGTATGACAGGTTTTTCCTTTGGATATGTTTGGTTTCTGGGAATATAATCCGTTTCGTTCTCGGTCCCTACCCGTTCTAAAAAAGTGTACCTCACTCCAATAACAAGATTTGAGCTTCAAATTTTAAGTCTTAAATCCTGTATATAAGTCTTAAACACGTAATCTTGACCAGCCGGTATGCATGATAAATCATAGGTACTATGAATTAGAGAAACGGATGCATAAGTTTTAACCAAAGACCTGAAGTTCGACTTCAGACGTTTACTGAAGCGGCGGCCTGGCCACTGTAAAATGTACAGTCATTGATACCTTACAGCTGTTCCATATTATATATGCATATATATTCCTGAATGAATTGTGACGAAAACAATTTCTGCATCCGTCCATGGGTATTTTCTTCATGGTTGAGGTTCACGTCTCACGTCTCTCCAACAAGACGCAATATTGCATTCATTAAGCATTCACTGTAGCCTACACAAACGAGACGGCTACAGTCACGTGTATTTGTATTTCAACATAAAAATTCATGAAATTATTGCCTTCGTTCATTCTTCGAGTCTTGGGGTTTTTAATTACAAGACTGTCAACATAACGCCTTTTTCAAGTATTTCCGGTTACGAAACAAGGTGATGTCCGCCATGCACCCTTTATACACTAACATGTGAATGACAGATGTATACATTCAAAGCACGAGGTATGTTAGCGACGGATCGAAGCGCGCGCGTGATTTACCAGCTCCACGCGCATGACCATCAGACCGGAATATTACACATGGCCGTCACGTGATGCCATTGAGAGGAATCCGGCATTGAGATGAAAGGCTGGAATGCCAGACCTATTTAAACATTTAAATTCAGTTTTGTTGTCAAGTGGAGTGATAAATCGACACAACGCTGAAAAATTCGTTAGAAACTAAATTGAGCGGAAAAGCTTCTGGGATTCAACTATGCAGTCAGCAGCCGTTTGATCACGAAGCTCTCAATTACTTTGAGAGAAACGCTCGCGGATTGGTCGCGATACTATGAAACGTTTCTTTTGGTTGGTTCGCGGTGGTTATCATTTCTGAAAGAAAAGGGGAGATACAAAGAAGAAAAACAAATCCGAAGGTTTCCCCTCAGAGCAAATGGCAAGATCTTGAGTTAGATTACAGAATTTTCTTGAACCCGCCGAGCTGTAATTCCTTTTATACCTTATTATCCTCAGAACACCACGCTCCTGGCCATTTTTTAACGCGTGATTTTCCAATTCTGTCTGTTAAACAAATTTGTTGCCTTCATTACATGCAGTCCTTGTTCTCACAATGGCTGCCATGTGCACGTGTTCTAAACCTGAAGAAAGAACAGGCGCGTGCGACTGACGTCCTAACGTGTAATTGACGACACGTGCAAGCGCGCGACAGTTCAACCCGACGGTTTAACGATGGATTCATATAAAGTGCCGATGATTTTCCTTCCTTCTTTTAATAGATATCATTTGCCAAAATAAAGCCAGTGCTTGAAGGCCTAGTTAAAACCAAACGTTTCCATTCTTTGTAGTGTGTGTTACGCTATAATCATACCAGTATAATGTGACTGTACATCAAAGGGAACCGCCAATCTCTGTCACACAGGTCTCAAACAGGTGAGTGGCAAGGTGATACGCACTACATATACTATGAATCTATTACCGGTATTCATTAAATTTAACCCTACACAGAATTCTAAAATTACAAAAATTCACAAAAATGTGGCCAACAAATTAAAAGATATTGAGTTGTTAACCGAGACGCAACATCTGGCCAAAGAAGAAGATGTCAAGCAAGATATAAAATATTGTTAACATCTGACATAGATTTGCGTGCAAAACAAGTGGCAAAAGGCTGAATAAACAAATCTCAACTATATATTATAATATACATGAAGGGGCCTCCGTGGCCGAGGTGTTTAGCACGCCAACGTGGCACAATGACCCATGAACCTCTCACTAAAGCTCATGCTGGCTTCTTTTCCGGTCGCACGCGAACGGTTCCCTCCCACCATAATGCTGGCCGCCGTCGCATAAGTGAATTATTCTTGTATAGGTCGTAAAACACCAATCAAATAAATAAATAATTAAAAAATATACATGTTGACCACAATAAATGCTGTCATACAATTGGCCGCTTACAATCTTCGCCCAGTACATCTTTAGTCCATATAGAGGGTTAAAGAATTATGGTACAAATACTGGTAGGCTGAAATGTAAATTAAAGAAATATACACGCTTGTTGATATAAAGCGTATATAAAATGTAAACAAAAAAACGACTTCTTACACGTCCCCAGGAGGGAACAAGAAAATGTTGACAATGTAAGAAGTTTGCACAAAACGTTGCCAAGGAGGGAACAAGAAAATGAGTGAGTGAGTGGCCGTACTTAACAATCTTTCAGTCATATGACGACGAAGGAGTCCTTAGAATGCATGTAATGTGCCTCCTTGTTGCAGGACGCATTTCCATCGCTATTTTATCTAGTGCTGCTTCACTGAGACGACTTACCGAAGGCAAATAAGCCGCCCACCCGAGTCAACCAATCGTGGCACTTCCCCTTCATGCTGAATGTCAAGCGAGGAAACAATAAAATGATAACCATACAATATACCCTACATAAAAGTCGCCAAGAAGGGAACAAGAAAATGTCGACAATGTAATAATCCTACACGAAACGTAAATGCCAAGGAGAAAACAAGAAAATGTCATTGCACGTCCCCAAGGAGGGAGCAAGAAAATGTCAACCAGTAAAATTACGTAAACGTCGCCGATGAGGGAACACTAAAATGTCAACCAATAAGGCTAAATTAAATGCAGCCAAGGAGAGAACAAAAAAATGTCAGTCAACCAATAAGCCTACACAAAACGTCGCCAAACAAATGTTAAATCCAACATTTGGCCGCGGTGGTGGAGGCAAAGCATTTATATACTGCCAGAAATTTAACACTAAAAACTGTTCAGAAAGTGTGGTAATCTAACATTATACGTCATGTGAAATTAATACTTTTAGGTGCTGTGTTCAGCAAATATAAACATCGAAAATCCTGTAAGCTAGAATTACTGTATTCTACGACTTGCTAACAATCATTACTCGGCGCAACATTTTAAGAAGTTTGCACTCAAAGTGTACAGCAATTAACATGCTGTTCCATTTAAAAACCTATAAAATGTCGGCATTTAACGTTTACGTTTTTCACGGTGTTCGTTTTAATTTAAAGCGTACAGTCTCAAACTCATTTTTGTGAAATCTGAAGACGAAGATTCCATCAGTTGTTTCTCCAGCTAATCGCTTATCCATTTTGTGGTTACTGACACACTGAAGGGTAAACATAAGTTTGTTCTATACAAATAAGTCGCACCTTGCGTCTGTCGCACCGATTAAGACAATAGGCTTGACGAAAACTGCAACAAGCTGGTACAATCGACGCATGCACTCCGACGGCAAAGTGGAACAAAATTATGTCACTCTTAGAACGCAAATGTCAAAATGTCGACATTTCGTGAGACATAGCATGATACAACATGTTAAATGCCATAAAATATGAGTGTTAACATCTTAAACTGTGACGCCTTGCATGATCAACCCTTGAGTACGTGGGAAGGGCTGGCAGCAGCCTGCAGATGGTCGTAAGTTTCCCCCGGGATCAGCCCGGTTTCTCCCACCATAATGCTGGCCGCCGTCGTATAGATGAGATATCCTTAAATAAATAAATGAATCTTTGCAAGTTGTAACAACCTATAAAGTTACAAATTTTTTAGCATTTATAAAGCGTAGCTCAATACAGTTTTTGGTACTTCCTTGGGCATTTTGTAAAGTATGTTTCTAGCAGTGTAGACAGAGTTAATCTAACATTACAAATGCTCTCCCTTCTCCACCGCTATCAATAGTACTATAAAGTTATATATGACATTGCGGCAATAAGTGCCAAAAATAGGTCTGGACAATTTCTCTTTGATTTTATAGCTCTTTTTCATGAGAAGTTCGTGATATAATTGTACAGCTTCGCATACTTTAAAAGACACTATTAGACGTAATCTATATAAAAAATATTTGTTTATTTGGCTCTTTTTTTTGTTTATCCTTGGGAAAGATCGGGACTGATTGAGTACATTAAATAGGTTAACAAACACGCTTTGCGGAAAGTTCCCTTACTTGGTTATGATATATATTGTATGAAGTCTCTGAAGACCAATAATCAACAATAGCTTAAAAGGAATTGTTAGTCTAAATTGAATGGATATTAACGCTGAAGGTCACGGAAACTGCCATGGGATATGACCTTGACGCTCTACTTTCAATAGGTACTAGGTTATTAGATTTTTTTCGCTTTGAAGAAGGCATAACAAGTTATACGCTAAACACCCCCGTAATATGGTTTAGGCGAGTGAACTGACAGAATAATTGCTCTGGGCTCCCGTCGTCGAATTGTAACGCTCAACCTGTCCGTGAAAGCCAGCCTTTAACGGCCCTGGCGTTCTCGACGGGGGAAAAGAACTCGTTCGTCACCGTAGCGGTGTGAACATCCATTCATCCCAAAAGGCGGTTTTGTCGCCTGATCGTCCTTAAAATTCAAGCGAGGCTTTTCTACGAGCTAGCTGAAGACCGGTTGAAAAATTCTTCTGCAAATTATGTGAACTTAATATAGTGATGGGTTCATTATCTGCGTGTCAGACGACCGCGATACAACTGTGTGTATGTCGTCTGCTCCATAAGCACGGTCGTCATGGTCCCACGCGCTCAAAGGAAAGTCTCGCGGAAATTCGTCTATCTGTCAACACTTAAGAATATCAGAGAGAACAGCAGTGGCAGGCGAGCTGTTTAGATGTGTGTCAAGCTGTGGGATTGACACAAGATGATAGAAGGGTAAGGGTGCGGGGGGTGGAGGGGGAGAGAGAGAGACAGCGAAGATGTGTAAGATTTCAGAGGCCGATAAGTGCCGAGGGATCTCAGAACAATGAAAGCCTTCCGTGGTAGGCCATTCTTTCGCAACTCCTTCTTTGCTCACACTCTCTCACTGATGCGTCCTCTTCAGCTATTTTTAATCCATTTCAAATGAACGTTTGTTCGAGAGAAACACTTCTAACCGCTCGCACAGAAAAACCAGATTTTCATAAAATAATGGGACTGGATCCGAGATTGCGTTAATCCTATGTTCCGATTTCCGGTGTAGTGTTTAATCATTTGGGCGTTGTTTCTATTTCTTCTCAAAAGTCGCTTCGTCGTTATCGGACTCAGTCTCTAATTGGGTTATCGTCACCCCTCCGTTACAACAAACTACTCAAAAATCACAAAACGCCAGTATTTACCGGTCAGTGAAGAGCAAAATACAGCATCTTGGCCATCATTGCAAATATAACACTTTCTGCCTGGCTTAAATTAAAATTCAATGCAAGGGTCATCGAGATAAACAAAGTGTTTAATTAAGCTTAGCCTCTGGCAGTGGACTGCAAATTTTGATAACACAATTCCACAATCTTAACAACATCAAAGGGGTTGGCGGCTTTACCATGGGTGACCAGTGTCTCTGTAAGAGCGCTCAAGTTTGGCCAAAGTGTGTTTAAATACGGCGCTGTCCAGATGACAATGTTTCATCAGCTCCAAGAATATTATAGTTTGCAATGACGAGATATTATTTTCTGTTGATATTTGCCAAATATTCCAATAGTTTGAGGCGATAAGCGGCTAGAACACCCCCATCCTCTTGTCACCAAGTACTTGTCCATTGTTTCATTTCTTTTGTTGCCAACCTTCCCAGGGACATCTGTTCTGTGTCCAGCACTTGTTCAAGTGTGTCCACGCAAGAAAGTTTCCAACAACTTTGAGAGTGGTAGCCATGGTTTGCATGGTCACAAATGTAAAGGTACGACCAATAATGCTGATAGCAACTTCAGGCAGATTCATGAGACGTTCTGAAGTTTGTTAGTTTGGACACTAGTCTGGGCAGTCTTTTACAATTTATTTATCCTATTATCTTCATGGCAAAATTCCATATTTTCAAATAAATAAATAAAGCTGAAAGCAGCTTTATGCACATACATGAAATATTCTAGTTTATTACAGTTTGGTCATCAATCTGAACACTCTTATATACATTAGTTTATTTATCTGATTATCTTAAATGCCAAATTCTACATTTTCAAATAAATGAATAAATAATGTTGAACGCAACTTCATGCAGATGAATGAAACAGCCTGTAGTTTGTTAGTTTGGTCACGTGTAGTCACATGTAGTTTGTTAGTTTGGTCACGTGTAGTCACATGTAGTTTGTTAGTTTGGTCACGTGTAGTCACATGTAGTTTGTTAGTTTGGTCACGTATATATGTATTCTTTTACATTGCAATCAGAATTCTGTTGGTCCACTGAGCATCCCCGATACATGATCCCCTTAATTTACGTTGGTTGAATGTGATTGTATAGTAAATATGATGACAACTAAACACACATTTTGAGTAATTCTAGAACAGCAACGTCTAATAAATTGCAACTAACGCCACTGCATTGTTTTATACTTAGTGCTACTTCCAAGCATATATATGAGCAATTAGAATAAAACCCCTATAGCTGAGGTAAACTGACAGTCGTGGTAGCCGTCTTTCACCGGTAATACGTGTCACCATTTTGCCAGCTACCACTGTCGACGCTGCTCTGTTTTTACTCTCTATCCTGTAATTCTTTTTTTATCAAAAAATTAGACAATTCCCCAGTTTTGGAGAATTTTATATCATACATATCTAGGACTTCTAGTATTAACTTGACTGTGAAATCCAGGAATTTAACTATAACAAAAATTGGGCATAAGACTTCGAATGCGATTAACACTTTCCCCAAGACTACAGAATTAGCGACATGGGACCGCCACAACAACAAGGGACTTTTATATGCAGGGAGATGCAGAAACCATTTGCACAATGAGACATTTGATGCTAATATAATTGGCAAGAATTAGCTTCTCCTACAGAGAACAAGGAATCTCTTTTGTTGAACGAGGGTTATATATGGACGGTCCAATTAACACTCTAGCCTCAGCGTCCCTCTTTCTCATTAACAGGACCGACCCATACACTCCCGCCCCCACCCACTGCCGTCATGCTCCTAGCACCTCTCCCTCCCACGGGACCATTCAAGGAGCTCCGCTGTTAACGGAGAGCTCCGACATCGGATATATTATTTCTGTTTAGCGAAATAAACCAAGTAGGAGATTTCCCCGTCCGGTTAACTTAATCGTCCAAATTAGATGCAGGTTTTGGGGCGAGAAACTTGGCTCCCGTCACAGCTATAGACCTACTGTGTCGGTGGGGGGGAGGGGTGGGGCTGTTTGTATTGGAGTTTAGGAAGTTTATCGGCTGATGGAGAGATGCGTGTGGGCAGGTCGGGGTGGGGTGGGGTTTGTGGGGGAGGGGTTAGACATTGCATTCATTAATTGCAATTTTTGCTGTTGGAGAAAGACACTCGATGGAATTTTAGTTTCCTATTTACCTTATTTATTTATTTATTTGATTGGTGTTTTACGCCATACTGAAGCATATTTCACATATACCACGGCGACCAGCAGGAATGTTTCACTTATACGACTGCAGCCGCCTATATACTTTTGGCTGTTGCATGACCGTCGTATTCGAGACAACATTGGAATGACCAAATACCTCCACATTTCCAAAATATTACATAATTTAAAGCAGGGCGTAAATATTTCCAATAAATGAAGTGTTTTTTATACTTTTCAACGGGATGGGCTAGTTAAGTTATCTGACATTATTTGATTGATGTTTTACTTGTTTCACTTATATGACGGCATTCAGCATCATGATGGGAAGCCACGGCCATTCACGTACGGCCGGAGAGGATTCCAGCGTGAGCTGGACTTGAACTCACAGCGACGGTAACTCGATATATATATATATATATATATATATATATATATATATATATATATATATATATATATATATATATATATATATATATATATATATATATATATATATATATATATATATATATATATATATATATATATATATATATATATATATATATATATATATATATATATATATATATATATATATATATATATATATATATATATAGTGTCTCATTTATTACCATTCATTCTGGTTTACTTCATAGTTTAATGTTTAATGCCGCTTTCTACACCATTTCGGTCTGACTATCAGACCTTCGACCAATGAAGCCGTGAGTCGTGTGTTCCAATCCAGCTCTCGCTTTTTCGGCTGCGGATTATACCCACGAGGTTTGTGAGGCACCTGTCAATGGTCAGTAGTCTACTCAAGGCACTCTGGTTTCTATCACCTATATAACTGGCTGCCGCCATGTAAATGAAAGCATCTTGAGCACGGCTTGAAACGCCAATCAATCAATGCATCCACCCATCTGCCCATCAATTTTTCGGTTTCATCATAACGATGTCTACTTGGCGGACACCAAAGTTCCTGCGCAGCCCATATGTACAGTGCTGCCTCACTAAAATCACCATGAGAAACACTGGACACTCGGCGAGACGTACGCTCAACCTCAGTCTTAGTAATAATCGCTGAACGGAGCCGTATTAGGCCTACTTGCCTTCTTCCAATGGGAAGACTGAGTTTTTACTGAAATGACTTATGCAAATGAGCTTCTCGCCTCTCACATACACGCGAATACAGAGTTTGGTGAAAACTTGTGTGCAACACATGCGAAAGTTTGTAACGGTTTCTTGCCGAAGGTCTGTGGCTTAATCCAGCTAGTCCGAGGGTTCCTCCAGGCACCCATAAAACTGATGGCTGTGGTATAAGCGAAAAAATTAGTCAGTACTGAGTTTAGAAAAGAAAACAAGCAAAGAAAATAATATAACTATTAAATGAAGCGCTTATTTCAATCATTTTTATAGCTCAGTTTCTTTACGCTGTCCGAAGCTTGCATGGATATCCAAGCCGACTATTGTTTTCACTCCTTCTACTCTTCTCATCGACATAGTCGAAACTTCGGACCCAGTTTATTTTAGTTCCCCAGGTTACATTTGTATTATCTTTTGGTGTTTTTAGTACAACAAACAGAAGTGTTAAACAAAACATATATTGCTTTAAAGTAATATTCGTTACCCTCACAAAACGGCCCTGACGAAATCCTTTCTAGTTCAAAATCTAGATGAAATTCTTGGAGTAAAAACGAGAAAGGCTACTAACCTGTTCTGGAGTGAACAGATTTGACTGTTGCCTTTGCAGGGATCCTTCCTAAATTTTTACTAGATACATAATTTGTTTTAGTCCTTTGGTACACTCCAAAAATAATCTGTCTGTCTTTAATAGAAAGTCTGTTGTTGTGTCGTAGTCAACCTAAAACCATGTTAGTCTAATAGACTCATTATGATGAATTAATGGAATATGCGTATTATATTTAACAGAATGATCTGTTGCATTAACAAAATAAATTCTGTCATCACTCAGACAACAGACTTTCTGTTAAATTTAACAAATTATTTTTTGGGCGTACTTTGTGTTTAACGTTGTAATAGAAATCGGTATTGCTATTGTCGGACTGGGACGTCCATTACGGCTGGCGAGGGTTATGCGAATGTCTGTTACAGCGCCTAGCTTTAGAAGCGTCTCTTGTGTGTTTGTGTGTGTGTGACGTCCATTACGGCTGGCGAGGGTTATGCGAATGTCTGTTACAGCGCCTAGCTTTAGAAGCGTCTCTTGTGTGTTTGTGTGTGTGTGTGTGTTTTTTTTTTGTTTTTTTTGGGCTGATGGGTGTGTAGCCAGAGAGAGAGAGAGAAGAAATCTTTCGGCACTCGTCTTAGCACACTTATGTAGCTTGTTAGCGAGTTATTCAGAACTTTGGCAGAAGCAAAATACTTCTATCGCCGTAATCGCTCGCTCTACACGTTAGATAAGCGGTCTATCTAGGCTGGTGTCTGTAGGGCTCTCTGCTGGTCCCGACGGGGTGCGGGTGCCAGATGGCTGTAACGCTCACCGAGACGAGGGGGTGCTGACGCTCTAGGAAACCCAACACCGACGAAAATGCAACCTGAGAAAGCAAACAGACTGGCAAGGTTACTAATTGCTCTTGAATGTGACATCTCTACTACACTGTACCAAGGCTGCGGTAGATGGGGCGGACTTTTAGCCGACACGGTGTATATACTTTGAAATTATTATATTGGAGGCTGTGTATAGTGTATTAAAACACATAGACGCACGTACACAAAAGAAAAAACCTTCCCCGCGCTCTCGTGCCTCCCTTCAAAACATTTTTCTCTGAAGTGCACCTTGCAACCTGCTCACACCCCTCTCAGTATAATAATGGCCCATTCCGTGTGATTGGCACCGCATGTGTCAGCACCTATTGCATTTACTGTCGTCTGGCCACGCCCCACTCATTACAACTCATCATCGCTGAATAATCGAAAAAAGGGGGCCACTCGTTTAAGCGGATAAATACGCGCCGTGCCCGAGGCCTGGATGCCTATCTGGCTAACCCCTTACCATATGTCCCAAGCTTTGACTACTGAATTTGTCCTCGCGACTGCTAAACATGGCCCAGTAACTGTCACGCGCGGGACTAAGCCAGAGAATAAACTGGCTTATTTGTTACACGAGATGTGCTGTACTCATACAGTACAAATGAAAGGTACATCGCCGACTCCATTAGAAGCGCTGTCGATCGTTTGCTCCGACATACTACTTACAATGAAGCCGCGGACATTGTGCAAAATGTAGGTCCTATAAACCAACAAGCGAAACGTCAGTTAAGTTTTTACTGAAATGACTTATGCAAATGAGCTTCTCGCCTCTCACATACACGCGAATATAGAGTTTGGTGGCATAGATAGTTACGAACATAATATAGCAAAAATCTTATGACACTCTGAGGGTGTCAGAACAACTAAAATGTATAGTAAACATTTTACGTGGTCTGGCGTAACTCAAAGCATTCACCGATGAAGACAACAGCTCAAACAGTTTGCAAGTACTGGGTTTTTCCTTTTTTTTTAAATAAAAATATGACTTTGCACCTAAAGAAGTGTAGAATGGACAAATAAAAAGAAAATGATATTAGTCGTCTGCTTCGTTTCGTGCACACGTTTTACACGTTCTAATATTCCTTGCCAGTTTACTGCTACCATAACGTCGAATTTCTATTCATAGTTGCTGGAACGAAGTTCTTAACCTAGACATGCCTTTTCTAGAACTACTATTATTTTACTTTATCTCAATAAGCCTCAAAGCCGTGATTACATTTTATATAGTCATAAAGAAGCAATTTAGACGATTCAGATTCGGCAAAGATCCCTTGATTATAACAATCATACAGCTTTTGTTGAAATATTTATGTGGAAAGCTCAACGGGTGAAATCCCTGTATGCCCTATGTCGTGGAAAAGAAATTTTGAACCGTTATTTCTTTCAGTATGGTTTCATTTGAAATGTATGAGATATATTGGCTATCTACATGCAGTTGATTTGAGTGAGTGTGTGAGTGAGTGAGTGAGTGTTTGGGGTTTAACGTCGTATTTAACAATTTTTTAGTCATATTACAACGAATGAATCCTTAGAGTGCATGCAAGGTGCCTCCTTGTTGCAGGACGGATTCCACCGCTCTTGTATCTAGTACTGCTTCAGTGAAACGATTTACCAAAGGCAAGTAAGCTGCACCACCCGAGCCATTATACTGATACGGGTCAACCAGTCGTTGCGCTATCCCTTTAATGCTGAAAGCCAAGCAAGGAACTTACGGTTTCCTCTTTCAAGGTCTGAAGCGTGATTCGACGCAGGATTGATCTTGGATATTCCCTGGATCTACTTTCCCGAGGATTTAGTTTGATTTCAACTCTAAAGCTTATATTACATCGTAGTATATATACTGTATAGTTATTATGTTATGGCAAATGAAATCAAAGACATCTTTGAACTGCTCGAACTTATTGTTATAACCACGAACTAAAGTGTCTAAATATTTTATGGGGACCTCGGTAACCTAGAGTATCATAAATGTCTCACGAGTCTCTCACTAATGCGAGTCATGTCTAGTGTCTTCGGTATTATACGTTATACATTGGCAGCATCACATTGGCGACATAACCTCGCCTTGCTACAAGAAGACACAGTATACATACACACACATCTACTCGTCGTCACATGACCGAAAATTGCTAAATGCGACGTTAAACTCCAAGCATCTATCCATCCATTCTCACTATAATGCGGTCGCTGCGATTGTCGTGGGTTTTCCCGTGGTCTGGTCAAGTTTCCTGCCACCATTATGCTATAGCCACCGTCTTAAAAGTGAAATATCCTTGAAAATGGTGAAAAGCACCAATAGAATAAATGAGTAAATAAATATCAATGATTCAGCATTTTACTGTTTTCTGTATTAAACCGAAAACTGTATATTGTAATATCCGATAGCATGTCACAGAGGATTTGGAAACCAATAATTTTGCGGACCTTAGCAAAAAAGAGTCAAAACAGCGTCATCCTTGTCGACCGTTTTCCTGAATTACGTGACACGTATTTATTGAAAGAAGTAACCAATGCGGTCGCTGTGAATTCAAGTCCAGCTCATGCTGGCTTCCTCTCCGGCCGTACGTGGGAAGGTCTGTCAGCAATCTGCCGATGGTCGTGGGTTTCCCCTGGGCTCTGCCCGGTTTTCTCCCACCATACTGCTGGCCGCCGATGTGTAAGTGAAATATTCTTGAGTACGGCGTAAAACAGGCACAGTAGCGGCTCATTCAGGTAGCAACTCCAAAACAGGCAGTTACTACAGTGTGGAGGGTGGCTTGGGGAAGGGGTTCGGAGGAGGGGTGGAGGTTACAAAACCCTGACCGAACCCCTGGGTAGATTTGCAGATCATTACGGACTTTGGGGACAGAAGATTTGTGCGGGAGAATAAAAGGGTTGACGGGAGAAGCTAGGGCTGTTAGTGGAGGGGGGAGTGGAAATTAGTATGCCGCACCTCGGCGATGGGCTGGCAGGAACAGAAAAAAGACGGGACGAAAAGCAAACACAGGTTCTGATTTGTAACTTGTGTGATCAACGCTCAACGTAAAAACATCCCCCCGACACCTTGATAATGAATAGTGTTTAATGAACAGCGTGTCAATGTTGACAATGGGCTAGCGGCTAAGCCTGAGCCCTGAAAGAGTACAAACCGAATAACCCGGACGATTTAAGACGAAAAGGAAAAGGGGTAGGGATAGGGGTCACACAGACAGATAACGGCCCAGTCGCCCAAAGCTGATATCCTTTTCTAGGTGTACAAGTAAGAATTAAATCTATGAAGACAGAGGAACACGCAGCGATATATCGTCAAACTCTAGAGTAGCACAGAGAGATAGAACTTCAAGCCTTATAGAGTAACATACAGCGATAGAATCTCAAACCCTAGCGTAGCACAGAAAGATAGAACTTAAACCTTAGTGCAGGACACAGCGATAGAACTTTGAATCTTGGTGTAGCACTGAGCGATAGGACCTCACACCCTAGTGTAGCACAGAGGGATAGAACTTCAAACCCTAGTGTAACACCGAGCAATAGAACTTCAAACTCTTGTTCAGCACAGAGCGATAGATTTTCAAACCCTACAGAGTAACACAAAGACTTCAAACCCTAATGTAGCACAGAGAGATAGAACTTCAACCCTAAACTTGGAGTAGACTGAGCCATAAAACTTCAATACCTGGCCTAGCACTAAGAGATAGAACTTCAAACCCTAGTATAGCACAGAGACAGATTTTCAAATCCTAATGTAGCACTAAGCGATAGAACTTCAAACCTTAGCGTAGCACAAACGATAGCACTTTAAACCCTTATGTAACACTGAGCAATAGATCTTCAAACCCTAGTGTAGCACTAAGCCACAGCACTTCAAACCCTTGTGTAGTATGGAGCGATAGAACTTCAAACCCTGGTATAGCACACAGAGATAGAGCTTCAAACTCTGGTGAAGCACAGAGAGAAAGAACTTGAAACCCTGGTGTAGCACATAGAGATAGAACTTCAACCCTAGTGCAGGACACAGCGATAGAACTTTAAACCTTGGTGTAGCACTGAGTGATAAAACTTCACACCCTAGTGTAGCACAGGGACACAGAACTTCAAAAAATTGTGTAACACAGAGCAATAAACTTCAAACCCTAGTGCAGCACAGAGCGATAGAACTTCAAACCCTATAGAGTAACACAGAGCGGTAGGACTTCAAACCCTAGTATAGCCCAAAGAGATAGAACTTCAAACCCTAATGTAGAACTGAGCGATAGAACTTCAAACCTGGGCGAGGTATAGCCCAAAGAGATAGAACTTCAAACCCTAATGTAGAACTGAGCGATAGAACTTCAAACCTGGGCGAGGCTCTGAGCGATAGAACGTCAAACCCTAGTGTAGCACAGAGCGGTAGAATTTCAAACTCTGGAGTACCATTAAACGATAGATCCTCAGCGTAGACTGAGCTATAGAACTTCAAAACCTGGTGTTGCAATGACCGATAGAACTCCAGACCCTGCTGTAGCACAGAGCGATAAAACCTCTAACACTAAAAAAATCAAGTCGGTCGTCTGAGTGATACCAGAATGTACTCTGTTATTATAACCTAATACAGCGTTATATTCAACATAATACCCTGTTAGCCTAATAGAATCTTTATGTTGAATTATTACAATGTGTATGTTATATTTAACAGAATAATCTGCTGCAATAGCAGGATGCATTCTAACATCACTCAGACAACAGGCTTTCTATTACTCTTCACAAATTATTTTTTTTAGAGAACCCTGGCAAAGCACTAAACGGTAGAAATTCAAACCCTGTCGAAGCGCTGAGCGGTGAAACTACGAACAGATATATAACCTGGAAGATACTAAGTGAACTGCTTGCCGGTGAATTAGTCCAGTACTATACATAACATTAGCCACTCATGCGGCAGAAGAAGGGTGGATATGCAAACACGTTCAAGAACTAACTGTTCCCCACCTTAACTGAAGTAACCTGCTCACCTCTGCAGTTACCGGGCAAACATCTTGACCCAGCGACCCAGTAGGAGCTGTATATATATATTGGCACGAACACTTTCTGAGTCCAAACTAAGTGATCTAATTTGTTGGAGCCCTGTATAGGTTTATACGCATTTTTCTTGGTCTACGGATGACTGCCTTAAGGTATTAATCTATGGATATAAGCGTCAAATCCGACATTCATATACCATTCGTAGTTCGTAAAAGGCTTTCCAAGTCGATAATCGCAAGCTCCATTTCCAAAACAACGTTTAACACTAACTCTCAAAGACAAAGGTATTTAAGAAATTATACAAATAAGAAATAAAGCCGGTAACACAAGAGAGAAGAGGTCATCAGTTTTCAATGATGCCCGACAGACAATGGATATTCCAGGCATGAATTCCATATCAAAGTTCAAATTCGTAGTCCGTGAATGAGTTCCATGTCAAAATTTATGCGGTCGCCGAGGGTTCAAGTCCCGCTCATGATGCATGCCTTTTTCTCCGGCAGTATACATGGGAAGTTCTGCCAGTAACTTTCGTATGGTCGTGGGTTTCCCCAAGATCTGTCCGGTTTCTCTCACAATAATTCTGGCCGCCGTCGTATAAGTGAAATATTTTTGAGTAAAACACCAATCAAATACATAATTCGGTACAGAAATCAGTCAAAAATAAAAGTGACTTTCATTCCGCATTAGAATGACATATATGTAATCTCTTAAACAGCATTAAAACACCAAATTTGACAAGGTACCTGTATTCATTATAAATAATATGTGTCAAATATCATTTTGAGCATAATAGCGTATCTGAAAGAGTATTCGTCTCCTCTGACCCGCCAGTATGTAGCATAAGTTCCAGGGGAATCCGTGTCGGCATTCCTTCGTCTATTTTGGTTTTACGCGATAAGCGAATTATAGCTAGAAGTATATTCATTGTTGCATGTATGATATGGCACTGCATGATTTATTTATTTGTTTGACTGGAGTTTTACGCTGTACTCAAGAACATTTCACTTATACAACGACTTCCAGCATTATATATAGTGGGAGGAAACCGGGCATAGGTTTTTTTGGAGGGGGGGGGGGGGGGTGTACTGAAGGATCTGTACATAGAACTTATATGTGCACTGTCTCACCGATCAGTTATCTGTGAATACAGACATCGATCGACCTCCAGACTAGGACGAGCCACAATCTTCTCCAGCTCAGTTAGACCATTTCCTCGACTTTTCCAGTCTTTTTCCTCGCCTTTTGCTGGGGACGGAATTGTGAATGTTTTGAGATTTGGCAGGCGAACTTGCTGGATGTGGCCAGCCGTGAAAACCCTATTAAGGCTCCATTATTTGTCGATGGCTCGTTGTTTTCGCCATGTGTTTCGTTCGCTAGTTTATCACTCTCCTAACAAAATCTCCCCCGCTTTACCAGGCCTGTGTAAACACACAGTTGTAGCGGGCGAGTCGCCGGCTGTAATAATATTATTGGGAAACTCGACCCTCGCTGACAAGTGGCGCACTCATCAATGTATGGAAGTTCCTAAGCCCCATCTGCACGGTACAACACTGAGAAAATATGGAACCGGTACAAGCAATATGATGGCTGATTTGGTGTGTCCAAGTTATTCCATCAAACGACTTTAATGAAACATTGGCAGTCGTTACAATGAGTATAATCCTCTTGTAAGTATAATTATTGGCGGAGCGTCCAGAATCTCTGGCACTCTGTTTCATGATTGTGTCTAATTCCTCTTAACCCGGGCGTATTGGGGCTGTATATTCATTGTGCTGAATTTTCCACCTTGGATATATGAATACTGATTTCACCCATTCGTCTATATACCTTTCCAAGATCATTGAAAGCTGTTGACTGCTTCTACTGGCATGATTCCGTCCTATTTTAACACTGCATACTTCTTGGTTCTTTGGTGGTTTGTGTAATACAGGTACGTCGGTTTTGGGAACTGGCCTTGCGATTATTGCCCTGGGATTGCCCTTATTGGTTGACGGCTGGTATACGAATGTCTGTTTCAACGCATAGATTGACTGAAGTTTCTTGACCTTTACAAGGGGTGTAATTCTCTGGTAGGAGGTCCGCATGAGGGGTTGGCGTGCAATAACCCAGGAGCTTCCAGGAGCTTTCGCACATTGCGATCGCTGTCTTTTCCGATCGTACGTGGGAAGTTCTGCCAGCAATCTGTGAATGTTCATGGGTTTCCTTTGGGCTCTGTCTGGTTCCCGCCCATTATAACACTGGCCACCGTCGTATAAATGAAATATTCTTGGGTACGGTCAAGAACACCGATCAAATAATTAAATAAATAAATACATACCACAGTTTCGCTAACCTGAGGTGCTTTTTATTTTTAGTTGTGAGTCCAATTTTTAGTTTAGTCCAACGGCTTCGTACCTATCTATGCTTGTCTTTCAATCTATCGGTCGTTCAAATTTGTGATCTCTTTTTGATAAAATGTTTGATCTCGTATAACATAGATTTATCGGAATATTATTAACATTCTATCTTTGAACGCTTAGGCCATTCGGATAGCAAGGGGCATCCCTATAAGTGAAAGGCCACATCGACGTTTTGCGGTGTATCAGGGTTAGTGTTTGTTTCTTTTGTGAAACTGAAGCTGGATTCGAACTCAAATTCTCAGTATTGAGAGGTTACCGGTTAGAATTGTGACATTTTCATCTGAGTTGCATATCAAGCGAAAGCAAGACTTACGCAAAATATAAATTGGGGACCGCAATATATAAACAGGTTCGATTTTGAACTCACATTTCCCATAAATTTACCGTAACCAACCTAATCGCGCTTCCATGGTTACATGGTTGTACGTACACTACTATTTATTGCTCATTACTTAATACATCTCTGTTAATTGACGTGATCACGAATATGACGTCATACGTTACGTAACACGCCCCAACCGCACAGTTTTCCTCGTCCTATATTGGACTGTAAAGTATAGCTGTCATGGAGCTGTAAGGCATATAATGAACTGGCATTTCTTGCTAATTGGAGTAGAAATGACACGGCGCGTAACTCGACCACATCTGCCACGTTACGCAACTACCTGAGGGGAGACTGAATAAATGAAAATGTAACCAGGGGTCTCATGTACAGATAACATTATTAAGTACATGTTATCCCGTTCCAAACTGCACTGCGGCTCATTAGTGTCATAATTACAGGTACAGATGCACCTGTCTGTAATTAACATATACCTACCGTGGTAGTTTGGAACCTGTCAAGTTAAGGCTCTGATTTTGCCCATGTCCGCCCGCGGGAGTTCGATACCAGGTGCTGCTGAATGTTTAACACGCAGTGTGTGTAATAATGCATCTTATAATCCATGAGTATGTAATTTACGGTCATACCAGTTTGCTGACAAGTTGTCATACCAAAAACAATAATGAACAACATATTACACAGCTTGGACCCGACTTATACTTTATTCAAGAAAACGTTGCTCATTATAGCCTTCGTCATCTTGAACAAATTTATTTATTCGATTTCTTTTTTTAATCGGTGTATTATTCCGTACTCAACAATATTTCACTTATATTTCGGCGGCCAGCATTATAGGGTAGAAGGAAAACGGAGCCGAAGGTAGCTGGAAGACCTTCCAATGACCTTAACGCAACTAACAATTTTTCAATGATACGTCGGTGGTGTGGTTGTCGGTGACGGAAACGCGAGTAAACTATTGTCCCTCGCTAAAAAGCTGGTGACCCGGCAGATTTAAAACCGCAACCAACTGCATGGGAGGAACTGGATTCGATCCTGCGATCGGACTGGTCAGCGGCAATGCGGGTCACTTTAGCATTTAAAGTCTGTTTGTTTCGCTGGCGTTGTGTTTAACTTCGTCGTCCGCAATATTTCAGGCATATAATGATACTATCGCCTTGAAACAAACTGCATGGTCAGAAACCTAGGCTGCCTCACTGGAACACTTATGCACGACACCAGGCGTGAAACCTAACCCAGCCAAATTATACTGACACAGGACTGGGCTCTTTAATATTGCGACCGCCAAAATATCACATGAATAATATACAATACATGATATAGTGATCCGAGCCAGGATTGAACTTGGGTATCGGTCTAAATTTATTTATTTATTTGTTTATTGATTGATTGATTGATTGATTGATTTTTTTTACTTGATTGCTGTTTAAAGCCTTAATCTAGAATTTTGTACTATAATACGATGGTAATAGGAATTATCGAATCATCGAGCAGATATATGCAGTAGTAAATACATATATAAAAATGCGCAAGCACAAAACAGACAAAAACTGTATTTTGTTATCGTACTTATTTTTTATTTATTCTCTGTGCAAATATACTAAATTTACATATCGCAATGGATTGTGGGAAATCTCGAATTACCACGACATGAATTTGTACACGTGATCTTTGATGAACCAATCAAAAAGTAGTCTCATTCTGGAACTAATAAGTAACATGTATAGTATGTACATCAATAAAACAATTTCAGTAAAACCCTCTCGCTTGAAATTTAACCGATCATTCTTTAATCGATTATAATTACATTTAATTAAAAAGTACCCTGTTTATTTCGGACCAAACACTGACAGGCCCTGTGGAAATATAAAGATATACTTGTGTGTTTACACACTCTAAAAATTGGTGACGTCTTGCACAAAGCACGTGTGTCAGTATATGGTACATTTTCTGGCTTGTGCATGAGGAATTCATGAAATCCATTTACATTAAATCTATGACAAACCCACTCACAGTTTTTCCCCCCAATTTTGTTCCTGTTGTCGTTATTCGGGAGATAAAACAACGTTTCGATGTTTGAGTGTATCTGGAGTTTTGAAAGTCTAGGAAATAAACATCACTATCATTTCTATAGACTTCTGAAACGTTTAACTGAACCTTATACATGTATATAGAACAGCATCAATTAGATTGGTAAGCTAGAATTAAATTTTCATAATTATTAGGCTGATTTGAGAAATAAATGGACGTCTCCCCAAGCTGACACAACAGGCTTTGAGCATTGTACAATGTGTTTAGCACCTTGACACTTTCGTCTGAATATTCAAAATGACTGATTCCTTATACTCTATATAAATGCCAAAAAATGACCAATAAATTTGCTATGTACCAAGTATTTCTAACACAATGTATTTCAACAACGACTTATTCCTGTATGTTTCTACACTCCAAAAGAATGGAGCTCTTTTAACATATATCAGTCAAAGTGACATGACACCCTGTTGACGGATTGAATTGTCTCTTTTTTTTTACAGTGTATCACATTTCCCTGCAGTAAAAATATCCCAGGGAACAAATATCACAAACAGTCCACGCATACATCAAATTACATCATGCTAATAACATAGTTGAGATAAATAGCACATTTCCCATAAAAAAGACAAGAAGAAAACATGTCACAGATGCAAGGATCCTGTAGAGCGTGACTTGAGAATGAAAAGGAAAACAATTTTGCCAACAACATCGGACTAGATTACCGGGATCACCAGTTGAAAGCTAACAGTCACGAAGTATCGTCAAAAAAATGTTACAATAAGTTTCATCATATGCGAGAAAAAAATGGGATATTTACCCTGTTTTCTATGTAAAAGTGCAGTTGATTAGGCGGATAAATGCTGGTGTTTTGGTCTGGCATTAACAATGACCCCTAGCACCTCAGCCTTTTATATAACTAACCAGGAATAAAATATATATACCAGACAGGATTGTAAAGCGATGCATATACAGCCATGATTATTTCACAATGTGATTTCAACTTACAGAAGCGTTTTAGCTGGACAATGCCCTCTTTTCCTTTCCGAAATCTGTTTCAACGACAACAATTCTTTGTTGGCCCAAATGAACATGTGTGTACCAGACAAAAAGACCAATAAAGAGCAAAACACGTCTGGAAATGTCGGCCTTCGAGGCATAGGATAGAGGTCAGAGGCGGCTGAAGAACAAAACCATACGTGTAAGAAATCTCGAGGGTGAGACTGAGCGCAGGAAAAGCGCGTGGTGGAGAGGGGCAAAAAGGTGAACTCATTGTTTTATTTCCAGACGACTCGTTCGCAGGAATAGTATACACAGAATTAATAAAACCAAACATAGTATTGTTTCACGTCAGCTCCACTTGGTAATAGCAGACAACATACATACTACATTCTGCTATGTACTGTAAAACAAGTATGACTTATTAGTCTCTCGTTATAACAACGCTGTTGTTTTTTTTTTTTTGCATTTTGGCTTTACAGCTCAATAGATATGAAATAAGTCGTATCATGTCTTAATATAACAGAAACACATCGGTATATTTATACAGGTTACGAGTGTTCTCAAAAAGTGAAAAATAAAATAAAGACCAAATTACGGAATCTTAAACAGTTGTATCTTTAAAAGCAGGTAAATCAGTCTGCCAAAGAAAAGCATTTAGGGTTTGTTTTGCAATAAAACCGGAAATAGTACACTGCTGAAAAATCAGAATTAGTCCCTTATAATGCCTTGAAACAATGGTGTTCCAATCAACCTAGAAAATATAGCTTTATTATTTTTAATTAAAAAATAAAATAATGACCTGCACAAGTATCTGTATATATTTGTGTCATTACGATGTAAAAGTTTGCCAGCCCAAATTTCAAATACATGAAGTGTCAAAATACTGACAGAGAACTGAAAAATTGAATTCACCAGTAATATACAAGAAGCAGAAAAGAGTTCAACAGCTTTGTAAACTATACATGACAATACGGTGAAACTAATCATGTATAGGTCTTTGTAAGTTTGTGTCCGTGTACATTTGGCAAACTGAAATGGAATTCATAAAATTTGGCGATGCAGATTCAGCAGTTCAAGTCAAAAGGTAAATTGTGTGTTGTCCAAGGATCATTATGTCACCTTCAAAATTAATACACAATAGTTATCCAGAGGCTTATTATGCTGCACGGACTGACTTCAAAACAGTAAGTTTGCATGCATAGGGATTTCATGATGGAGGTCAAAATACTATATATACATACAGAAGCAGTATTATGCCGAGTTCACGTCAACGGAAAGGTAAGTTTGTAATTATATAAGGAATTCATTAAGAGGTTTAAGTCGTCTACACGGCAACTCCTTCGACAATAATATTGAAACGTGTACATAGAAGTCATAGATATATAGTTTGCAGTCATTTTAAGACTAGTACATTTTTATACTTTTTTTTACTTCATTTGTAATCTTGAGTAGATAAATGCAGTCATTTCATCAGACCATTATTTACTTAACTCTCTGATATCTAATCTAGCGTCTATCATTCCAGGTCGTGCGCATTATCGAAAAATAGACAAAAGTGTTATGTTTTCGTTAAATCTTAATTCACTGAAACAATAAAGCTGTTTTATTTCTGAAACCCTTCTTTTTAAATTCGGGATTGTAGTGTTGGGCAAAAATATACTTTATATGATGTATTGTCTTTCCACAATTCCAAAGTTCGAAAATCCAGAGCCAGGATTTTCATCTTTACACCAATGGTACTAGGAGTTTAACAAAGTATTGGCAGGGACTGAAATGTGCTGATTCAGCACTCTTAAAACGCTTAATGAAAACAGATAATCTAATCAAGACTAAATTATTGGATGCAACAATGGATTTATTACTGATGTTATAAGAAAAATCTGGATTTGCAAAAAATATGTCCTATATAAAAAAAGAACAACGAATAGACAAAATGTAAAACGAAAAAGAAAATGTTGGCCCATGCAGATATAAATTCAAAAATGCATCTTCATGGTGTATACATTTGTACGTATGTCTTATAGCCATCATTGTCGCCTTTTTGAGAAAATGAAGGAAAGAATCTATTTTGTGAAAAACAGACTTCACACAATTTCCAAAACATTTTACACTACACGTCGGTGACACGAAAACGATTTACCCTGTTGTTATTATGGAAGATATTCGATGTTCATTTTTTTTTATTTAAACGACGACTTACGATTAAATTTTACACTATAATGCGACTATATTAAGAGACAAAGTTCACACTTCAAGACTAAAACATTCAATTTCTGTAGAAATATTATTGCTTTTCTTTTCTGGTGTATATATATTTACAGGAACATATATATAAATCCAGGCACCTGGGCAGATATTAATGAAGTATAGAAAAATACCTAGTTCAAATTGGGGTTACCACGCATGTCCGTTTACACACAATGGTGGACAGATGCAAGTTTGGGAATTGACTCGTACGTTTATTCCTGATTGACTCGTATCATTTGAATAATATACCATGAAGGATAATAGTTGTCTTAGCTGTTTCAAAAGGTCTTTGAAATATAAATACTCGGGCTAAGTGCCTACAGGTCAAAATCAAAGCTACGTTTCCAGCTTTAGACTGTCGTTTTTTTCATGATAAACGTGAGGAATTAATATCAGTTTTAGATTTTCTGGACTCTGTATACCATATGACATGTGCATTGTTTCATTCAGATTTTTGATCTATCTGTATAAACACCCACATTTTCTGCATCGTTTCTTAACAAGTGAGTCAATATTTTGTCTACCATCGCTTGGCTTAATCCTTAAATATGGTAATTCAAAGAATTAACATTTCCCTGTTGTACAAGCATTATTTAAAACTTTGGACTTCGCAGTCAGCATAAATAAAGAAGGAAAAAGACATAAATAATTATGACAACCGGAGCTTCTAAGAAAGTAAGAGTGTAAGGAATCATTATGTATGTAAGGGTTTATGCCAGGGCTATTATGTCAAATGTTGAATTATGCGTATCTTAAGAAACACCATCTCAATTAAAAAAAAATCTTTTTTTTTCAACAGATAAAAAAGCACGATCAGAAAAAGTTTATTTTCATCTAAATTCTTTAACTGGATCGAATTTAATTGAGAATATAATTTGTAAATTATAAAATATTTGCACTTGAATATCACCCACATCATATAACTACGAGTCAGTGGAACGGCGCTCCCACTTCAGAAATACTATAAGTACAATATATACAAAAATTAAATATATAGCTTCATTGATATCGTAAGAAAACAACTATAATTATTCCACACAGAATATCCTGTGTGGAATTAATAATTAATTCGTCCTAATATAAATGGTCTAATGAAAGTTTTTTTTTTTGAATTCTGTACACTGGATACAAAACACGAGTATTCCATCAGCGGTTCGATTTTCAGTGTGTATAGAGAAAGTTCAAGGAAATGCGGGTATCATTTCCATGTGTACGCCTGTTGTCATCTCCATGGGGTTTGTGTACGCTGTTTCCATGAGGTTAGCATACACTTTTTCGAAAAAATTGGCACACCCTGCTGGCATTTACTTTTTCCAGTTTATGTGTACACTTTTCCCAGGAAATTTATACACACACACACACTATATATATATATATTTTCTCCTCGGAAACACACTAATCCGTGCGGCATATCCTCTATAAATATCCATGAGGCATGAAACTGCACACTTTTATTTCCTGACAAATCATTTGCCTCGCGCTAAACTACCTTGTGTAGCAAAAGCATCATGGTCCATGTAAGCCAAGGTATTACGCAACCTGAGATAGGAGTTATTCCCCTTTAGTTTCGCTTTTGTTTTCACTACTTCACAGGGGCTTATAAGTCGTAGTCAACTAAACATGACTCAAAGGCTGCTGCTTGCTTGTCGTGTAACCTTGGTTGGTATATTTATTCCGACCAGGCTGGGTATATTCTCCCCTTTGGCAAAGTCTACGGTAGAACCGTCGCCAGGATTCCAAAGTCTTCCCAGTCCATATCCAGAAACCGGAAGTGATGCCTACTACGAGACACATGAAATATTTTAACATAAATACTGAAAAGTCTGGCACTGCGGCTTCGCGACTGCACGGACACGTAGTGCAGGAACACGTAATCGTCTTTTCCCACCGAGGCCTCATGTGCTGTTCGTAGAAATAACACGATATCACGATGGTGGCAGAACTGTGTAGAGTACAGAGAAAACTCCGATACGAATCATGAGTCGCTCTAGCTTATCAGTTTTGGTCCTTCCCTGCTGTTTTATCACATTACGTATTCGGAACAGCGACACGAAACCAGCCAGCAAGAACGACGTGCCAATGATGAGATACACGAACAGCGGTGCTAACACAAACCCGCGAAGGTTCGCGATGTTCTGGTTGCCGACGTAGCAAATGCCGGCGATCGGATCGCCATCCACCGACGACGCGGCCAAAACGCCAATGCTTTTAACGGAGGGAATCAACCAGGCTGCCAGGTGAAAATACTGTGAGTGGCGTGCGATAGCTTCTTGTCCCCACTTCAAACCGGCCGCAAGGAACCACGTGAACGAGAGAATCACCCACCATATCGACGACGCCATACCGAAGAAGTAGATGAGGAGGAAGACGACAGTGCAGACGGCTGGACCCGTGGTCTCGTATCTTATTATCCTCCCTCCCAAGACCTCCTCACACGCAATATCCTCTTTGCCCATGACTAGCCGGACGATGTAACCAATGCTGACCATGAAATAACACCCACTGAGGAAGATGATAGGACGTTCCGGATACTTGAATCGCTGCATGTCTATGAGGAATGTCAGAACGGTCATTAAGGTTGAAATGCAACAGAGTACGGACCAGAGACCGATCCAAAACACAGCGAACGTTTTCTCCTCCTCTTCTTTGAAGTACGGGCTGTCGCAGTTTAGGGCACAGTTCGATATGTTCCCCGTGGTAACCTTGTTGTAGTGGCCGCTGTTTTTGGTTAGGGGCACCAACGGCGTCCGACACCCACAGGAACAGTTGGGTAAGAAGGTATTTAGAATGTTCAGGTGTTTCTTGAGGTCGGGGAGCATCCCAGGTGTTTTGAGGCCAGGGTAGTGGCGATTCTTGGTTGGATCCTTCGGGTTCATTTTGGGGTTCATATTGGGGTTGATATGACTCGGAGTTTTAGGGTGGTATTTGGGAGACGGTGTGGATTTTTCCGTGGTATTGGCATCCATACACAGCGTACCTTTAGAGCCATACTCCGGCAGGTGCTCGCAGTTCATCCGCTCCGGCCACGCGAAGCCATACTGCATCATCAAGGGCGCGCAGCCCGCCTTGGCCCGCTCACACACCGACCGACACGCCGGTAGAGGCTTCTGGTAATTCACCATGCAGATTGGTGCGTACATGCTGCACAAGAAAAACTTGAGATCAGAGGAACATTGAATTTGTACCAGCGGCCAGAATTGGTGAACTTCTAAACCGGCTTCCTCCTGAGTCTCATGGTTAAACTGATTCGGCATATACGTCAGGTTGTAGCCGATGCCCTTGCACATAGGTATGGTGATCTCCTGACACTTGCGCTGCGAATCGGCAGAGGTATTCGCGACACACAACACCGTGATAAGTAATCCGACGGTGGAAGCTGCACGGAGAGTTTTAATCTCCATAAAGCCTGGAGGTAAAATTCTGGAAGCCCGCATATTTATTAATAAGATATATCTGTGTGTGTTATGAACCACGGTACACACGATGCAGTATTGGTTAGATATTCACCTCGGGCTGGTATGTCTCATGGTCCCTGTAGAATCATCGCATGATATATCAACTCCTATTCACACGATCACACGGTCAGGAAATCCGAAGTACCGCAGACATAAAAAAAAAACGATCAAAATCGTTTCGAATAATACAGCACAATTTCTTTTTACAATTCCACCTTGTCCCTTAATAATCCAACATATCCACAGTTCTTGTAGGGGGTGTTCGCATTAATTTCCAGTCCACAGGAGTGGTAAGCGCCTAACACATTTCCCCTTCGGTCCTTTGCGAGTATACGGTACAATAGAGATTACACCCGCGGGTAACAACACTTCCCTCAGCTCGTCAGAATACTTGTTTGCTAGAGGCCTCGGGCGTAAGCGTCTTATTTTGTAAGATTTCCCCTGGATTAAGCATGAAGCTCTTGTGTTGGCCAAACACCCTCTGTGAACACCACACGTCTCTTGCCTATAGGAATATATGTTATGGGTTGCGAGATGGCTGATGCTTATACAGCCCCTTTAGTCGGCCAGCCCTTCGCTTGTACAGACGGACAGAGACCGTGGGTACATAGATTGAATTCACCCGGGCATTCCCAACTCGTCCTGTCTTCAGAATCTACGTCTGCTTTTTACCATCAATCGTCTCTCAAGCAGAAATAATGAACTCTACCGGGGCCTTCTTTTCACTGGCCGCTGCTTGTCAGTATAGAGCTGTCAACTCATTATAGGCTTTGACAAGTGACGCAAACTGTCAATCATCACCGCACGAGCTCCGTCCGTCCGCGCGCTGTGGTTCTGACGTCACTGCTTAGCTCCGCCCTTCCGACTTCAACGATCGACCAGTCACCTCGGGTCCTGCAAGACATGAAATAAAATACTATACTATCATTTATGAAAGAGCTTTCACAGACGACGGCGACTGTACAAGGTTTGTGGCGGGTCTCGGCTTTACAACACACCCGGGCAGGTTCCCGCTAGTCGAGCATTACTAACTAAACGGCCCATTGTTGGATTCGCCCGACCGGACCGACACTATACAAATAGTAGACGGTCCTTGTGAATGGAGCGAAAAAGCATAGCATGCGATTTATCAATTTGGTACATTTTTTTTCTTTCTGTGCGGAAGATTTGCTTTATGTGTCGGTCTATTGTGTGTGCTGCAGTCTCTTCTAATATGTTCAGTCGGTGTGGGTAAAAGATGAACTGACAGCGTGGGCAACACTAATCACCGCTCTTTTATGCCGGAGGGAACTTTTGTACACCCCGTGGCTCGCGAGAGGTCTCGAGTTTTAAACACGGCAGGTTGGCTGTTAACATCAGCAGGCAACCATAGCACCCAACACGGCCTAATCGGAGTTTTATTGACCCGTTAGAAAAGTAAGCAAAGGACTAAAGACGGCGTTGACAAAATACATGGCCATTAAAAAGATTTATTTTGCAACGGAGTCAAGGCTAAGTTTGGTACAACGCCTCTATTGCGGTGAGGGCTACCTACATCACCGAGATCACAGCGAGACATTTTATCCATGAGCCTAAAAGTGTACTTATTGCGCGTGCTGCCAGGTTCGCTAACAGTGACTTTCAACTCCAAATAGAAATTTGCCACACGATTGCACTTAATAGCCTGAAAATGCCACACACAAAGAATTGAATTCTTTGGGAATTCTAGTTGCCATCGCTCTGCTTTGGCAGATGTCTTTGAATTTTAAGATATGCATTCACATTAGATGAATATTGTCAGCCGTATGGACACTTTTAAAACTAAAAGAAAATCTTAAATATCATGGTGGACACGAATGTATTAACATCTATCGGTACAAGTGCAACAATGTTGATATAATACGATATTTGCAACCCGCAGCAATCTTTCTAGCTCTTTTTCATTCAGAGTAAATTTTAGTACAGGTACAAAGAAATGAATGACAAAACGTCCTTGAATTCTTACACAGTTCTTCAAATAACGCACTATGCCTTAAGTAATCTTGGCAAATATGCCAAACTCTACCCTGTTCAAAAATGGTTCCAAATTATAGCAGTTCTACAAATATTTTCAACCCGCAGAAGAACATGCAATTGTATTCAGAGTAAAACTTAATGATAATTGTACAAAGAAATGAATTGTTGTTCACTCGATACCTTAAATCAAGTCATTGACAAATATACCAAGATGAGCGTTTTTATACAGAAAACAAACTCAGCTGTACATGTTTAAATACCTGATCCTAACACTTGTATACGTGTTAGAGATGCTCGAAAAAAGCCGCTGTCAGCACTCGTACAAAATCTCAAAATGTCCCCTTAAATTCATCAGCCTTACACTTGAATACACGCCGAACGTGCAGACACTGTATCTCCAGCATATGCAATCGTATATGTACATGTACGCTTAGTTATCCACCTTGTCATATGACATTTATTTATTCTGCAAGGTTCCAGTGCTGTTCTATTCCGGCCGCGTTCCCTCTGTTGTTTGGTAAAATAACAATCTATCGGTATTTCGGCACAGTGATGATGTACATGCTGTTACCAGTCACGCTTCACTGACTTCCTAATTGACAAGGCGAGGAAAATCAATCCATAAGGCTTCGTATTAAGGGAGTTAATCTTTGAAGCAAAGTGAAGGGAGGAGCCATGGCTTTATCAAGAAAAAAATAACAGGCGGACCAGAACGACGTTTTGTCATCAGGTCGTAATTTTGCCAGCATCACAATGATTGTCGGTACGAGCGTTCTGGGTGGGGATTTTTGCATATGTGGTAACGTTTTGTCTGTTACAGAAACCAACCCGGTAAAAAGCAGGAAACCCTTCTAACGCACACCTGTCAATCCAGGTAAATAACCCTATACAGACAAAGAGGTTGCAGGTCTCGGTTCGCCTAGTTCTCGACAGGTAGGTCGCTATTTCTTGTTACCTGAACTCACCACTCCAGCTCCCTGTGGTAATGGCCCTTAATCAGTGGTACTTATCGTACCCAACGAGATGCCTCATGCCTTTGTCCTCGCTACGCCAAATGGTCTTGTCGGACGAGGTAATGAACACTGCCAGTGGTGTTATTTAACAGGTTCCAGCACTTGTTAATACAGGCTGTGACTTAGTTCTTCATTGTCACCAAGTCCCCAATACCCCCCCCCCCCCCCAACTCGCCCCCACCATTTCCCTACCCGCAAGAGCCCAGTGATCAGTCCAACCATTGTACGGCCCACAAGTAACAATAGTCGTCATTTGAACCCGTCATCCCTTTCGAAATGGCCTCGTTGGCAACTTTCACGAACATTGTCCTTGATGGACGAAGAAGGGTTTTTCTTTTTGCCCTTTTCTTTTCTAGTCAGGATAGCTGTCGTTAGACAAGGTAGACCGTAATTTCCCTTGCCTCCTCGCCTCATGCACGCAGCCTCCAGCTCGACTGACAAGCGCCTTTCGCCATGTCGTCGTCGCAAACAAAGGAAAAGATATGAAGCCGGAGAATTTGCGACAAAAGATCTTTCTGCGAATGCGCGTCTCAAACTGATAATTACGACAACTTTAAAGAGGAAGTTAAGTTGTGGCAAAAAGGCCATGGGAAAAAAGATGCACGTTTTAATCGTGATTTAATCTCATACGACCAGACACATGCATCCATTGTCAGAGGGCAGAACAGAAATGTTTTAAGAAATCCAAAAGGAGTTTCTTGTCGTTTCATAAAGTACACGTGAAAGGCCAGGCAAAGGCTTTTAAATCAACCTATCATGGAATAAGCGAATCAATAAGCAGACCAATCTCCATAACGCGCTGTTGTATGAATACATTACACAACTTGGTAAACTAAAGATAATTTCGTGCACTTTGAAGTTAGACTTATGCCTAAGAAATCCAACAACATATAAGACATGGTCGGTTCATTCTTCATTAATTGCTTGCTTCGATGATCACTTAAGATGTGGGTGTTAAGCTACAATTTTGCAGTCATTTGACGACTGCTTACTACGTGGCGTTAAGCCACAATCATGCAATATTTTCGATGATTGCTTACGGTAGGGCGTTATACCACAATCATTCAATGACTGTTTATGATGTGGCGTTCATGCACAAAAATCATGCATCTATTCGATGATTGCTATATACAGCTTGATTGGCCGATCGGTTAAATCGGGCTATAAATCTTTCTGAAATTTTTTTGGAAACGGAATGGCTATGAAAGAAAAACAACATGTCGCATATGACTTCATTCTCACCACCCCATCCACATAAACCCTAAACACGAGGTCGAAATCGATAATGCCAAGGCTCTTTACCAATGACAACCATGCATTGACACTCATCCCTAAAGAAGGCTGAAGCGAAAAGGAAAGGCACATACACATCAACTTAGGCTTGTTACAATTACAGGAGAGAACCAGTGTGTTCATTCACGCAGGTTTAGTTCGATATAATCGATGATAGCGAGAACAGGAGACGAACACATTAACTACAGGTGACAGAGAGATACTCTACCTGGTATTATAGCTATTATAGGCCAGTTTCCTGCATGACCCACCCTTGATAATTATCACATCTGTATTTATCTATAATCGGTTGATATACATGTGAGATTTCAATAATGCATGTCATCTATGAACATGTGACTGTATACGCATGTGTATATATAGGATTTTATACCCTGGAGATGTTCTAAAGTTAAATCTAGGTGTATATAATATTAATAAGGCGTACATGTAAATAAGACACGCCCTTTGGCCCCACTGGGCAAATTGCAGATTCATCTATTTCGTCGGACTGTGGTATGAGAAAAAAAAATCACACCAAATTTAGAAAAAAAATTCATCCAATAATGTAACAACAGTTATTTTATACCTTTTCAAAGCAATGCTATAAGAAAGACACACCCCATTCGATCTCAATATGTATACGCCTTTATGTATAAATACGAGTACATGGGTGTTTTGCCTTCGTGGAAAGACACTGATATTACGATTCTGTAAGCTTCACAAACTGCTCAAGATAAATATTGCATCATAGCTTGATATAAAAATACAATACATGAGAAGCTAGATATGCATTTGTCCTATATAGTCGTCGGCAAATAGGCATATAAGTGATTGGTGTGGAATTGCCCAATGAATGAATGATTAAGGCCAAACGCCACCATGTAATCGGCAATATTACATGATATTCATGCTGGCTAAAATATAGAAGCTAAGACAATAGTTATATATTATTATTATTATTCCGGACATATCGAACCGAGGATTTTCGTATCCCCGGATGTCATTTGAAATATCCTGATGTACCAACGCTGCCAAATGTTTAGTCTACTTGTAGTCTGCTCAAGTTTCACCCATCATGAAGGAGTGCATGGCTTCAGGCTTTTGTGTCAATGGAAGTTCATCAATCTCAATCAGGACTATATCCCAAATGTTGGTGTTGACATGAAGCGCGTGGCTTGTACATTTATATATATATATATATATATATATATATATATATATATATATATATATATATATATATATATATATATACGTCGTTTGTTTACATGACACAGATTCTCACCGAAACCTCCATTCTCTCTGTCTACACGTCCCCCTCACCCCCCCCGTCAGCAAGTGAACGTGTTTAACAGAGGCCGGTCTACTTAACTAAACAAACGTTTGATACTTAACTTGTATTTATTAACTTCCACAATACAAACATTTAATAGTACCCACATACATTTAGCCACTTACAGCCACAATGACAGCTTTACCTGGCCACAATATGTGTGTAAACGCTGTTAACATTGTATAGACATGACAATGCAAGGATTCCTTGCATAAAGTCGCAGACGCGTTGTCTCCAAAGGTGTTTTTACTGAATATTGTATGAATAATAAAATGTACTTATATATATATATATATATATATATATATATATATATATATATATATATATATATATATATATATATATACACAAATGTTCAGATGTATACAAAACGCGCGAAGGATTGTGCTCTTGTTTGTTTGACTGTTTGTTTGTACAATTAACCACATGCATTAATTGCAAACTTCGTGTTTGCATAAGTACTGTATTTTATAGGTGCCCTAGCCATAATTGTTTATAGAGGCACATCACGAGGTCTACACTGCTGACAAGAATTTGCCGTCCATTACTGGTTCCTTGACGCTAAGATCGCTGGTTCGAAACCCGGACTCAGTTCGCAGTATACTATATAATCTATGCTTTATCCGGAAAGTGAAAATCCAAAATAACAGATATTTTAAAACAAATATTATTTTATATTCTGTTTTTACCCATGTTATACGCAAAATGTTGAAGGACCATACCTCCATATTATCGTATCTGTGAATGACCCTACACATGATAAAAGTGACATCACATTTAACCCACTGGATTATCATAAGCGGTGTAATGGAAATGCATTACCCACTGGACTATCATGAGCGGTATAATGAAAATGCCTCACCCGGAGGTACGTCAGTCATTCACCAATGTAGTCTCTCGTTCGAGTTCATGTTTCGCTGAATCGACTGCGGCTTTAAGGCACGACGTTTGACCAAGAGCGCGGAGGTTTCCTTCCAAGCACAAACCTAATTGCCGTCAGGTATATACTTTAAATCACAAATTAATAATACTGGATTATACTCTCGCCACAATACAAAAAACAATGAATTTGCGTAGATCCAAACACAGCTTATTAATACGTATATCCTACATACTAAAGACTTTTTTCAAATCATTTATTTTCATTTATGTAGATATATAGAGTTTGAAATATCATAATTAATTCAAGCGTGGAATAAGTCGACTTATTTGCATAATCTGTACACGGCATTCAGTGTAAACGAAGGACGTACTGATTTAGACATATTATCCCATTTCAAAATATATCCGAGATCCTTCGTATACAATATTCTTCAGTTTCCAAACAGCGGAGAATGCCCCTAAACTCACTGTATAGAGCATTAATATAAACTGGAAATTAAGTGAAACCTCCTCGGTTGTTCATTTCTGTGCTAATCTTTTTATCAACATGTATAATTCGGATTATTATCTGCTCATTAATTCACCTGAAATTAATTTACAAACTATCAGTATTCATGCCAGTCACCGAGTATAAATTTGTACATATTTTACATTTTTAACTATACATCAACTCGCTGTTGGCAACCTGTAGATGCATGTCGCGCTGATATATTATATATGCCCTAAACCTGGCCCATCTGAACGTGACTTCTCGTCATCGATAAACTTACAATATCTAAAACCTATTTCAGAATTTACTCAAAAATTTGTTCGCTTGATTATACATTTTAAGCAATACTAAATGCTATAACTGCAGCATGATTAATTGACGGAATATGTTTGCATAATATATGTTGTAACGTTTACAAAATTTACTACATTTTATGCTATAAATGCTATACCTACAGCACATTTTATTCAACTGACGGTTTACCGAATGTTTGCACGATATAGTTTTTTTTATAACTTTTACACAGTTTGCTACATGTTTATCTAACAAGATGTCTGTAATTGTTAGATTTTATACAACATGCACAACGGGGACATCGTCGTCCATAAAATATACCGTTTCCATAAAACATTCATTAACTGAAACAATCTTTGTTACATTTTATACAGTTACAAAATGCATGTTACAAGCGGTCTTCCGCTACATGCATCGTTCCACAAAATATACTGTAACTAAAACAGTTTTTGTTTCATTTTGTACAATTACAACATGCATGTTTCGTAGATGTGGTATTCCAAAAAATACAGCTTGTACAAAATGTTTACTGTACAGT
Source organism: Liolophura sinensis (assembly GCF_032854445.1). Lineage (NCBI taxonomy): Eukaryota > Metazoa > Mollusca > Polyplacophora > Chitonida > Chitonidae > Liolophura > Liolophura sinensis. The sequence goes on along the minus strand of NC_088298.1, from coordinate 5,282,343 downwards.
CTTTGTTGAAATTTGATATAAACAAGGTAACAAATGTATGTAATGCTTCGATTGTTGACAACAAATATGCTTTAACTGTTACACTTTTGTGTTACATTTTATACAATCAATACTGGGCCCAATAAATATACCGTATTGTATATATTCACTTGATAGAAACTAAATCATCAAAAAGCATACAGATCATTCCGATGTCGCTATTTATTTCTTTATGAATATTTATAATTACTGCACTTATATAATTATATGCAAACACATCAAAAATTATTACCAACCAAAAATATTGCTTTCTAAAGGCGTCAAATCTATGACAAATCACAAACAGCGCTTCAGTTTTTTTTCGTTATTGTTTGTTTTTTAGACAAAAGGATTGGCTTTTTATTACAGTTCAATGTACAACAACAGGATATATTTAATATTTTTTATACTCTGGTGTGTAACATTTCTTCCCAGTACTCAGCAATATTTACCCTGTATTTTTAGCAATATGTTCTCCAATTACTTGGTACAATTTTATCCGTGTTATTTGCCGTAATATTTAAACTCAGCATTTGGCAATATACTGAGCTGTTTTAGCAACATTTAGGCCTAATCCCAGTATTTACATAGCAACACGTAATCCCAGAATTCAGTAAATAGTTTACCCTTCAGGTATGTACATAGTGGCCAAATCTCACATGAATAGGCTATATGTGTGTACTCGTACTGCGCCCTGTCCTAAACTTATGGGTTATCTTCTTAAAAACACACAGGGAAAAAAACCACGTTCGTGAAAAAGTAAATCAAGCCATCGTGATGTGACAAGCCGTAAATGAAATCCTCGGCTTGGCGCATTCCGTGGAGACTGGGTTAATGGCCGACAAGGAAGCACGGACTTTACGTGAGCGGGACACTTCCCTGCCTACACGACCACTTCCTCAACACACAGAGCTTGTTTATATTTAGGTAATGCCGGTTATATTTGAACTTTCCCCCCGTGGTCTATGGAAAAAAATGGTTATACACGTGGTAAATATGAGTCGAGTATGGAACGCGGTGCGGGGGGAGGGGGGGGGGGGGGTGTAAATTTGTCCAAAACTTCAATCTGCACTAAAAATTTAGCGATGCGGAAAAAAGGTGTAACCAGTGTAACCTAATGTAAATACACAAAAACAACAGAATATCAGTTTTCAAGAAGTCATTTATATTTTCTTGCATAAAATGTGACACGTTGTGTGAGTTTATTTCATAAAACGAATATATAAAGAATCCTGCACTATAGAAGTATTTTTCTGATTTTGTCACTGTGCAGAAATATGCAATCTGGATGTATATTAATTCAGCACACTGTAATGATAACTTTAAGAAGAAAAACAATTTAATATTATCACCGGTTTATTTATTATGTTTTCATCCCCTTTATACCTATGTGGTGACTTTCAGAAACGTGTAATGAGTCAAAGTATATATATACAGGATCCTCGTCTTTCTCTGCACATATATGTGTAAAGGAATAGGTAAGAAAATATGTCAACATTAACGACTCCATACACATCTACATACAACTTCGATACGACATTATACACACATACATATACCGCGCATAACAAAAAAAAATTCGCCTATGATGTATATATAGATGTATATATCATATCATCGCAGGCGGACTGCTCCATCATACACATACTCGTGTAATAAACTGTAACTCTATACCTACAGTTTACTATGAACGAACAGCTCGCCAGAATATTATAATGTCGTATCGAAATATTATACATTTGTTAAAAAAAAAAAAACTCGCACAACATTTTTTTGGAAAAGTTCATTTTTAAGTTATATATATATATATCCATCTCAACTTTACAACCTCATCAAAACTGCCATCTTAACGCTCGATTGCATTTTTTTTTTCATCTTTTTCTTTTTTTTCTGCCTCCCTCTTTAGTCGGTTTTGAATGTAACACGTGTTAGTGTTTACACAGTGTTGAAATGGACGATGAACTTGTTTCTGGGGGACGTGTTGAACACTCCCAGTCGGTGGGAACAGCTTTATACCGACAACTCCATGTGATGGCCAAAGGTTGACAGACTGTAAACAAACGCCGACACCGAATTCCTACGCTTAATCAATTTAGCATTGCGTTTTTGACACCGCGGAATAAACATTTTATATGACGAAAATGTGGCCCGACTTTCCGAAAAAAAAAACATTCTATTTTAGCAAATTAGTATGCAATTATTTGTGAATTAAATCCGATCTGTTCAGTTTGCCTTCCAGCAATTGTCACAGGAGCCGAAATGATTGGGCAAACTACACTGCTTCTGTAAGACTGGCTGAGTGGAACTGTCAGAGAAAGAGAACTCGGCACACGTTCAAAATGCTCTATCACGATGAGAGGATGAGAACAACATTTTATATCTGTTACCGATCTACAATATATGATAAACTCTCACATAATGTTACATTTAAAACTTGAATATTAAATTTAATATTTGTAATATGAAACGCATTATGGGACACAGTGTCCAAAAAGTGTTACAAACGTTAAATACTAATGAAAACGTGCAGTAATTCATTGCTGTACAAATCTACTCGCTGCAGATAAAATTACATGGATTTGAAAGCTTGTTGGTTTACATATCATCAGGTTTTAACAAACAAACTTTGCGTCGTTTAAATTACACAAGTCCTAAACAAAATATTGCCTAGATATAGAGTAATGAGCTTAGATGTGAACTTGTATCCGTATATTTGTATATATATATATATATACATATATATACGCAAAGTTAAATATGAACCCCAGTAGAACTGTTTATTTAAATTAAATACACACACACACACACACACACACACATATATATATATATATATATATATATGTATATATATATATATATATATATATATATATATATATATATATATATATATATATATATATATATATATATATATATATATATATATATACACGCGCACATACATAAAGGCTTATTCAGGTCCAAGCTGGTGCAACGAAACTATTTAGGAAAGTGAGGGGGAGTGTAAAAAAAATACAATTCAGCGACAACACATTCACGTTTCCAATTATCTTTAGTAGAGTTTTAAGTTGGTCAGGAAATAAGCTCTTTCGTCTAGTAGTTGTACTGTACTTCGTCCAAAGTGTCACTACTTGACTGTCGGTCCCAGCGCCGAGTGTATATGACAAGCCAGCCGGAGTTGACGTCGACAAGTTTGTGCGGTATTTGCACAAACCAAGAGGAAAGACGAGAGTCCCATTATATCTCTGGTCAGAAGGATTTTCCTTATCTTATATAAAGATTACCGGCTTGACGCGGACAGTGTTGGTATAAAATGTTTGTTTTTGCTTTTTGTTCATACTGGCATTGCATAACGCGCAGTGCGAAAAGTACACACAGTGGCATATACTGCCTGTCAAGGACAGGCTAGGTACGGCGCTGTGTGCGTGACACTCCGCCCCGCGTCGTGCCGTCTGTCAGGCGGAACTCAGCCCAGCCACTTGCCGTGGACACACTTCGCCGTGCTATAGCCACGGTCTTTGTAAACAGGCAAACATTTGTTTATCGTCGCTATTTAACACTTGTGCCCTCCTCCCCCATTCCAATCTCCAAGTAGCTCGCTAATGTGCTAACCCTAGAGAAATCGGACGCCAGCATTAAACGCTAAAACTAAATTAACAACGAAGTCCCTTCCTTTTTCTCCCATGCTTGCGTCTTAAACATTTTTAGAAGCCTTGTAACTGGTTTAAAAGTATATATCCCTGACCAGTGTTAAGAAAATGATCAACCTATAGACCGCTTAAACAAACTGATCTATATTCCATAGAGAGAAAGATTTGCTCCTTTTTTGTCGCCTAAAATTTAAAACCCTGTAATTCGGTGAACGTTTGAACATTATTTCAAGTGTCTCCCATGCACCAAAAGGTTAAAAAAAAAATTTTGCAAAGAAACAGAAACGACACGTCCGTGTTTAGCTTCCTTACTATGCATTTGTCGGTTAATGCGTAACTCTATAGACATGTCTGTCATTAATAAGAAAACTGTGCCACAACAAATTATAAAGCAGGCAACTCATTTTTTGCTGATTGATGCATGCGACTTCTTAAACGTTTGAAGGATTTGGTTCTTATAAGTACACAAGTTTACACAACTTCGAGTCAACTAAACACAAAAGTTCAGCGAAATGATCACTAGTATACGAGTGATATAAATACTAATAGGCCTACATTCATCTAAATAAACCAGTTATTTTCCTTGCAGGTAAATTAGTTTATATGGATGGTTTGATCAGCTTTTGATGACACTTTGTTTAATTCGAAACAGTCCATACTTTTATTTATTTATTTAATTGACGAAGGTTTAATTCCATGTTATTCAAGAGTCGTATATTGCCTGTGATGTGTATAGTTGTACTGGAAGTTGATTTGTCCTACTGGAAGTTGATTTGTCCTACTGGAACCATAACGCGTCAAAGCATTACATTAAAATCCATGGACAACGTGGAACTTTTTTAAGTCATGTTACAGTTTGGGTGTGTAAAAAATAAACGCCCGGATAAAGGTGTAAAAGTCTACATATAGATCCATATTCTAATGATGCTTAACTTAACAGCAGAGCTGATACGCCTATCACGGATTTCCCTTTTAACCTGTAGCATTATTTAGGCCTGAAAGGTCTGGGAGATAAACAAAATGCGACTCAAAAGTAAACGAAAGCTAAAACATACCTTGTTAGGCCTTGTTCAATGGGTAAGGTAATCCAACTTAATAAATCTCCTAAGATTTCACGCAGATTTTTCTCCCGAATTTTATCCCAGTCGTGCAACATCCGTCGTTAGCTTATCGCTGCTTACTACTGAGCCAAGCTTCAACCTCTCGTCTGCTGATAAGCAAACAGCGCCACCTAGCGACCGAGAAATGTATCACAGTGGATTCGGAGCACGTTCCTTCTTGCGCTGATCGGCGACTGACAGTCGACCGGGCTCTTGTAAGTCGGAATGAAACGCTGCAGAGATTTGATCGAGAATGAGCTATAGAGACACGAAGGGGATTATGACGAATTTAAAAACAAAGCTCGTCTCTTTATGTCCCCTATACTCGGTCATGTAGGCAACTTTCCAGGGGGTGTTGTAACGCGGGGGGTGCAGGGACGATTCTAAAGGAGATTACCAATCCTTGACCAGTGGTCAATCATCAATGATCGTCCAATCAGCTTGCGTGTCGAGTAACCAGTAAGACCAGGGTAGCTGGACACCCGATGTTCAATCACCCGCAAACTCTGACACATGTCAACAAGCCGAGGCCGAAAATCAAATATTTGACACTATCTTTATTTCAGCAAGGCTAACACGTGTTGCATAATGGCGGATATACAAGTTTGTTTGACCCTTTCGGTAATGGCCGTCATCAGACGTAATCCACTGCTAATTTACTCCCGATTTTCACACGAATTCACTTCAGCTTAAGGTAATTCCTTGTTGTACCAAAGATCCTTCAGAGTTAGAGCGGAATAGCCCTGTCTATCCCAAAATCCAACGGATATGTATTATCGTGTATGCATATACGCCTGTTGGCACAGGACTGCAATTGTCTGTCACTTATATATTCACTGCACCTTTTCCTCGAATGTTCATCGAACCTTGTAAGTTAATTAAGTTGGCAGATTTTGTCCAGTGCATAAAATAATTGATAAAATAAAATATATCATAATGCACTAGTCGGTCTACATTACTGACTTAAGTCATAAATTACAAATGCTTAAAAAACCAAACTCAGAACTACAAATGACTCAAACTGTGGTTGGTAAATTATTGTCCCGCATTTAAGAATCAGTTTGTAAATTTTAAACTCCCTAGAGCAAAACATTTTAATTTTAGCTGTGTTTGAAAGTTTGACATAAGTCTTATTAAGACTTTTGATAAATATACCTCATGTACGTGTATAGTGTTTGCAGTATTCAGTTTTGGAAATACATATTTTTGATAGACATACAGGTTTATATCCAACATCTATATAAATATGTCCAGCGTTTATCCCTGTCGGCACTGTAAACGGTCTGATAATTGTGTTCTCTCACTGATCAAAAACCAACAGTAATGAAATCAAACAAGCTGATTATCCAGTCATTCTAATAACACAGCTAGTGGTTTTCATAAATATATAGTTTAAATACAAATCTAAATACACTAGTTATGGTGAAAAGTGAGTGATAAATGCATCAGCACGTGTATTCATTTATTTGACTGGTGTTTTACGCCGTACTCAAAAGTATTTCTCGGCGGCCAGCATTATGCTGGGTGGATCAACATGGTTAAAGTGCGCAAGATGTCGTAAAATTCAAGATATGATTTTGTAGACATTGCTATATGAGACATTCACAGTACACAGACCAAACCAGAGCAGCGACGACAGTGTGATATCTGACAAATGATCACACGTAACCGGTGAAATACGGCCTGTAGTCAATTTACCGCAGTTAGGGTTTTATTCTGACTGTTCATGTAAATGCATAAATAATAGCACATTACATGACGCCTAGCACCATGGCTTAAGCAGGACTAGATATACAAAAACACAGTGATGTTAATTGCAATTTAGTGGACGTCACTGGTCTACAGATACTCACAATGCAAAGACGTCATCACCTTTAATAAACAATACCATGAGAAAAATGCAATGTTTATGCCAGGTAAGAGTTTTCACCTGACCATTCCATTCTCCAAAGTCTAAAATACGAAGGATTTGATAATTACTACATTAAAACTGTCACGAATTGCAAATGCAGCAATGATATATAATACCTCGCATGCAGATAAGTCCAGAAAATAAAGCTACAGGCACCTGTCATATATCACATTTTACTGTATTTTGGAAGTCATGCAGTCGGTTAAGTAGAATGAAGGTAAAACTGAAACCTGTGATAAATTATTAATTGATAATGAAAAAGCGTAATTTTTAAAAAAGTAATTACATTGTACTGCTATATTTTTGTGTCACCTAGACATTATATTGTTCCTTGATATGACTTTTTTACCTGTACTTGTAATCAAATCTTCAGTAGGAATTGTTATAAAAACAAATAAAATTTTGGTAGCAATAGTTTGTTTAAAAGTTTTAGATAAATAGTTCATCTATCGAAGGGATTGTCTAGACGTCTTTGGGTTTGAGCTGGTGCATTGGCTGTATTAGAGAATACGCTTTTCATAAAGGGCTTCCATTTGAGTGGGCAAATTCAGTCACATCTCAGTCAGGAATGCCTATACAAGTCCTATGGTTTTATTTATTTATTTGATTGGTGTTTTACGCCGTACTCAAGAATATTTCACTTATACGACGGCGGCTAGCATTATAGTGGGTGGAAACCGGGCAGAGCCTGGGGGAGACCCACGACCATCCGCAGGTACGGCCAGAGAGGAAGCCAGCATGAGCTGGTGAGACTCCTGGGTCATTACGCTGCGCCAGCGCGCTAACCAACTGAGCCACGGAGGCCCCCCTATGATATTAAGTTCGTCCATTACTGATGTTAGAATAAGCTATATTATAAGCCATTATCTGGGCAGACGAATTCAGGTACATTTCCGTCACGAATGCTTATAATCCTTGGGTATTTGTTTCGTCCATACTGCTGTTAGAATTACCTACTTATGGAAATTTCAACGCGATGAATAAATCCAGTCACCAAATCCAAATCTCTGCTTCCCTAATATATATAATGATTTTAGTAATTAACCATTGTTGTTTTGCCCTCTCCTGCCTAACCAGGAACGGGTGTGGCGTCTTAAGATCCTTGCCCCACCCTCCGGACATATGGCATGTTCACCAGTGGAAGACGTGGACAAAGGTTTGACCACTAATAATCTACCTGAGTGCTTAATACTCAGCACGATGCATGTGGTCACTATAGTGGAACGAGATCGTCTTTGGCCAACTGCATCAAAAGGAGTATGTGGTGGGTGCGGGTGGGGTGGGGTGGAGCCGAGTCACGTGGTTTCATTCGGCCGAACATTGTCGTACCAGCAATTCATCAGGATGATGGAGGAAAGATTAATCTCAAAGCAAACGTCCCGAACGTCTTCAAGAGACATGTTCCACCGATTATGGGCTAGTTTCATTAAGCACTGATATAGAGTCACGTTACCATGGTGACGCTATGTCGTTCTTCAGTACGTACTGGCTCACACATCTCTAAACACAACAAATAATTTTGAACGAGAAAACAAATTTAAATTTCTTCCAAGTATGGCTTAGCAACTCGTTCTATTTTAACCCCGTACAGAATAAACTAAGTATCCATCCGTTGAAATTCGTTTGTTTCGTGAAATTCCACAGGACAAGGTCATTAAGCACGTTACTGCACAGGGTTCTATGAAACTCAGAACCACTGGGTCTGTTTAAAGGAATTTAAACTTTTAATCCTCAGTCATGGTATTTTAATCTAGAGGGAGCTACCATCGCATATGAGAATAATTATTAAGTGTAGCATTAATTGATAATGACATACACGTAAATCATTTTGGAGGCAAAGTGTGCCCCATGAAATGTCTAGATAAATCGATTTTAATGAACATGATGGACAAAAGACTCAGCTGATATGCGTTAAGAAAAGGGGAGTTTCAAGTTCGAGCTCTGTTGTAGTTGAAAGTAAAAACAACCCCCACGTATCATGTGACTTGTGATAAATGTCAGGCAACCTGTGCAGACATTAATTTCCCGATCTCTTGTCTCAGTGTGTTCCAAAGGCACAAATCATACCTCTGTGCTTTACAGACTTCTCAAGTTCACAAACGTTCAACTCCGCAATTTTCTCCATCGTTTGTCTACTCCAAATGATTTTTATGAAACTTTCCTTCAGACGCCCAGGTTATAGTAAATGTAATCCTGCAATAGTTGCCTAACATTTTCGACAGGTCACATGATACAGTAGGACTTTTTTTTTACATTTAGCGATCAAAGAGTTCGAACTCGAAACTCCCAGTAGAGGATTGGAGGTAGGTGAGATTTGTGAGGAGTTGGGCTTCAGAAAAATGGAAGATGACTTGTGTAAAGTTAGTTATCTAGTGAGACAACTAATTTCAGAACAACAGAGCACTCAATAGCCACGTGACCCCAGACAGCAAATCCAGTGAGCGGTCCACCCGGAAATTGGGATTATGTTAATCAAAATTCCGTTACAATATCGGATTAATCATAGCATGCTGTTCACAGCGGATTACCACGATAATCCGCAGATTTTGTCCGCAGGTGGAATGAGGGAATTGTCCACTGAGCATGGTCCAAACATGGTCGCCGTATTCGAACATGTCCTCATTGACACTGATTAGCACATTGTAATCTAGTTTTTATAATTGACTGATTGATGTCACACAAAAAACACAAAACAACATTTCACTTACAGACCAAGGTGTTTAGCCAAAACTACTAAATACAAAGCAGCTCATGCTGGCTTCCGCTCCGGTCGTAAGTGGGAAGGTCCGTCAACAACCTGCAGATGGTTGTGGGTTTCCCCCGGGCTCTGCCCGGTTTGCTCCCACCATAATGGTAGCCGCCGTCGTATAAGTGAAATATTCCTGAGTACGGCGTAAAACGCCAATCAAATAAATAAATAAATAAATACAAAGCAATGAAAGTTTCTATGTATTCGGACCCAGGGGATTTTAGAAAAGAAAACAATTGGAAACATGGAACTACTTTAGTATAACAATTACCATTTGAAGACATTTCCGAACTGCCAGTGAAGCTCACTTGTTCTGTGACGTTATGAAATCACAGTGGCTAACACCGGGAATGGAATGAAAAGTGAGGTCTTGGATGTGGTGGACTCATCCATATCATTACATTTCAGATATACAGGGCTGATCCCGATCCAGCGTGTTTACAATAAATAGACCGCTTCTTCCGAAATATAAGTCACGAAAACATATATACGCGTATCCAGTTTAACTGTGACTCTCCTTCCTTTCTGCTGTCATTCCTCCGCCTTTTCGCATATTTACAATTTGTTTATTCAGGCTATATTCTGAAGGCATTATTCTGTGTAGACTGACAAAATTATACTCTTTGTGAAGCCCTGAAACTGACCATCCCAACCAATGGATTTTTGTCTCCAAAATCAAATTATACATAAGTATCAGTTGCACTGAAATTTACGAATTATGTATTAGAGGACATCATTTTTTTTCTATATTATTGTTGACATATATACATGAACCAAACGTCATAAAATGTTTCCTCTCTCTACTGACAGTTTCTTATTATCTTGTATATCAAATTAGTAATCAGTTCCAAAGTATACATGTTCCCAGGCACTGTTATCATCACAGTGCGCGTGACAAACAATGGTTTTAGAACGAAGCAAAGCTGAGTAGCATTAATTGGTATCCCAAACAGTATTCTGTTCACAGTTTCGTCGTAATCATCACTGATTTGAAACTTGGTATACTAATTTTTCAATCGTATACCAATCAACAAATAATCTTGTGACAAAGTCTTTTTATTTTGCACAGCCTATATATATATATATATATATATATATATATATATATATATATATATATATATATATATATATATATATATATATATATATATATATATATATATATATATATATATATATAATTGCAATAAATCCACTGCGTGATGCACGCATATGTGTGCATTGTTATTCACACGCTGCATATATACGCAGTTGCTGTTGATCGCATGCAGTTTCATGCGGGGTATAATTGTATGTGCGTTGCAGACAGTGTTGCAAACATTCTTGATCGTTGCGTCGCAAACGTTGCAAAAACGCGAAAAGCACAAATCCAAGCTAGAATAAATGATGGGAATGAGGTACACTTTCCCGCACAATCGCGATTCGGGTCATATACACACATAAAACGATCACTATTCTCTTGCATTACGTGAGTATACCGTGTTATCAGTTTGCCCACACATCGTTCTCATGACGGTTGGAATGAACAATAGGGCTGCACATGCAGTTTTTGGCCCAAATAGGGGAGTTTCGAGTTGGAGCTCTTTTGTTGTCAAGGGAAAGACAGTCCTACTGTGTCATGTGACTTGTGAAAAATATTAGACAACCTCTGTTAACATTAATTTACTGACCGCTTGTCTCAAGGACCCCTTTCCAGGGGTACAAATGTTATCTCTTTCCTTTAGGAACTTCTCAACTTCACATACCTTCAGACACTCAGTTTTGTCTGTCATTCGTCTTACCTATATTGCTTTGTATGAAACTTTTTTTTCAGACGACCATGTTATAGTGAATGTGATTAAAAATGGTTGCCTTACACTTTTGACAAGTCACATGACACAGTTGGACTTTCTCTGCCTTTCTCTGCGATAAAAGAATATCTCTCTTAAAACTCAAAACTCCCCTATTCCTTTAAACGGAAAAGTCTGTTGTCTGAAGGATGTTATAGAACACACTCTATCATCACTCAGACATTCATTGGAATCTGCATAGATGTACGCACGTGTAGTTATACCTATAACATCTAAGTGGGGGAAAAATGGAACCTAAGGAAAATAGAAATAAAAAGACAACTAATGAGTAAAACAGGCTGAATGAAGGCACTCGAAGTGCGCCAACAATTGCTGAACCGCATATTTGGAGGTAAACAGTGTTCTCGTGCCATCGATCTTTGCAAAGGTTAAACTGATATCCAGTAAATGACGGCCCTCGTCAATTCTTGTTACAGGGGAAGAATTTAAACGTATCATTGTGATAAATCTCAGTATTGTCAGAGGAAAATTAGAAAAGCGAGCGATGTGCATGTCCGTGTATAATATCAAGCAGGCAGGAAAGCAGTCGGCAGATATAAATGCGTTATCGAAGAATCGGAAACAATTTGAGATATGAATTATAACATGGTCTCGGGCCGGTTTGCCCGTGAGACGAACAAACAGGTATTATAATCCCAACTTCCGTATCATTCTAGCGTCGGGTTAAGATTTTAATGTAATCCAAGAAAGGATACAGGTGGACTGTTGCGATATACGGCCACGTGACCGCGAGACTTGCCAGTCTTCTTCGGTGACAGACGGGCTGGAGACACGCAATTAACAAAAATGAAGCGAGTTGAACAGAGAATTGAGCACAATGCGTGGACAGCGAATATCCGAAGCCGTGTAAAATGGAGGTAATGCCTGTATTCCGGAAGAGGAAATCTCCTGTTTCTTTGAACGGAAATGGAGTTCCGAGAAGAATCTCTTTCGACCAAAGCTATACAGACATGATGGAGCGACGTTTCGCGGTGAATTTCTCCATTTAGCACGAACAGTTATCTCAATGAACTTTATAAACCGGAAAACATCATGGGGCTCTTTTTTTAATGACCATAAAGTAAAAATTTGCCGATGAAGATAAATAGTGGAAAAAATTTATAAAACAAGATCAGCCATTGGACGACTGAGGTACAAATATACTCATTATAAGAAATTTAAATATCAGCATAAACTCAGCAAAGTTACAGTACAGTTACGCCTAGGATTAGCGCGTCCTCTTCGGGGGCGGTAGATGCAGGGTAAACCCTGGGTCGGGTCACACTTAAGACCTTTAAAGAGGATGTTGTACCTTCCTCGCTTGGCGTTCAGCACTGTGATGATAGTATAACGACAGGTTGACCTGTATTAGTATAACGGCTCGGGTGAGGCACCTTACTTGATTACGGTAAGTCGTCTCAGTGAAGCAGCACTAGATAAAACAGCGGTGGGAATCCGTCCTGCAACAAGGAGGCACATTACATGCACTCTAAGGATTCCTTCACCTTCATGCGACTGAAAAATTGTTAAGTACGACGCTGAACCCTAAGCACTCACTCACCCCTAGGATTAGCAGAAAAGTTGTGTAATGTAAAGCTATGGCAATGAACCTTTGAAGTACCTAGATCTACACCCAATACAGAGCCTATGTGTAGCGTGTCTATATATACTGGACAGTTGACATATACACACATACAGAGCTCCAACAACACTAACATGTAAAATACATTTTGATCATTTCAAGAATGAGATATTTATATTTTGTATCCGACCTTGAAAATATGCACGGACTGTATATGAGAGTTTGAAATTTGAATAGAATATCAGGCCTACATAATACAGTGTAGAATATAATTGTCTTAATACCTGCATCAACCCCCCAACGACTCTTGCTTCTCTCTTGCATCTTCCCTTCTTTTACTATGTATGCATCATTTCTTAAATACATATTCCTTTGGGCGTTATAGGTTGTTTTGAAAATGGATCTTCCGCTTATCGACTTGCAACGCCCCTTCACGTTTTCTAATGCGTGATATATATCTTAAATCCACGTTTTCTAATGATCTTTGTCACGACTCGTGTTGCATAAGAGACCACCCTTGAGGAAATGACAAACACTGTGATACCGTTCTGTTTTTTTTTCCTGTCACATAACAATAGACACACCTTGTATGTATACACACTGCAAACGTACGCCTAAAGTGTCTAGAATGTCTACCATACGCAAGGCGGATCAGTTTCCATATGGAGCGATCTGTTCAAAATCTGTACAATTCTTTTCAGTCCTGTTATAAATCACACCGCTGACAAATCGCAATATCGCAATAAGTCGTATATATTTATCACATCGGGCCTCTGTGGCCGAGATGGTTAGCGAGCTAGTTCAGCGCAATGACCCAAGAGTCTCTCACCAATACGGTCGCTGTGAGTCCAGCGCGTGCTGGCTTCTCCTCCAATGACATGTGGGAAGGTCTGCCAGCAACCTACGGATGGTCGTGGATTTCCCCTGGGCTCTGCCCGGTTTCTTCCCATTATAATGCTGGCCGCCGCCGTATAAGTGAGATATTCTTGAGTACGATGTAAAGCACCAATCAAAGAAATATATACCAGATCTAAACAGTGTTGCACCTCGTCGTTCGAATTTACACCGTCTATTTGTTATTATGCACTTTATCATGTACAAATAAGTCTGCATGGTAAAGTGACCTATATATACAAAAATCTACACACGAGACAGCCACAACTGGATTCGAACGCTCCATCTCACCAGTGAAAGGCTATAACTCCAAAGGAGAACCCATTATACGACTAGGTCAGCGCTTGAGCAATACAGACTTCATGTTAATAAACCCACAATATGGTATATAGAGGTGATCACTTCACTCTTTATATTTATTTATTTATTTATTTGATTGGCGTTTTACGCTGTAATCAAGAATACTTCACTTATACGACGACGGGCAGCATTATGGTAGGGTGATACCGCTTGATCTGTTAAGTCTTGATTGATCTTTCATGTTGTTAAATTGTTAAAATGGTTTGGGCGTTCGTTTCCACAAGTGTTAATAAAACATAATTAAGTAAAATTTAATCAACAAAATCTTTAAACGATATAAAAATCATTTTCAGCTTGCATAGCCACAACAGGTTCTGTACTGGAGAAGTAATTCAAATAAGAGCTAGGGAATAAAATGATATGTTCCGGATTTGAACTCAGATGTCAGAGCGAAGTCAAATGGTTCCAAACCACCACGCACTCACACTCCAGCAGTCAAGATGAAATTTCCCGGTGCAGAAATAAAGGTTGCATAATTCCGCTTGCACAGAGGGAGCCTGGCAATTGTCGGGCCGCTTCCTCCGCTACGGACCGCCCTCCATTCTTCACAGATCATACTCATCAACGGCATAACGGCTTTTAAAACGTTTCCTCTAGCCCCATGCTGAAGCTATGCAGAAGCAATTATCACGAAGGGAATCCAGATTCTGTTTAGTGTTCTGCCCGCTTGTTCTTTAGTGCAAAGTTTTTAGCAGGGGGCAAATCGACGTAGTCATCTTTACCATATGCATGTACGGAATGCGCTCTGGTCGCCACGAGGCTTGGGGCTTACTTGTATACACCTTATTGTTGATGTTAGTCCAAACCCCGTGTATACTTGTATTATACTTCAATAATCTGTCGGCAGCAAATGCTTAACGGAAGACTATTTGTTGAACAAGGCAACCGAAAGAAAGAAATGTTTTCGAATATTGCTCCCAGAATTACACAAACCTTTCCACCGAAAAAAAGTTCTTCCACCAAAAAAGCTTTTGTTGCCAAAATATGGAATTCGTCTCGCGCCAACAACGCCGTCTGGTGGCGCTGGTTGTCCTGTCTGCGCATGACGAAAACGTCTATTGATAAATATTTCGCTGGATAATTGAAGATCTGACCGCACGCCAATGTCTGGGAAAACGCCGTGGGCTTTTGTACTGCTCTATGAGGACGACCCAAATGAAATATTCCATTCGGCCAACTGGGCGATCATTAAGTCTCTGAACCTCGTTGCCGCCAAACCAAGGTCGTTTCCTACCTCAAGCCAAAAACCTTGGACCAAAGGAACAGTGAGGTAACGGCAATGAAGGAAAGTCGGTAAAAGGACGCCGATTTGTGGAGTGAATGGATACAGACCAGACGGTTCGAGGAGTTGTGAAAAGGCACGGTCTTGCTGGGACGGTCGTCGCGAAAGGCGGACAGGAGATGAGAGTAAATTAGCGAAGTGAAATGGGCGAAAAGTGGGATTGTTCTGAGAGAACTCTAGCTTAACATGGTGCGAAAATGAGAGGCCTTGCTCGTGGTGATTAGAAGCAAGCCCCGTGTACGCCTGGAGGCCCGTATTTGTTCCGCGCTTCTGCTCGCGCTCGCTGACCTCAATTCACGCTTCTGATTGACCGCTGATGAAAAAGCCCGGATGTAAAAATTCCACTGAGCAGACGACAGTTGCCTCGGGACGTAAATCTCGTATTAAGCGAGATATTGAGAAGAAAGGCGACAGAACGGCCTTCAATTGCATCTCGCTTGTTCTTATCTTCACCATTTCCAATTAAACTCCCTTCTGGCGGGCAAACATGAGCGACAAATAGTTAGAGAGCGACAAGCTTGTTTGGAATTGGAGATAGGGCTTCAGGGGGAACTGCTGTATACCAGTAGTAGCAATAGGGCCAGACATCAGCAAGGGTTGATTGTGGGGTTCGTGCCTGTTTAAAGGGGCTTCATAGCTAGACATTCAAATCAAGGTGGTGATTTTACATTTACATGCAAAATAAGGTACACCGTGTGCATGTTTTATTCTATTTCTCCACTGAGTTAAAATGGGATGCAAAAATCTGCGTTAAATGACTGACGGTGGAGATAGGATTTTCTGAGTGAAGACCACCATACAGCTTTTGCCTGGACTTGCCCATACATCTCACACCAGCCAATCAGAGGCAATTATGTGTCCCTTTAAAATCTTATATACAGACAAACCGGAGTTTCCAGAATGAGACAACTACGAAACGTTGAGACTGTTGAACTCAGTCCGCCAACGAAACCACTATACCTTATACCTACAGAATATGTAACTAACTGGTCGTTGTTGTCTCTGTATATAGTCGAGACGACGTAAGCACTCCCAAGGCTATAGTGTTCCAAACCCTCATTAGATAAGCCTCTTGTATAATGTGTCCATATACATGCATCATGTCCGCTTTCCTCCACCCACACCCACCGTCGTATATATAAGTACAGTGTTCTTGTGCAATATTCTTGAGTACACCGTTAAAGACTGCTAAAACAAATCAATTAATGAACTGCACAAGGGATTTCTCATATCAGCAGATATATATCCAAAGAATTTGGACTCTTGGATTACTGTATATAAAAAAGTGTAAAAATAAAATATATCATTGCATCTGCGATTGAAGCTCTGTTTGGTTCACAAGTCCAAAACGAATAAAAATAGCCCGACATCATTGTGTACCCTAGACACACACGCAAATTAAACTTGTTCAGTATTGAATATAACTATTAAGACAGCAGAGCATATAATCATGGAAAAAAACTATAAGAAAACAAGCACTAAAAGTTTTCAACACTCAGGTTTGAACCTTGTTTGTTTAACATTTTTGCCCTATATCATCATGAACCCAGATTTGCTGGATTGTCATCCCCACGTAGACGTCTGGCGAATTTTCTTGGTTGTAAATTAGCCTATTGTGTGCGCTATAAGGTCTCAGACATTTCGATCGCTCGTACTACCCAGACAGGATATATGTAAGTAAAAAACCTATATAATATCAATTAACTCATCCCTACCATTTTTCACCTTAATTACAAGCTAACCATCTCTGACGTGACGAGTCTAAGTTATCGGCGAACAAGACGCATTATCGACATATTACACTCAGAAATCGACAGGTAAGTACTTAAGATAAATTTCCTGAAGCTTCACCTGTCTTTTCTTGGCCGGAACTAATTTGCATAAGGTCCAGACAGTTTTCGGATTTCGAGGCTGTCTCGGCCAAGTCGAGATTATCCATGAATAGTCGTTGTCATGGTAACCCTTTCACCTTCGAGACCAACCAAGGTTAATCTGCAGAGTTACAGGTAAAAGTCGAAATTCTGACCGGCAGGATTAATTTGATCCGGAGAAACGGATCTCATTTATCTTCTCCAGGTGGGTAAAAGATGAAGACCATTATTCATGCGACCGGTCATCCATTTTATTGATTGTCTTCATTTACTTCGAAGTGTAATTAAAGCCATCATCTCAATCAGCTCGTCAGTAACCCTATCCGCTATCACAGTTAAAAGCCACACCAAGCCAGAGTCCGAATATTCACAAAGACTATCCGGACTTACTGCAGGTTTTGATTACAGCTACAACAGTACCCAATGCTTTTTAGTATCCTGTCAATACGCTCTGTATATAAATGCATTGCTCACCAAAAATGGCGCTCAGACTCTTGTCATCTTTTTTCTTTTGGTCTTTTGAATTTCGGTGCATTGTATTATTACATTCAGAACGAGACTTTGATCATATATGATAATATGGTCACCGTACAGGTAGTGAACATTATCTTTGTTTCAAGAATATGATATGTATTCATAGCTTCTAGCACTCGGGTTCCTAACAAGGAGCAAAGGGTGATAAATAGCATCGTGCTGAATGTGCCAAATGCTGATTTTTGTACATTCCTAAAGCTTAAAGTACTACATTGAAACTATCATATCTGAAGGCTAAATACATTGTGTTTGGTTTTCCAGAAAGAATTTCTTACTTAAAAGCTATATGTTTAATTTTTTATGCTTAAATGGTCTTCAATGTCTATCCCTCCTGGGTTAAATCCAGTTTGTTTTCACCTCCAGTATTCTAGTCACGTGACCAAAGATTTTGCTGATGATTGGTTTAGAGCAGCTATGACATCAATGCAAAACAATGAATGTTGCCGCAGGTGTAAGGCATCCATTTGAATCTAAATCTCAATCCGACACTGATACACAAGCCGTACACCATAAAAGAGGACTCTACGTCGATTATCGCAAGACGCATTTCCAAAACAACCTAAAAAGCCAGTTCCCAAAGGAATATCTAAGATATAATAATATACATAACAAATAATGCATGTAGGATGTAAGACGGTAGCAGTCTTCATGTAATTTTCAATGATGCAAGGAATTTAAGCGTTGGAACAGACATTGGTATGCCAGACATCAACCAAGATGGACGTTCCAGGTCAATAACCACAAGGCCAATTCCAAAACAACACTTAGCATAAAGTACTACGAAAAACTAAGAAAGTGTATAAAGTACAAAAATAGTATGGAACCATGCAAAGAGAAGTAGTCAACAGTTTCCAATGACGTTTGAAAGCCGCAAGGTATGTTCCAGGAGAAGGAGTATCCAAACCGTGTAACCTGCTATTATAAGTTGTTGATGATAACTTGTGTATCTCAGTTGCACTTTCATTGCAACAAGGGAGGCAGTCGAAATATTAGAAATGACATACAACTCAAATTTCAAACTCATCACTCAGAATTTTAAGATAGTCAATCTTCGACAAATGAATATGACATTGCGAAGATGGCTTGCAGTGTACAAGTTGTAGTTAGCGAGGAAACCAGCCCGGGGATTAACCTCATACAGTGCTACAAGGGGTAACTACAAGGGGTCACTACGAGGTACTTTATGGCATTTAAACGATACTTTGAGACAACTTTATACATAAACAGTACTTGGGAAGCTTTTCCAGTAATTTGAACATGGTTGTGGGTTTTTCTTGGACTCTGCTCGACTTCCTGCCACCATAATGTTGACCGCAGTCGTATAAGTGAAATATTCTTGACAGCAGCTTAAGACACCAATCAAATAAACAAGCATAATTAAAAAAAAATAAGCATAATTCTCCACGCGGTATATTTCGATGCCTGGGGAACACTGGCTATGTACTTGGTATGCCATTATTCGAGAGCTCTGTAATATTAATAACTGATAAAAATCAATGTCAATATAAGCATTCGCCTGCACAAGGAGAGGGGCTTCCTCATCGTATTATCAACGCTTCGGAAATCTTCAATAGACCTCCAGTCCTTCTCGTGGCAAAAGACGAGATCAATTTCAAAAGTTGACCCAAGTGACAAAGACCTGCATTTTTTTACGAATTATTTTTAGACAATCGTAGCTACTTAAGCCGAGGTGGCCGCGGAAGGAGACAATGAGTGAACTCGACCGAAAGTAATTCTGTCGACATTGTACAGAAGATGCTGGTGAGGACACGTCTAGCTCTCTAGCTTCTACTTTGCCAGGCCTCAGGAAAACATGTTGAACGAAGAGAATAGAATACAAACAGTGTTGAAGTTTTGCTGTTGAATTTGCTCTAAAGACTTAGCCAGCATATTCAGATGATGGTACCTATATACGAGATGACGGGTGCTCTCCAGCGATCACGGCGGTTACCATGGCCGCAGGGCGCGTGAGTCGCTGGTTGCCAAGCGCGCGCGATGGACGACTGCGGGGTGTAACTCTTCAGTGGACGGAGATATTATTAATAGTCTGGGCGATTTCTTACAAGTCAATACACTTGCAGGTCAACGAATTTCACGTGGTATACTTCCTCGATTATCATGCTGAGAAATGTACCAGAGATCGCAGTTTATGAGGATAGCCTTTTTTATGGCTAGGTTCCATAGTCCGGGAAATGTCCACCCTGTCGTGCTCTTATAAATATAGGCAACAACAAGCCCTTGTACAGATTGTGAATGGGCTTAACTACGAAGGCAGCGGAAGCTGGATGGCGCCATCTACTTCAGCGCTGCCTGTCTTGTTAGGTTTTCCACTCGAACTCAAATTAGTTTCTGAGAAGACAATACGGGTGTGGGCAGGATATAATCCAACGAGATTATTGGCGGATCGAACATGTTTACAGCTCCAGTTGTCGTTTTTGCTGCAGAAAACAACGACGACGCCCTCTGTTCAGGCACACTGGGTTACAGCGTTCTCATCGTCCCCCTACTAATATATAGCCTTATGATTAGCATAAATGGAAGACATACCCGAAAATTCATTCACGAACAGTCCGTCTGTCCAGCTTTGCGTAACTCACCAACTATGTATAAAGTGCTTTGAGACTGACTGTAAGCCCAACGCATGATTTGTAACAATGCTTGGCCATGGAATTGTAAATCTTTAATATTATTATACTTCATATACAGGCCTATAGATGCGAATTTTCGCTCCGCATTTATTAATTTATTTGATTGTTGCAGGTGTGGTCAGTCTTGTAGTTGAAGGAAATCGGAGTACCCGGCGTAAACCATGGACCTTTGGCAAGTTACTGACCGATTTTGTTATGTGTGACGTATACACAAATGTGCGTATTCACTCAGTGCAGGTGGAAGGTTTGTGATCTTCAATGACTGTTAAACTTCGCAAATACAACCAGTTAGCGTCGTCAACCTTTCATTGTGTCACCAATGCCATGCACTAGCAAATTTGTTCACTTAATGAGTGTTCAATGCCGTGTATACGCCTACACAAGAATTATTGACATGGAGGAAAAACTACCCCAATTATACCTGGGTTAAAATGTCAAATGTGAATATGCTCACACGTCTATGGAGTCTAAACTTACTTAGATAACCTTGTTGAACACCTGTAGAAGCCTGAACGTCATATTATTTATAATAAAAAAATAAATCATACAGCTTTGAACACCTGTAGAAGCCTGAACGTCATATTATTTATAATTTGTCTCATACAACGTCTTCGTTGATTGCGTTTGACACAACCTTGCTAAAGGAAATCCACCGCATCCCACCCACACCTAGCTCATTAAAAACGTAATACCAACAATACAGTACAATACAATATAATCTGGAAACACATACATGCAATAAAACGTTGTACGAAATTAAAAAAATAAATCATACAGCTTTTTCACATAACTACATATTTTGTCTAAAAAGGAATGATAAGAAAATCTGAAAAGTATTACGGGGAATTTGAAAAAGAAAACAGCAAAGAAATCATTGCGTGTGCGACAATTTCATTTCATGTCATAAATAGATTAGAAACAAACAGCATTAAATGATCTATGTAGAAAACAAGATATTCTCTCCAGCTTGGAGACATGTGGATGTATTATACAAGATATGGCTATCGCATTCTTAAAAATACTCCCCTAATTTTTTTTCTTGTGATTTTCGTGATTAAGGGCGGACCAAAAAGCGCTATGATCGAAGATCAAACAGCTGCGTGCTAGGCACCCCAGTGGCCATCTCTTATTTTCACAGCGCCGAAGGTGTTCTTCTTGTAACTCTATAAGGAACTGCCTACCGGTCTCTTTCGCTGATTAGCTCAAATGAACGACAGTTTTTACGCTGTGCTCGCCCTCCAGGCCGCTCTACGATACCTCTGAAGCCCAAGAAAATACCCGGGCTTTTTTTAACCGCAATGGTTTCAAAGTTATGTAAGCCGAGCTGCTGATTTAATTCCTGGCTCCCGCGCTTGAAACTCTATTATACCAAAGCAGGCAAGCTAAGCGGATTATCTCGCCATGCCCGAATATTATCAGTTATTAAAATAAGCATAGTTCTCCTTCTTTACAGCCTGGCACATGTGTGCTAACGATATATAAGTTTCGTTATGACTAAATTTATCATGATGCATTCATACCGTTAAAGTCTTCAGTTATACCATTTATGTCTTCGGTTATACCATTAATGTCGTCAGTTATACCATTAATGTCGTCAGTTATACCATTAATGTCTTCGGTTATACCATTAATGTCTTCGGTTATACCATTAATGTCTTCATGCATGTTCTCTAAGCTGTAAGTCTTTAATTATATTCATAACATTTATCTTTCGAAGTATAGAAAGGCACCGCTGAATTAACTTTCCTTATATACCAGTGAACTGCGCTCTTCAATAATTTCTAAGTTTCTTCAATTTCGAATTTAAATCAACTTTGGGACATTGAAATAGATTTATTTTAATTTTAAAAATGAAAACGAAAATGTCTTTTTTTCAGGAAAATGAAAAATTTATAGGCATGTTACTTATACACCAAAATGAAATATCCTGATTTCTTTCATAAATAAAAGTTCAGATTTGGTGTGCTATAACATTTGTCATATTACCTTTCTGTTATAGACGACGAAATTGGTGAATGCAGACATGTACACACCACGCATTCCAACAACGCTATACATATCAATACAAATAGCAGAATATTGCCGGCTATGTCATAGAACCAAAAACTGTATAGACATTACAGCGTAGGCCTATACATGTGTATACCTTCCAGAATCTAAATAATCCTAAAACTATATTTTATACGCAACACGTCAGACAATACGCATGCTTATAGACGTGTGAATTTGTCACGAAAGGCCTGTTCAGTATTTCAACATACATCTATATCCTCACGCTATGCCATTTTCTTCTCGGCTTCCACTGCGGTTTCCCTTTTTTTTTTCTTTTTTTTTTTTATTTCTTAGAAACAGAAAGGGTGACATATGTGGTTTTTCACCGTACATCATGTTAGAACACGTGGACGATGAAGGGCAATACAATGCGGACAATAAGCAAGGCGTGGCCAGGTATGCATGGACGCGACACGAAAGTCACGTCTCATATTGTAACGACCCAGGACGATTTTTCGCGGGATTGTATACAACCCCATGTATGGTTTTGTCGCATAACATGCTAAGTATTGTTCGCATAAGACACACTTGTGGTTTGAGCGCTTATCTATAAAAAAAAATCCAGCTGGTTTTCTGGCTTATGTATAGATTATTTCGTTTTAAATCAAGGCCTCAGCGTTTTTTAAATTTCGTAAATCATTTCTCCGCAAATAGGCTTTTCTCATTAGTCACATCTCCATATATGACGCTATGACTGAAACGTGTTTTTACGAGAAATCTGACGTACGAAATTTTATGAAGGTGCCTCTGTATCACGAATGGCTAACGACAAAAACAGTTGTATTTCTGATCTGTTGTATTCTGCTTTCACATAATGCAAGATCTTCTCAAAATCCTATCCAACAAAAACATATACACAGGGCCTTCAACATTCAGACCATTTGTATTTTGCCGCAAACGTCCGATGTCTCTGTTATATACCGTTACATATAGACGTTGTTGTTGCAGTGTAGCCTTATAATATACATATAAACATATCGTGACGCCATTTATCAGATGATAAATTTGCATCTGTATATATTTATTCTATCACGAAGGTGATTCCTTACATATAAAGTTTGCCTGTGAACCATGAAACCTTCCCTGCGTTTATCTGTGTACTTGTTTTTGCTCACTATAGCTTTGGCAACATCATTGCTCTATGTAACAAATTTTAGCAATGAGCATCGTGGCGTAATGTATTTAAAAAATACAGCAAATATGGCTCTTAATAATTTTAGTAAATAATTTTGTAGGCATGTATAATTAACATATTGACAATCTGACATGGTCACGGTTTTTGTCACGAAAAGTAAGTGAAGTCATAACATTTTGCAGTGACGGTATCATTCCAATTATAAAGAATGGCTTTAAAAAATTCAGAGAATCAAACACAATGTGAAAACTTGCAACAGAGAGAAATTAACACTGTTAGTTCAACAATTTTTCTTTTCTCAAAACTACCTGTAAAATTGTAAAAAAAATGCTGTTATACACTATACATTTTAATTATACGACGGTATATTATGATTACAGCTATATATATATATATATATATATATATATATATATATATATATATATATATATATATATATATATAAATCAAAAGGTTTGTGACTTTTAGGCCTTTCTATAGTGAAAGCTCGGCAGTGGAAAGGTTTGTCAGTCATAGGCCTATACATAGTGAAAGATCGGTATAGGTTCATCCATCCATAAATAAGAGAACTTGACTGCCGTCAAATAAGGGGGAAAATCTTGAGCACGGCGTTGAAACACCAGTAAAATAAATACAGGAATTAATTTAATTAATAATTAATTAAATATACTTCACTATATATAGACTTTTGCTTTCAAAAAATAAGCAGTGTATGACAAGCGTGTCGATCGCCGTCACAAGGAATGTATACACGCATGTATATATAGCCACATGCAGCTTCAAGTACAGGCCTACGCGCTGGCAATACAGTCGAAGACAATTTGAAAGTTTCGCTTTGAATTCGTCAGGAACATTTCACAAATGTCATCTGTTCCAAGTTAATTCGACCAGAGTGGTGCGGTTGGGTTTTATAATATTTCATGAGCAATGTTTCACGGTGATAACTCTTGCGGTTTCGCGAGATTCTAGACGTATAACAGTTGTGGAAATAAGACGAGATGCTGGAGGCGACGACAACCTTATAACGGTTGAACTCACACATCAGCTTTGTCTTGTGAAACGGTCCCTGTACCAATGCTTTTCTCTCCGTCCAGTTTAAACATTTACCAAAGCCTTGCGTTAATACGATGCCATGTAGCAGGCAGCCTTTTAGGAAAACCATCCACGGAAGGATCCAGTCGACCGTACGAAAAGCGACCTTCATATTATATCCTGATAATGTCATTTTCCCAGCTGTAGACGAGTTAATTTTGAAGCTAAAATACCTGGCGGGAAACGCTAAATTGGAGATACACTACGTCATTTTCGCTGTGGCAAGTCTTCCGTCGGGGCAATCTGTTAGATAGGCCCGTACGAACGTGAGTCACGCGAGAAAAGACGTGGCCTCGGGCGGTTAGCAAGGCCCTACAAAGGAAAGACTCCATCTTAAGTGTGCGCCCAGGAAAAAAGGGGCCAACAAATTGGAAGCCATCTTCGGCTAACTCCTCGTCATTTCCCCTTTTCACTCCTTTTTTGCTGCGCCCAGATTCTGCTTCAAAAGCCGCCCACTTCCTAAGACCTCGCCATTATGCAATTTCTGAACAAGGCCGCACGAGCGTTTGTGCTGTTTGTGGGAAAATCCCATCCGCTTTGAAGCTCGTCTTTCTATAATTTTAAAGGAGGGCATTTTCACGAAATAATTTCAAGCCGCAGAAATGTCTACTTAAAACCACGGAAAATTATAGTGATACCTTTTTTGCAGAGTTCTAACAAACGCGATATAAAAAAAAAACATACAACTACAGAAGAAAACTATCTGCGCGCACTTAAATCTAGAGGTTACGCAAAAGCGCCATCTTGAAAAGTGGAGTAGCAAGTTTTAAGTGGATCATGTATTCTTGCAAATTGCAGTCCTCTTTTCTCTAACCGCCTTGTCTGTGCCACACATCGCTTTCCATTATGGCCAGTTTTGATGTTTCTTCCATGGAGACACATCTTCCAGCGATTTACGCTCCGTTTCCATTTTCTTTAAAGTAATCCTATTTTCCGCCTGCAGGATCTCGATCCTGGTTTTAGGATACACACAAAAAGCTCATTTGGCGCGTGCCATCTGAGCCAGATGACAAAGTTACGGAGTCAGCCGAGTACTGGCGGGAACGTGCCTCTAAACCCGACTTATAGTCCTGCATACAGGGGCTGGAGAAGTCTAATTTGAATTCGTCTTACAGATTGGCTTTCCTGGGTGAGATCGGTGTATTTCACCATGCAAGACGACCTGTTGCATGCAGCTCCTAAAAGATACCCTTGGTCTATCTGACGTGTGACCATTTGCCAGCTATCACACTGTCGTCACTGCTCTGGTTTTATTCTCGATGCTGTACGTCTATCACACTGTCGTCACTGCTCTGGTTTTATTCTCGATGCTGTACGTCTATCACACTGTCGTCACTGCTCTGGTTTTACTCTCTATGCTGTACACGTATCATACTGTTGTCACTGCTCTAGTTTTACTCTCCATGCTGTACGTCTATCACACTGTCGTCGCTGCTCTGGTTTTATTCTCTACGCTGCAGTCTTTAATTATATTATATTCCTTCATAAACCAGGAAACATATGCTGGCGGGCTGAGTATCCCCGGGGTCCTACCCCTTTGAATTGTTTTAATATAATTGTACGGTAAATGTGATGACAACACAGCTAATTCTAAACCAGTGAAATCTAATAAACTGTAATCAACATCACTGCATTTTTTACCCACTTCTACTGAAACCTTGGTGTAAGGAGCATGTAATTTGCTACTATTTAAGCATTTACATGAATAGTCGGAATAAAACCTTAACTGAGGCGAAATGACAAGAGGTCGTATATTCTGTCGTCGCTGTTCTTTTTTTAATCTCTGAGCTGTACATAATTAATTATGTTCTGCAATTCGTCAACCTTTTACTACACCCTGTATGGGCCTACATTAACACAATGCAGCCTGGCCTACCATATTTGAGTTCAGCGTTTAATACAAAGGTATGGAGAATAAAACTATAGGACAGCGACGATAATGTGTGGTAGTTGGTAAGATGCTCACATGAAAGACATTCTTTGTTCTTGACAGAAGCAGCCGATTATTACGAATTATATCAGCATCAAATATCTCATAACCAAAATCGTTTCTAAAACGAATAAAACATCCTTGTTGTAGCGGTGGTCCCATGTCGCTAATTCTATAGTCCAGGTGAAAGTGGTTCTCGCATTCTAAATATGGTGCGAAATTTCTGATAGTTTAATTCGTGGATTTTGTAGTGTGATTAATACTATTATCCCTTCATACTCTTGACACAGAATTCTCTAAAATCTGGAAATTGTCTAATTTTCTGATATAAAAACTACAGCAGATAAAGTATGTTAACCCAGAACAGCGACGACAGTGTGATAGTCGGCAATTGGTCACCGGTGAAATACGGCTTCCTATCAATTTACTTAAGGCCGGATTTTATGTTTTATATTAATCCTTAAATAGTAGTAATTCGTATGCACTCCACATTTTATTATTTCATTCAACACTAGTCAAATAAATAAACAAATAAATAAATAAATAAATAAATAAATAAATAAATAAGTAAATAAGTAAATAAATAAATTCCATCCGATATCATCACATCTTCCAGAAATACATCTTATAGCTTTACATGAGAATTTTTGTCCGACACCTGGAAAGACGCAGAGGTTTGACATAGGTTCGGATCGCTTTCCTCCAACAATAACATCAATAAAATAAGTGAATGCATAAATAAAAAAACAGAAAAATGCATGGCTAGTGCTAATGAGATTTAAAATCTTGGTTTCCTTACATGCATGTATGTAAACTTGTTGTGCTATTTTTGTGAAAATGTTTAATTTCAGGTGTATTTAAATTTTAATCAGGGCCATTGATCCATCGGTCGTATGCACTTTAGATTATACATGCATATCCGAAACTTTCTTCCTTCTGCATCATAAATGTGAAGCAAGAAAAAAAGAGGGAAAAAAAGAGAAAAATTCGATTTGTTATTTGCGATTAATTACCGAATTTATATATGCCAGTAAAAGCAATTACAGATATCCAAGGCTGCTAAATACACCCGGGACAATAATATCAATAAAATAAATAAATAAACTGATAAATGCACGGCTAGTGCTAATCAGATTTAAAATCTTGGTTTCCTAATATTCATATAGGTAAACTTGTGGAAATGTTTAATTTGAGGTGTATGTCTGTGCTATAATCTTAAATCACGTTTGGGAGTCATATATATAAACACCTGTTTTTACTGCTTTGGAGATAATTTTGTAAGAAAATAACGGTTGAATAGAAAAAAATGAAATTAACTTTTGATATATAAAAACACGGGCCAGTTATAAACAAATGGAGATATTATATATTGGCTAAAAATGGTAACCTATATATTGGTTACAAATCGTAACAACAATTAGAAAAGGTCAGCTATAATGGCTACGGGCGGGACATTAATGTATATACATTATTGTCTATATTGGTTACATATGATAGAACAATTAATGGTAACAAATAAAAGAACTTTCGGTTACAAGCTAGCGGAAAATTAATGGTTATACCAATGGTATACCAATAATATATTGGTTATACCAATTATACCAACAATAATAGTTCTTTATTTCAGACTGAATAGTCCAGTATATATATATATATATATATATATATATATATATATATATATATATATATATATATATATATATATATATATATATATATATATATATATAAGCTGGTAAAAGGTCAACATGTGTTTATTGGAAAGGGTTATTGAAATTCAGAAGTGTAGAAAAAAGTATCTTTCAGATTTATTTTGTACATAATGAGGGCTATACGTTACACAGCGTTCATAACCACTGATCAAATCGCTCAGTATAAAATGGCAGAATATATGTGTACAATTGTGTCTATAGTGGGAAATCGCTCACACGGACATGGTCGCGCATGTCCGAGCACAGAGCACGTGTCACCAAGGTGACAGAAGCCGTCATCTGTAAGAGTTATACCTTCTAATTACAAATGAACAAAAAAAAGTGATTTGACCAAAAAAAAAAAAAAAAAAAGCACACAGCAACAATGTATCGTGGTGGCCAGAAACGTGCGTGCGAGATTGATCAAAATCATGACTCCGATCTGTATACCTGGCGTTTTGACGTCCCCCGGGATCTCTGCCCACATGCTTTGTACACACATCAGACATCGCGACGCCTCACAGACAGACTTCACTGTAGTGCTGGAGATTTGAAATCTCTCCTCGTAATAATGGATGAACCGGATGTACAATCGAGTCCGCCCCACGCGCTCCGCGTGACGTTATCACAAAGGTCTGACCCAGATCCGGAATTATGAGACGTAACGATAAAGAACTGCTCTGTGACGAGTGCCCTTGACATATGTTATACAAAAGATCCAAACGGCTAATTGCAAACAGGTAATTATTTACCTGAGGGCCTTTTCGGGCCGCGGGAGGCCGGACGTTCAGCAGGCATGCTATAAGATCATGTATCCCAGATGTTAGCCCTTCATTACGTTTTTTCCTTTATTATTTTTTAGTTTAATAATTAATACACACAATGCGAACATCCAGGTAACCCGAGCTCACAAAGATCCGTCGACGCAAATCTACATAAAGATTTATTTGCCTGTGTGTTAAAAGTCAGAGTTTTATAAACAAAAGCAAAAGTTGCTATGTAATTTTGTGAAGATTTTATAGATTGCCGTTGTGAACGTCTAAACGTGTCACACTTAAGCAAGGTTTATACTATGTAACACAAAGCTGTTTACACAATATAACACAAAGCTGTTTACACAACATAACACAAAGCTGTTTACACTATAACGTAAAGGTGTTTGCACTATATAACACAAAGCTGTTCACACAATATAACACAAACCTGTTTGCACTATAACACAAAGCTGTTTGCACTATATAACACAAACCTGTTTACACTATATAATACAAAGTTGTTTACATAATATAATACAAAGCTGTTTCCACTATAGAAGACAAAGATGTGTCAATTAAACAAGTTTAATTTGCAGTAGAATTTACTGACAGTTTGTAAAATTAATTATACTGCGTACTGTAGGTTATTCTACTGAAACTTTGTATGCGAGCCAACATGGCCCCTGCATTAAGTTTCGGACAGAGGCAGCCTACCAATATAGATATACATCACACTCCGGCTTTCGGTATTGTAAGCTTGTCTCTTTCCTTAACAAAAAGTCGACAAAGGCAAAAGGTATACGTGAATATATTATGTAATCGTCTTTGTCCTGTTTTGACATCAGTTCTATGAATGTCCCGTATAGCATAGTTAAATATACTGTGAGAGAATGTGTCAAAATGAACCCACCGCGCTGCCATTGCATGCGGTTCTAGGTCGACTGTAGATCGCCCCGCGGTGGACAAACCCCAACCTGCTGATGTATTCTCGAGTTTGTCATGACACACTGTCGTGCAAGTCTCAAACAAAGCCGACCCATCCACAGACCGCTTCAATGGCGTGTTGTATTCTGTGTTATCCGTTTATCAGATGGTCCAGACTAAAAGCTGAGCCAACAATGGCTTTTCTCTTTCAAAGGAATTTTGTCGTTTTTTTTTATTATTTTATTTTTATCCTAATTGACTTTCCACTATTCAGTCGGCATCAGTCTGATTATGGCTGACAAAACGCCCCCTGGCGGCGTCGGTCAGTTTCTTATAGCGACGTCCAGTGTTTGCACGCACGTGCGACCTTGGCAACAGTGTCACAGCATGCGCGCGCAGTAATATAAAGTTATTTGATTAGATTCGGTCCGCGACTTAGTCGGATTATTTGCTTTTATGGGGGTGTTTATTGATTGTTTATATCCCATATTAAGACGATTTGACCTGCAATTGTCGCACAAATGCTAGAGAGCAAAGCAATTCAATTTTCGACGTGATCCATATATGACCAGATAAAAAATAAAGTGTAACTCTCAGCAAAAGAGGATCATTTCACGCCACCGCGTTAATATCACTGATGGGCATTGAGACACCGTTAATTGTAGCATCGCAGTCCTGCGTCCACTGGACAGAAGACGCCCTGTGGGTAGTACCCCGAGGGAGGCCTATACAGCTTAATCCGACTGTATAGTCAAGTACAACAGAAACCAGGCTAGAAACCCTAATTTGAAGCCAAAGTCCGCTATTCGCTTTTTCCAGTCGCGCGGAAGAAAAGAGGCAAATTTTTTTCCCGAACAGACAATAATTGGCAAATTAGGAGAGAGAGAAAACATCGGCGGAGAGTTTCAAACAAAAGCAGCGATCGATATGGTATAGTGTTATAGGGCAAGAAGTTGTATAAACTTATGTAGAGCATCTCCATTTAACTTACCGTTTCTTCAACCGAGACGTTGCCGGGAAATCCTAAGCCGCTAAGCAAATCAGCCTACTTTTCTGACGTCACCCCTCTACACGAGGTCACACCACTGACGTCAGATCGATGACGTCACGTTGCTGTTTGGCTTCTTCCCACCATGGCTGCATGTTCTTGCAGGCTAACTTGAGTGGCCGAAACTGAAGTCAAAGAAACGAAATCTTTTTAGCGGGAATTTCAGCACAAACTTTACGACAGATACAATCCGATTGTACTATAAAGGTTTCTCCCGTAGCTAACCAAGAAGAACGGCGATAAAACCAGAACGCGACGATTATGTGGTAGCTTCATCCATGGCTCCGGCTTCTCTTTCTGCTTTTATTGCTTGGCTGTGCACCTTGGGGGTGGGGTGGGGTGGGGGTCATGTCAGGCATCTGTACACTGTATGATATAAAGACTACTGCAGGGGAGTAAAACCAGAGCAGTGGCGACAGTGTGATAGCTGGCAAATGGTCGCACATAACCGGTGAAATACGCCCTCGTGTCAATTTAACTCAGTCAGGGCTTAATACAAACTGTTTATGTAAATGCTTAAATAGTAACGAATTACACGCCCGACCCCCACCCCTACCAACATGGCTAAAGCAGAATTAGGTAAAAAAAATGCAGTGATATTAATTGCAATATATTACTGGTCTAGAAATAAACATAACTTCGTCGCGGTATATGTATTGTGAACCGCCCCGCTGGTTCAACCAAATTGATCATTTAATAAATATAGCATAGATGTATAAGTAAAAATATGACATAAGCACCTGTGATTGTTAATATATGTTTTGTATAACAACCGTGACAGTCACATTATTCCGATTTGGGCATTACTTGGATGTTTTTAGCGCAGGTGTATGATTTATCTGTTTATTTATTTGATTGATGTTTTACGCTGTACTCAAGAATATTTCACTTAAACGACGGCGGCCAGAATTATGGTGTGAGGAAACAGGGCAGAGCCCGGGGAAAACCCATGGCCATCCGCAGGTTGCTGTACGTATAAGACTATATGTATACATGTAACACTGCCCTTATGTCACTCTGTGGGCATCCATGGCCGAGGTCGTTAGCGTGTCAGCTCGGCGCAATGGCCAAGGAGCCTCTCCCCAACGCGGTCGCTGTGAATTCAAGTCCAGTTAATGCTGGCTTCCTCTCCGGTCGTACGTGAGAAGGTCTTGTGGCAACCTGCGGATGGTCTTGGGATTTCCACCCTAATGCTGAAATATTCTTCAGTGCGGCTTAAAAGAACAATCAGATATATAAATAAATAAATTATGCCACCCCGGGCAGTCTATATAGTAGCCTAACAAACATGGCTTAAATGATAAACCTTAAAAGGTGAGCAACGGATTCATTTTGACATTGACCTTGTGTCTCTCTGAAAATATATGCAATGTACATTGGCGTAATGTAATATGAAAAAAACAGTGTAGATAGTTCAACCAGAGCAGCAACGACAATGTCATAATGGTTAAACAATCATACGTAATCAACGTAACGGTTGACACCTGAAAACACGTTGTAAGCGACACATTTACCTTGTCAACATATGACGTCATACATTCCGAAGCTAAACCCCAAACGGTTGCTGGTATACCGTAAAGTGGTTTTCAGAGCGAGGAGCAAGATTTGATTTGATTTTTTTTTCAGCGGTATTTTTACGCCGTTCTCAAGAATATTTCACTCATGAGAGGACGGTCAGCATTATGGTGAGAGAAAACCGCGCTGAGACAGGAGCAGTTAAGAGAAATAAGCCTAATACCAATATCATTTTCACATGTTTTCATGTCAAAACCTCACGTGCATGTCTTTGGCTGTTCATCAAAGAATTTCTCCTGCCATCTGGTTAACATCATGCTAAAAATCCCTCGCTTGCATACATATCTCGTGCATATGCAACATGTGATTGCTTTTGTTCAATCGTCTTTCAAAGCCTGGGTAACGTTTCTACTGGGCGTCAGTGTATAGCCTACACACACTCACTACACAATTCAATGAATCCATTAAATAGGACGGTATCCCACTTTTTAGAGGACCATTTAGACTTCATTTTTCATGTTGTCAATCAGCTGTAGACTATG
The DNA here is from genome assembly GCF_032854445.1 of Liolophura sinensis. Lineage (NCBI taxonomy): Eukaryota > Metazoa > Mollusca > Polyplacophora > Chitonida > Chitonidae > Liolophura > Liolophura sinensis. The sequence goes on along the minus strand of NC_088298.1, from coordinate 5,249,215 downwards.
TCTTCTCAATAAACTGAGTAGACCTGTAAGAGTCTGCTTCCAGACATGATTGAAACGCCAGTTTCCGTTACTGTAAAGGCCATTGGCAATCACGCTATCACCACGTTTATCTTGCTAAGATTTCCTTGAACGGATTATACGGCATTTAACAGAGCAAAGCTTAAGCACAAATGTAACCCCCCCCCCACCCACCCACCTATTAAAAGCTAAAGAAGCGAAGAAGATTAGGTGTAGGGAATTTCATCATGTAGGAAGAAGCCCTGCTGATGTCTCACAGACGTTCCCCATAATAGATTGCTGAAAGATCGCGAGTTCCCCTTAAATTGATACTATCTCTCAATTCGTCAAAGTTACGGCTAGATATCGTGCAATCTAATTAATCAAAACTGGGCTATCAACAACAAAAGTGAAGATTAATAGGCTTGGGGGGGGGGGGGTATTTGGGGTGACGCTGGAGTAAAGCATTCTACCACTTCCCTGGAACCTATTTTCAAAACGGCTGCCATGGTCAAATTCCTGGATGTGGTCTTCCGAGTGAATCATTTGGAAATCGCAAACACCAACTGATGCAGGGAAGGCAACACTCGTACATTTATTTGTCACAACCGGCAGCCCAAGGACAGGTGCTGGGACTGTATAAACATCAGTATACTCATATCACGTGTTTTATATGAAGGGTGTAAAAGCAGTTAAAACCATTACTGACAAATATCCATGGTTGTGTATTTGTTACGAATGTTCCTGGTTTTCACACTTAAGGAAACTCTATTTAGACTTTGTTTAATCTTATTTTGATTTTATGTCCGTATACCACACTGACAAACATCAATGAAATAAAATAGTAAATATTTATTCATTAAATCCTTCAAGCTGATGTTCAAAAATATTTCACGTACATTCAACTGAGGCGGTCTGGAACAGCCAGTCAGTAAAGGTTGACTGTCATAACTGCTTTGCTCTACACGAGTTTTGCACTATTCAAGTTTTTGGAGCCAGATTAAAATACCTGTCATTTTCTTCACTACATGAGACGATGAGTCTTGTCACATTGGACAAACCGAACAAAAAAAGGAAAAAAAAATATTCTACAAGTAAGTTAAAAGTTAATGACGAACGAAATAAGCATTCGGTGCACCTGTCACTAAAATGTCGATCCTAATGCCGTCTCTATATAAACCTGAAAGGTTTAACAGGTGCAAACCCTAAAGTCGCAGACAAAATGACGCCCAGTGGATTTGAACTCCAGACCTTTGAGACAAGGAATAGCCTAAACTCGGGATAAGCAGTGGTACATCATCCACTCAATTTAAACTGGAATGTCCTGAATGATCGACGACGGCTAAATAATTAATGTCCGTTTTACCTCCACTATGGGCCCTAATGCAACTGCACTTAACATGTGATTGATTTTGTTGTAAAAACCCGATTTTCTTCAACTAATACGGATTTAAGAAGACCGTGACCTGTGCGAAATGTTGGAGGTTGTGGTAGCACTAAGGAATCTTATACACTTATTACACAAGGCTGAAATCAGCGAGAATGCTTCTCTACATGTAAATAAAATTCAAGAATGAAACAATCGTGGCTTTTATATGTTTGATTTATTTAACTGGTGTTTTACGTCGTGATCAAAAATATTTCACTTGTGTTACGGCGGTCAGCATTATTGTGGAAGGAAACCACACAGAACCAGCACAGAAAGCCAGCATGAACTGGACTTGAATTCACAGCGCTGGATTACATTGTTGAGAGGTTCCTGGGTCATGGCGTCGCGCTAACGCCTAGGCCACGGAGGTCCCTCAGTAAGAATACAAGAATAAAGCAATTATGGCTTTATATGTATGTATGTAGGTATGTATTCTTGGGGTTTTACGTCGTACTGGCCCTGTTTAGTTGCCATATAACCTCTCAGTGTTTAGCGCCAAGCGACGCAGCAACAAATACCTTTGCAAAGCCGTTTGGTATGACCTGACCCGGGTTTGATCACGGGTCGCCTGACTTTGACTCGGGTGATCTAACCACTAGGCCACCGAAGCGGTTCAATCATGGCTTTACGTCACATTGTAAATATTACAGTCATTTACTGTGGCGAAAACATGTCAAAACCAAACCACAATGGCAAAAACCTGAACAACACATGCAAGATGTTAGCACGGGGCAACTGAGTGCACGATTCCAAACTTAGTCCTGTTTTCTAGCTGTTTATGCCTCTCGGTCGAGACTAGAGTTGCGCATTTATTTATTTATTTGATTATTTATTTATTTATTTATTTATTTATTTATTTATTTATTTATTTGAATGTTGTTACACACGAAACTGACGTATTGTTCACGTGTACAACGCCGGTCACATTTAGGCATGAGTGGAGAAAACGGGTGACACATGGCATGCAAGTATTTTTGATTTTCTCAATTTAGTTCCAACAAACCACCATAGAATCCTATATATGCTTTAAATGCATTTTACGTGGACAGTTATTAATGATCTTTCATCTGATAAATATTTTATTGAAAGGGCTTAAAAGTTCGTCATACATGTATTCTTAACAATTTAAGATGTAGAAAATCTCACATGCCATAAGACACAAAAATACTTCGGTCTGACTCGCCAGGCGCATGCGGCGGTCAAAAAATGGTAGTATAGATGTGGCTGCCTGTATGTATGCTTGGGGTTTAACGTCATACTTTAGATGGGTGTCAGTTTCGGTGTATATGTTCACGAGTCCCAAGTATCGAGCCTAAATGACATTTTGTCGATTTACTGACGAACTTCCCTACGTATGATGTATAGCCATACATGCACGCCATGTTAGTGGAAGGCGTGGTCTTCAAGGAATGTTTCCGCTTCGGGAGCGGTAGATCCATGTTCAATCCTAGGTCGAGTCACACCTAAGACTTTAAAAGAGGAAGTTGTAACTTTCTCGCTTGGCGTCCAGCACGAAGGAGATAGTGCAACGACTGGTTGACAGGTGTCAGTATAATGGCTCGGGCGGGGCGGCTTACTTGCCTTCGGTAAGTCGTCTCAGTGAAGCAGCACTAGATAAAAGAGCGGTGGAAATCCGTCCTTCAACAAGGAGGTACATTTCACACGCTCTAAGGATTCCTTCGTCATCATGTGGCTGAAACATTGTTAAGTACGACGTTAAACCCCAAGCACTCACTCACTCTTTCTCACCCACTCAAGGGATGTTAGTCTGAGAACACCCCTACGCGAGCGTCGGTGCTTATTCAGTAAAGAACATGCAATGACATCGAGCATTAACGAATATAATGATCAAGCTTTGCTGGCTTCACTGCTATTCTTATGTATGTACCATATGTAGGCTACCTATATGATTTAAATTGCATCTCATTTTAAAATACTTTTTAAAAAATTAAAAGAGCTCAAAGCTTTAATGGTTATATGTGCTGTACAAACACCGCTTTATGAGTTGCCCTTCCAGAATTGCAAGGTTGGCATTTCTCCAATTCCCAATAGTGCGTGTCTTGAATTAGTTTGGAGCTATATAACTGCCAAAAAATATTGCCGTTTTAATTGAGTAAATTGAGGAAGAACAAAAAATGAACAACCTTTCCCTGAAGAAATACGAGGAATAAGGTCTTATAGTCAATCGTCGTAAATATCGATCTATTTATTAAACATGCCGAGAATATTTAAGAGGCTTAACGAAGCAGAAGGGAGATGCTATCTCGGACTCTCTGCAGCCAAGTCGAAAGCAAGGATCGATGAAAGCGATTCAGTTTGGGTTAGATGTGCCTTTGGGGTAAAGTTGGCCCGGCCGCTCTGTTGGTTTAAAAAAGGGTGTCCAGTATGTGCGAGCCTTTGACAAGACCGCCATCGGCGACTAAAGTGTCGGATAGACAGAAAGTACAAGAAAACCTTTTGGCTGGGGTAGCGAGTAACAAAGAAGGGTTTAGAGTCATGATTTTGTCTAGTTAACAATGCATACCCCCGGGTGTAGAAGCAAAGAGGGTGAGTCGAGATTTTAGTGGGCTGGGGTCTGCGTGAGTCGCAAAGGGCCTTAACGCTTTTCCCAATCCAGCATGACCTCCCCGGCTCTCTCCCTCCTTCTCTCTTTCCCTCCTTCCTTCCCTTCTGAAGTGAGGTTAAAGCCTGAGCATCCGGAACAGCACAGCCATAGCCCGAACATCTCAAAGACTGAGACATCGGTAATCCCTACACTACTCCATTAGAACCGTCCGTCCAGTCACGTGGCGCGTGCGATCAAGCGCGAGCTTTTATTCCGTGCTGTAACAGCGCATGCTTGACTAGGTCGTGTAATTACTCCCGTGTGAGTTCGCGGTCTTTCGTCGGGTCCGTTGCTTCTTCTCATCCTTAAGATACACCATTCCTCACCACAGAGGCCAATCCCCCTGGCGTAGACCTATTAAGAATTTGCAGTCAGTCCACTAAGCATGTCTGATTATCACAGTGCAATCATTTCCGCCACTGCGTTAAAGACGCGCCCGTCCCGCGTTGACGTAACTTGCCATATCAAATCTTCCCATAATCACCTTACATCTTGAAGGGATACAGAATCGACGTTGATTGGCTGACAGAGGAGATGTAATCTCCTGGGTTAAGTCATACAGCCTTTGCCACGCTTGACTAGATGTGCCATATACCTAAATTCAGCTCAGTTTAGTCTTAGCCTGGACTTTCTCTCGCCCCAGCCAAATCAATGGCGATTCTGTATTTCTTTAAACTCGGGATATCGCACCCATCTGACATTCGTCTCCAAATCGTCGACCGTTATACGTTCCCGAGGTCGCTTCCACTAATTGATTGTAAACCTAAGTTGGTTGTAAATCATTAAGATCTCGATCGTAGCCTTAGCTTAAAATCGACACCCGCTTGCACGTAGAGATTGTAGCCTAAGCTACAATAGTTGTCACTTACAACCAGAAATCAGAATCGGGTCGAACCTGTTTTACATATTTGCAATCGCCGCAAAATTGACGTCAAATACAAATACTCGTTTTAGGTAGGCTGTTAACTAATACTTTTCGACTCCGTTTACAAAGGTGTGCAAGGTAATTCTCTCAAAAAGATGTTACGAGAATTACTCCACCGTCGTTGTTGTTATTAGCTGCTGAATCTTTTGACATAGAACTCTTTTGAAAATGAAGGCAAAGAAAGTAACTGACTGGTACATTGTCCATTGACATAGGCCATCTTTATGTACAACAAATTTGGCCTACGATGTCGATTGTAACTTCCAAAATTTACGATTGCCTAACAATTCCTTTGTGCAAGCGCGCCCAGACCAGTAAAGAAACGCGAGGCGAACATGTCAAAGAACCGTCTAGAATCCAGGCCTTGGATGGCAGAGAATAAGAGATTCCTTTGTTACTCTCATTGTTAGTGGAGGCCTTCATAGTTATAACCTAATGAAGGAGAGCAGGTCTTTGCGAAGTGGTTCTGTTGCTCGTCTTTAAATCGCTATATACGACAACAAATTACGGGTTCAAAACTGAAAGAGTGAGTGCTTGGGGTTTAACGACGCATTTAGCAATTTTTCAGTCATTATGACGACGATGGAGGCCTTGGAGAGCATTAAATGTGCCCCCATGTTACTGGACGGATTTCGACCGCTCTTTTGTCTAGTGCTGTTTCACTGAGACGACTTACCGAAGGCAAGTAAGCAGCCCCGCCCGAGCCATTAAAATGTTACTGGTCATCAATGCTGAACGCCAAGAGAGGAAGTCCCAACTTCATGTTTTAAGGCCCGACCCAGGATTGACCCTAGATATACCGCCTCCCGAAGCGGACGCCCTAGCAACTGTGCTATCGGCCAGTATGGAATCTGTAGATTATTCCACTTTCACTGTTCGCGGGGCATGGGTGACATTTTGAAGATAATTTGTCTTCCACCAAAATATAGCGTCTGCATCACACGTCTGTGCATCACACGCTGGAAAGTTCGTCAGAAACTTGCCAAAGGTCGGTAGTTTGTACCCCGGCCACTCTACCTACACCCATCTATAGTACAGACCGCCGCCATCCGCAAGTGAAACATTCTTGATCAAAGCGTTGAACAGCAATCAACCAATTCTCTTTTCCATGACATGAGACTGAAAAAGCAACCGACTTAAAGGCACATTTTGTGCTGCACGCACAAATGCATACACCTGGTCTCAACAAAGTACAATAGCCATGCACAGTTGGACATTCAGAAACAATGTGTAGACAGATTGGATCGTATCTTGAATGAGGTACCGGACATATCCCACACAAATGTTCGGATCACTCATATTACCTATAAATTTCTTTTCTGGGAGGCAATTTTTGTAACTATTATTATTAACTATTTGTGTAGATGCACCGTTTAATATTCACGGGATATCGCCGGCTTCAAAGGCGACTGATCGGCAGCCTTCGGCAAATCCCGGAAGTCAACGCCGGGGTTAATCTACGGAGCTTGGTGAAATCAAATGTGGCGAAAGCTGATGAAGGAAGGCAAGTGAAAACCTTTCATTTTCCCTTCAAAGGAGACTCTACGCTCGATTATCGAGAGGGATAGGAAGATTGCCGACTCGGCTCAGCGGAAAAATGCCGTCATTTCCTGTTTGGGGTCTGGCAACTGCAAGCTACACTGCACGCGGGTTACGTATGTAGTACTGCGTCACCGGCTGACGTGAATGACATCATCAAAGATGGTCGAGATGACTCAAGGCCGGGTCTGCGTGTAATTGAACAATTCTCCAATTTCCATGTTATTATCACCCAATCAGAAAGCCACACGCACAAGTTTATTTTCGCGATTAGATTTCATATTTGTCCCATAACACGCTTGGAATACCAATAGGCTCTTAATCCGTGTGTCATCGCCAAAGCATGAGCGAAACTAGAAGGTGTGAATTGCTGTCTGACTGACAGCAAATGATTGAGAGAAAATCGTGCGACTGACTGATTCACTGCGTGATTTGCTTCCTACATGTATGTACAGGTATATAGTAATACGTCCTGATCAGTAAGATCTACACCAGCAAATACTCATCTGTTAAGAATGGCATGTATATCGATTACTGATTTGCTGGCATGGTATGCTTGACTTATAGGAAGATTTCCAGTTATATTTACTAGTGTATGATTTGCCTGATTTATGGTAATGTTTCCTATATTTTTTACTGGCATGATTTGCTTGATTTATAAAAATGTTTCCTGTATTATTTACGGGTAAGTTTCGCTTGATTTATACGAATATTTCCTATTATTCTGCACAGGTATGATTTGCTTGATTTATAAAATTGTTTCCTATTATTTTCTGTTATGATATGCTTTTATTTACACAAATGCTTCCAACATTATTCACTGATGATTTACTTGACTTACAGAAATCTTTCCTCTACATTATTTACTTGTGTGATTTGCTCAATTTATAAGGCTGATTCCTATTATTTACTTGTGTGATTTGCTCAATTTATAAGGCTGATTCCTATTATTTACTTGTGTGATTTGCTCAATTTATAAGGCTGATTCCTATTATTTACTTGTGTGATTTGCTCAATTTATAAGGCTGATTCCTATTATTTATTGATGTGATTTGCGTGATTTATAATAAGTTTTTGCTATATTATTTACTAGTGTGATTTACCTGACGATAAGCCTGTTTCCGAATTTTACTGATTTATTCGACTGATTTTTTAAGAAAAATATTTTTTTTAAAGATTTGCCTGATTGATTGATTGATGCTGTCGATTATATCGTTCTTTATTGCGATGACTGATATATAAAAGAAAGTAAATAATATCCTATATTATACACTTTTAACAAAAAAATCTGTTGAGTGATGTTAGAATGTATTCTGTTATTACATGTATAGCAGAATACTGTGTAATATATCAACACATATATCCTGTCAGTGTAATACAATCTTTAGGCTGAATTAACAAAGATTTATGCTTCATAGGTAACAGAATAATCTGACGTAATGACAAAATACATCCTAACAGGGCTCAAACAACAGACTTTGTGTGAAATTTAACTTTATTTTTTTTTTTGGTTGGTGTTTTACGCCGTACTCAAGAACGTTTCACTTATACGACGGCGGCCACTTTTATTGTGTGAAATTAAACAGTGTTAAAGTGTATAGTTTTCACCACATCATCTGGGCAATGTAATGGTCGTTTAACTTATTTGTAGTCTGATGGATTAATTTTGTGGATAAAACAAAGAAATCGGATTCATTTTATTCAAGAGTTTGACTGACAAACCTACTGGATATGATGCCGATTGAAATTATTATCGATCTATTAGCTGTTTTATTGGGTTTTCCCCGGGCTCTGCCCGATTTCCTCCCACCATAACGCTGGTCGCCCTGGTATAAGTGAAACACTCTTGAATTAGTACGGCGTAAAACACCAGGGAAATAAATAATTAAACAAATCAATTGACTGTTTTACACCATCTTGTGGATTTATCGATTAAAGAGTCCTGATTCTGTATTCTCAACGCCTGCTTACGATTTAATCTCCACTATATAGTATATCGGGATTTATTATAAAAGTCATGACGTTCACTTGTGATGATAACCGGGTCATTACGGAACAAAAGTCAATGCGCCTGGGGGCGTAATTTATTACCGCTTTGTAAACAGCCCATAATTTTTCTGAATGGTTAACTCAGATTAACAGCATCAGTTTACCTCCCTCGCTGGCCATCGACAGGGTATAGCTTAGCATTGATAAGAAATCTCTCTTCCTCATAAGACCCGGTTAAATAATCCCAGCCCGAAGCCTAGCGTCGGACAGCACCAGTCTTTGATCTTCACAGGGTGGTTTTCGCCTTCAAGGTGAAGGAGATACTGTGACATTCTATAGCACGGGCTGTCACCGACTTCGGACCCCCCACCAATTAGCGGACTCACTGAGAGAGGCAAATACCGGACTTGGACGGCAGCGCGGACAGATCAAAGAGATCTGCTTGGCGTAAGAACCCGAGGTTAATGTCGGCTTCTGAGGAGAGACGAGCTTTCCGAGAAACAGTCAGACTCAGAACCTCACGCGGATTCTCACGAGACTTGTGATTTTGATTGATGTTATAAGCCGTATATCGCGAGGAAAAGCGGCGATATAATTGAATTCTTTGACTCGACGACTGATGTATTGGATGATGTCAAAACTGACCGTTCCAAAGACGATTTTATGCAAATAGGCCCTAAAGCTTCATACTGCGAATAAAACAAATGCTTTGTATCGAGATGTCTTTGATATTTTTGGTAAATACATCGGATTTAAATGAATATGAAATACACCCTTTGACTGGTTAACTGATGTACTGAATGTCAAAACTTACCATACCAAAAAGCAATCGCACGGTGCTAATAAACAAATGCTTTTCTTTGATACTTTTGTTTATTAAATCGCATTTAATGAAAATGAAAAACTTCCTCTGAAACCCAAAGAGTTCACCCCTGCATGAATCTGTGTTTATTTCGTACTTTATTTTCCGGTAATGTCTTTGGTCGTTTGTGCACGTGATATGTTGTTTCGGCAAGTGACCTTGCAATCAATGACAACATGGAACGTCCATGTTCAGAGGGCGGATGGTAAACGATTGTTTTTTTTTTTGACGCCTAGATTCTGCATAACTAACGAGTTCATCCTAGCTCCATTAAGACCACTCGAATTCACGGGCGAGTACTGTCGCGTGATGATCGAATACTGTGGCTCTGACGTCACTAGTTCGAAACCGGTCTCAACTAATTCTGCCTTTGTGTTAGAGCTGTGTAAGTTACTACTACCTGTATTTTCACGAACAGTTAGAATAAAACCCTAACTGAGATATACACACAAGATCATCGGTTACGCGTGACCATTTGCCAGCTATTACAATGTCGTCGCTGAGCACTCCAGTTTTAATTTCCAGTTCCTGTTTTATATAAAACTAAACTTGAAAACGCCATCAAAGTAACACGTTGGTAATTTATTTGACAGACGTTTCACCAGGTATACTCAAGGATATTTCACTTATACGATAGTGACCTACATCACGGTGGGGGGAATTATCGATGGATTGAAATCCGTATCACTTCGACATCTTTCTTACAAACTGCCGGACAACATGACAAATACCCAAGGAAGAAAACAGGACATCGACAAAATTTCCCAAGTCTGGATTCGAACTCACAGCCCTGCTGAATGACAGAGATCATGCAATGATCGATCAGTTGGGGGACGTCGATCACGGGTGGTTGGTGTTGGGGAGGGAATTGAGCCCGAGCTTGACGAGGACACCACCTCCCCCCCCCACCCCCCCCCCCCCACCCCCCCCCCACCCCCCACCCCAATAATTATAAGCTTTCTGGCGAGGTACAACTGATGCGGGCAATATAGATAATAAAACAGCGCTAACATCCCAACATGCCCAGTTCTTAAAAGCACATGACTGACCTCAGAGTGGATTATGAACCATTACTGACTTGGCCGTGCGTAGGAAACGCCGAAAATGACTTACGTGTACAAAGCGCATAACAAAAAACGTACGAGGATGACCCCGGAATCCCCTAGAATTGTTCTGGCCAAAATAAAACTGAGTAAGAAAAGAAATGCCGACTGCATTTAGCTCACGGAAAGCTGATGTTAAAATCAAAACTGATGTGGTTTATAGCAATCACAGTGGTCAGCAGAGGCCTAATGGAGGCTAGGGACTTGTCCATCACATACTTTTAGAGAGCTGCCTCAATTAGAGCGTCAAATCAACAGCGTTAATTTGGCGCGAGAGTTGTAATTACTCCGCGCGGACGAACTATGTCCAGCTCCGAGCCGCCTAATCACTTCTCCATTCAACACGGACGATCAATTAAACACGCCGAGCTGCCCCGAGACAGAAGAGGATCTCGGCACCGACCGACCGTTAGCCCGGGCTGGCCGGACCGAAGTGAAAACACCGCACCACATTAACTCTTGTTTTTACATATACACTCAAAAGGGTAAATTTTCAGGCTACTTTAGAATTGCCGCTCGGCCGTTTCCGCCAACTTCCGCCTAACCATGTCCGGTTGTCGGAGTCGCACTGACGTGTAGGGTTAGCGGTTTGTCTCGTGAGCAATTTGTTACATTGATAAATGCTGACACTGTCCAATATTCGCTAACGTGTTTAGTCAGGCGTGGAATAACTCCTTGTTTACGAAATGGTCGAGTAACTACTTTCAATGGTTATTGCTAATTGATTTGAAAGTCTTTACCTTAGTTACAATCGATAAAATGTCGGGCTATAGCAGTGCAGAAGGGTGAGAGGAAGTCCGCTTTACAACAAGCTGCATCGTCACGTGACGACAGAACGACATTTACAGGGAATTTTAAATATACGGTGTGGATGTCAAATGGATACATTCCGAAGGTCAGCAGGTTATACCTGGCACTTCGGTTTCCTCCACCCATAAACTTGACAGCTGTTCAATAACTGAAACATTCCCTGGGAGTCCCATCAGTTAAAGGAAGAAATAAATCCGCAATGTTATTTTCGATCAAACTCAAGATGGTTTATTCCAATAGGACGCGCGACTATTGACCTGGAATGTCCATCTTGGCTGACGGTTGGTATAGAAATGTCTGTTTTTCAAGAACAGATTTAAAATAGGTCTAGAGGTAATTTCATCAAAGGCTTGGTGTGTTGCAAAAACGTTTTAACAGGAGAATTACACAAATAATTCAGACTTACACAAATAATTCAGAGTTTATGCAGCCTTCAGATAAATCGTGAAAGAATGGCCACATACTCTGTGAAACACTTGAACCATGCAGATTAAACTTCAAAATGGCATCAGTCTCTTCACATTCAAAAGTGTATGGTATTTGGGTGTACGAGGTAATCAAAATCGAAAAAAAGAAGAAGACAAAAGGGAAACAAAAATAAAACTCATGCACTCGACGTATAAAGTTGAACGCTTGCGTACAGATTTCAAAATGTTACAAAATCAAATGATTCTAACTTTAATTTAGGTGCAAACCCATTTATAAAAGTGGCCTCAAAGTAATCGTTCCACGGAGAATAATAATCCAGCTAGCTACAAAGCTACCTGAAAACATTTAGATTTTTACTACAAGAATTATTGGTTTGATTCTGGTCAGTGACCCGAAGAAGCCGATACATAAGAAATCATGCAACACAACGTCAAAAACTTTACCGCATGTTATTTTTCTCTCGAAAGTGATTTTTTTAGTCAGGGAGGGAGGGGCGCATGGGGCGGGGGGGGGTATCTCATGCCGTGTCACGTCCATCGACTGTTGTATTGTTCGCATGTCTCGAATGACAGGTCCAAGTGGAAACAAAGTGGCAACGCCCGTCAGATGCCTTAGTATTTATCTACTGCTAATTGAGATACACTTATGCCTTCCCTCCCGGCCAATTAGAGAAATACTTGGAAAGGGTCGGCCAAAAGGCGCTCCTTTAATGACCGGTTACACGAGCGTGCCTTTAGAAAAAGAGGTCGATGGAAGATTTGATTGGTGAACGGGTGGGCTTTTCTTCGCTGAACCATCAAGTCTGACAGCCGAAGACTAGATCCATGTAGACTTCCTCCTGTGGTTTAATCCGAACCGTTTCGATCAGGGACACAAGAAAAAAAAAATCAGCCGCTCAGCAATCAGTATGTCAGAAGATCGATCTGATAGCGTCGGTAAAAAGCGGGTGATTGTCAGTGCAAATTGTCACACTGACTCGTTGCAGCAACTGTTTCGTCTCACGCCGAAGGTTCAAACTTGAGGACGTACCATTTATTCAGCTGTCGAGGAATTATTTTAGCCGAGCTCGTTGGAGAATAAATTGACAATTTGGGTTTCTAAAACAGGTACATGTTCGTGTAGAGAACAGTTGAAAAAAAATTATGGCTGAAATGAATAGTCTATAAATCTAGATACACGAAACGGAGTGATGCAGATCGGTTGAATTATATACAAGCATGCAATGTCGTAAGTTCTGAACTAATATACCTATATAGGCCTCCTTGATGTAGCGATTAGCGTGCTAGCGCGGCACAATAGCACATGAGCATCTCACCAATGTTATCGCTTCAAGTCTATCTCATGTTGGTGGGAAGGTCTGCAGCAACCTGTGGATGGTCATGGGTTTCCGCCGGGCTCTGCCCGGTTTCCCATAACGACATCATGCCGACGCTGTCGTATAAGTGAAATATTCTTGAGCACGGCGCAAAACATTAAATAAATAAATATACACGCCTGGAATAAGACATAAAGTCATTCATTCGTTCTGAATTCATGAATAAATATTTGTAGCTTTACGCCACAATGGCCGTAGGCCTATTTCAGGTACATGTATATATATTGTGTCTAAATATACAGGTGAAACACGACAGGTGTAACAGTTCTGGGTAGACATTAAAGAGCTTTGTTTGTTTATTAATTTAATTGGAGTTTTCGCCGTATAGCTTAAGAATATTTCACTTATACGACGGATGCATAAAAGGAGACTATACACAAAACTTTGCCTATGTATATTGCGAAGGTCACTGATTGAAACATGGGGCTAATGTAACAGTTATATTGTTATGTTAGTCCCGGTCGAGACGTAGTATAGGCTGAAAGGCTTGTAATGGCGCGCATCTTTTATAGGTTGGGATCAGTGATTGGTTAAAGCAGTTTAAAAGGGACGTCTCAGCAAGTCTTCCAGGCTGTATGCGGTCTAAAATATAAAGTGCGCTTTCAGAAACAAACCTAAGCTCGACCCAAGTAATCGGTGTAGCATAATGCTCAGCCAACATTACGCAATTCAGTCGAAGCGGTACTCTCGATCCATCCATACTGTTAAATTGGCCGACCTCCCGTCTGTCATGTCTAGAATACTTCACAGTGGCTCCAGTGTACTTGACTTTCGCCAATCTCCCGTCGTCAGGTTAAGGGGGCTGTGCGAAGGCGACTTCCGGAGGCCCGAGTTGCCTGCTTCCGGTCCAGGACAGAACCTGGCTCAAACACTATCGATGAACAACGTTTGCCGTTTAGTACCGACTACTAAAGATCGACTAACAGAACACAGAAATCGTTTCAAACTTTTTGAAGATTTTACTGTACGTAATTTGCCACAAGTTCGCTTGAGCACGAAATGGACGCCCAAGCCGCAGTTCCGTAGTTTAGAGGTTGATATAAAAATCTTCACCGACATTTGATTCGGCGGCTCCTCCGTCACGCAAAATAAACTACTCTCCACGGAAGTGCGGTATTTATTTTGACAATTGTCGATATTTTTTACACGTTACTGGAATCAGTGTGAAACTGGCAAGCCGTCAATTCCAATTCGTGGTTTTGTTCAGCGAGTCAGTTTTGGTTCGATTTGAAACAATCATGGCGTCCGCCGTGGACCACTCCAGCTGTCATGAAAGGAAACTGCCTTCAACCCAGAAAATCTGAAGTGTTTAACGAACTGTGCACAGGCTTTAAAACGCACTTAATACCGACCTTGAACACATACCGTTTTACCGAGCAGACTGGCAACGAGCTAGACGGAAAATGGTGTCCAGTAAAAACGAGGACTTCCGTTTGACTGCATGACCGAGTGATCGAAGCATTGATTGGTTATAGTGGTTTTGTTAACTTCTTGTTTGGTTGGTAAATTACGTGGTTTCACCTGCCTCCGTTATATACAGGTCCACCACAAAACAAGACAGACCCTACTGCTTTCCTTTCGATGGCGGTCCTAACATTTTACATCAACAGGCGTCTGGTATAATTTCATTTCATCATGATATAAACCCGTTAGCAAAATATCAAGCCGAACACCTTGGGATCCCTATAGAAAACGCAATTGTAAGCCTATAGGCCTACATGTGGAAACAGTATTTGGTGCTAAATCGGCAGTGGCGCCAACGACATCGGTTGCCCCCTTACCAGGCGCCATTAACACATCAATCCGATCCGCCAGTGACAGGGGCTAAGTCTCCACCCCAGAGAACAAATCTCACTCCTTAAGCCACATCTGCTTGGGTCGTGCAACAAGGCACTCTAAGCCCAGGTGTCACGCAAAGTCCGACTTCGTGCATGTCTGCGGTCGGCAACTTTACGATCACCTTGACCGGAACTGCAGGGGAAGTGAGGGATAAGGTCTGTTGGACATTTGTGCACGCCACTTTAATTTGCACTTCAATAGATATTTATTCTGGTTTTCGTTTTTAAAGAGACTTTGTCGTGAAAAGTCACAGACAAACGTATTCAACGTCAATCGCATTGCATTAGATCTATTTGTTTTGTTGGCTTGGGATTCAAGGTGTATTTCGGTCGAATCTTATCATGTTGGGTTTACACAGAGAGACGGACCGTGTGTCCATAGAGGTATATATAGATCCATATATACCTCCATGATGTATCTAAGCGTTAAAACAGACATTCGTAGACCAGCCGCCAATCAGAATGAATGTTCCAGGTCAATAATGCTGCCTCACTGAAATGCTATGCTATTACATCAAAGATGTCGCACCGTAGGGATCGGATCTTTTCATGTATAGTTGCTTACTTATCCACCCTTATACGCTGCTGCACCATGAATGTTTTGTTTATTCCTACACATTGTAGGCCCTATAGTATAATAAAAGTGTTCGAGTACAGAGAGTAAAACAAGAGCAGCGACAACAGTAGGCCTATAACAGTAGGCAAATGGTCTCACGTAACTGGTGAAATACAGCCTCTTTTTAAATTACCCCAGTACAGACTTAAATTACCAGCAACAGTTAACTTCACTTCGTGTGCTAGGTCGTCATAATATGTTCTACAAGCGTTTCGTTGAGATAGGACCTAAAAAAATGTCTTCGAGATATTTACAAGCATGTATCTAAGCGAAAAGTCGAACATTCGTATCCCATTCAGCATAAACGATGAAGGAGCATTCCAAGTTGATAATCGACGACTACGACAGATTAGAAACAATTTCGTATTGTAACTCTCTTCCCTGTGCAACTCGAATCAGAGTTAAATATTCGTCATTATCGCAGGACCCGCAGGAACAGCGTCAAACCCGGCTTCCCAAAAGAATATGTAAGAAAAAATATAGAAATGGTAAATATTGCTGGTATAGAATGTAGTGAAGAAGAAGTCATCGGTTTTCAGTGATGTATATGGGGGAGATAGTCGATACTCTAGGCATGATATCTAATTCAAATTACCGAGGGGGTTACCACGCCAACACGGCACAATGACACAGAGGCCTCTAACCAGTGCGATCACTATGAGTTCAAGCCCCCACCTCATGCAGGCTTCCTCTCCGGCCATGCGTGGGCAGGTCTGCCAGCCCACTGTGAACGGTCGCGAGTTTCCTCCGGGATATCCCCGGTATCCTCCAACCATCAGGCTGCCCGGCGTCATATAAGTGAAATATAGTACGGCCAAAATATAACGCCAATCAAATAAATAAATTCAAATTTCTTATTCAGCTTCTTGAATGTAATTTCGAGGTGGAATACAAATATAGGTATAACAGTCATCATGTTGATGTAATAAACATGAATGCCCTTAAACTCTGTTCCCGTTAATGTGAAAGTCATAGCTTCACATATTAGCCTGTATATTTATAGCAAGTTATGGAATGTTACAAATGTGAAAGACAGACACAAAGTCTGCTTATTTTCTTGGATTCTCTATACAGTCTTTACGTGCGCATCCGCCAATGAAATGCTATATCTTGCAATTCGAATTTGAAAATATTGATTTTTGTCGTCACCTCTCAGAGGGACTACCTTATTGTAGGAAAAACAAGCCTAACGTCTGAATTGTTAGAGTTCCAGTCTGAGCAAAGAGAGCGTTGAGCTAATCCTATTTTACAAGATGCCGAGGTGGATAGCGTGCCAGTAAGGCGCAATGACCCATGTGCCTCTCAGCAATGCGGTCGCTGTGAGTTCAAGTCCAGCTCATGCTGGTTTCCTCTCCAGCCGTACATGGGAAGGCATTGCAGCAACTTGCGGATGGTCGTGGGTTTCACCCGGGCTCTGCCAGGTTTCCACCCACCATAATGCTGGCTGCCGTCATAGAAATGAAATATTCTTGAGTACAGCGTAAAACTTCAATCAAATAAATGAAATATTTACAGCTTGCACGCTATATAGCCTTGTGAATCCCATGAATTTATCTCGTATATGTCATTTCATCAATAAATTTGATCAAAGTCTACACTAACTGGTAGGAACCAGGGGTTTGGGATTAGGGGAGGGAATTTATATTTACATTTTGAACCAATCATCCCCATCAAGCTTGCATGCTGTAAACATAAACATAAACGCATCTTCATTGTTTGGCTTCCTATCCGGCCCCTACGTGGGAAGGGCTTCAAGCAATCTTAATATACTTTAGCATATGATACAAATAAATAATAGTATTAAGAATTTTTTCTCTTAACACACACGTGGCTATACCAACCTATATATAAAACAAAGCTGGAACGACTAAATCGCCGAGATCCACATTTTACCGTTGCCATGGCGACGAACATCTGTCATATTGCAAACCATCCAATCGAATCAATGACAATGTCTTGGGGGCGGCCTTAATTTATGTCTACATGATTTCGCCATATTGCTCTCACTCTGGAGAGCACTTGGTATTGACAACGAGGAGAGGGTAACTCTATGTGGCGTTTTCTCGGAGAGTTGAAAATTGGTCTAACCAAAGTCGTGAGATCGTCATTCCGTCGTAGTTTTGTGATTTCATCCATGCCCTTTTCAACGGCGCCACTGTCGTGACGGACAACTTTGGAAGCAATTCTTCATGGAATCCATTTATAAGAATGGCGTCTGCAATGAATGTATTGCAATTTTGTCTCTCTCTTCCCAGGATTTTTTTTTTTTTTTTTTACCCTTTGATCGAGGTTTATGGCAATGTAAGCATAGCCATTACTGTACGGCAGATTTCGGAGAGAGTGGAAAAGTTAACCTTCCATTTACACATATCTATAATCGCTTTATTATACCACCACGAAGTTTTCTTTCTTAGCCTTTGTTTGGCTTTGGCTTTGCTTCATGTAACTGATGAAATGCTTAATTCGTACAGCTCTGCGCAGCTCAGGCCAAATTTCATACATACAAATACACTCAAAATTTAAACCGTTCGCGATTCCCAGCAGCACTTGTGACAAGAACATTATTTTTTTTCTTGTGAATACACGTAAGAAAGCAAAGTGTGACTTATTTTAATTGACTGACTGATAAGACATCACAAAGTTTATATATGGATAACAACTTCTGATTTAGTTCTTGCAAAGTTTCGATGTATTTTCTAACATCGTTATCAAACATCTTTAAGAACTCTCTGATAGGCCCAATCTTTGGGCAGAGAAAGTATACAGTCCAGTGTGAAATACGTACCATGTCATGACACATTCCCGCTGTCATAATTCATGGGATGATGACAAAATATTTTTTCCTCTTTCTATGACAGTGACACAAACGCAACTCCGGGGGTATCTCATCCCGCCCGCTAAATTTAACATTTAATTTTGTTATTCATTTGGTTGGTGTTATATGCCGTACACGGAAATATTTCACTATACAACGACGGCCGGCGTTATGGTGGGAGGAAACCGGGCAAATCCCGGGGTAGATTTTAGCATTTAACATGCTTTTTCTTTTATGCTTCACTTATAAACTTCATTTATTATTGCTTACGATTAAATGGGTAGTCAAAGATAATGCATTTACAAAGATAACGAAAAAATGTTCTGACATAAAAATGCAACACATCTAGCAGGCCTAAACACGCCTAAATGTACACGCCAACTGCTTTGACTCGTATGTTTCCGGTTACATGGCCATGGCGGGAGAAGAAAACGAAAGTACATCATGTAATGTACTACATGTGCTACAGAAAACTGTTTAAGGGTATTCACTTGTAGTATTATAGTGAATGCACGTTCTACACTCTGATAACTGATTCGTGGTACGATAATTTCTGTGTTTTACGTCACGAGACAAATAGCTTTAGTTGGGAATGTACTCAACTTGTAAGTTGATCTCTTTGCAACACCTCCCTCCCCCCGGCCCGCATTGAAACAACAACATCATCTCACTTCGAGATCGGCTAACTGTTAACATAGTAACAGTAATTCTACCACGAGTATGTCTAGCAAATAAATTCTGTTGTAAGCATTATTTGAAAGTTAAGGGTGAAGACTAGGTTGATCCTTTTGTTAGGACTTCAATGTACCTTTTCTCAGACGTTCATTATGAAAAGCTGTTTCCCCCCCACCAAAGAATTGAAAAGCCAAATCTTCAAACTTTTATGTTCTTCAATTCACAGGGAACTGATTCTGTAATTATGGCTGTAGATTCAAAGCCTGCCTGTTGGAGATGCCATGGAATTGAAGTCAGGTAGGTTAAACACGCATTGTATCTATTTGTTTGTTTAGATGTCTATTTATTTAGATATTTACTTTTCATTGTGCACTTTTTTTTTTGATATTTATATATTTACATTTTGTTTCGGTTACTGGTGTATTTAATTAATATGGCATGAAATGTACAATTACCAATGTGTGATTTTTTTCTTGTGATTAAGTGGGAAGGTGGAGATGGCATGAAAATGAAACAATCCTACGTAGGGTTTTTGAACATTGTGGTGGTTGCCAACCAAGTCCCTTACCAGTATAGGCATCGCTTGAAATCTTGATTTTCAGCTAAGCTATATTGACAGAAACCTAAGACATTGCGGCATAAAATAATGGTACATGTAACAAAAAAGGAAAACTTCACATAACTCCAGAATACTGTTACACCAGATGTGCAGCATGAGACTGTGCAATTATACACTGGCTGGTAATGTTCTAATCAGCCCATCATTTTCCAATAAAGAAGATAACATGATTCAGCGTGCCTAGATTTGAAACGCCTCAATAACTGAATCAGCAATCGCCGCGGAAAACCATCTGGACGTCGAACCAGTAATTGACCGCCTTTCACTGTCAAGTGGACGTAGCTCAGACCCCATTGACCAGAGATTTGTTCTGACGTGATTGGTCAACAGTGTGTAACGGTTAGACCACTTGGTCCTTTGGCCAGAGACATGGCGTTAGCGAGTGAGTCACCTGATATGGCTTCGTAGAGAGTCGGGGCGTCTGGGCAAGAACGGAATGAATTCTCGGGTGCAAATTGGTGACGACAGGACCAAGGGAATGCGACCCTAATCTTATTGTCGGATGCCTAATGGGGCCCAGGAACATGGGAACAAGGAAGGGCCATGAGAAAAAATGTGTTTGGTGGGAGTTACAAGACGACATATGAGATCTATATGACTCTAGGCTGTGTCTCCCAGTGAATTAAGGTTTCATTTTTGCATGTAAAAATAAACAGATTCTGTGTTTATACCTTTAATAATGTGAATTAACCTCCGGTGTCAAATTGAGCAAAGGAGGTAGAATTATTTGGAATGGAAAATTGGAGGCAGAACATAGGGTCATTTGGAAAACTATGTTTCTGACTGTACAAGAATCTGCTTGTGACGAGAATTAGTTCCCAGGATTCAGTTCCCAGGATTCAGTTCCCAGGATTCAGTTCTCAGGATTCAGTTCCCAGGATTCAGTTCCCAGGATTCAGTTCCCAGGATTCCCGTCATAAATAAGACTCAGAAATCAAAACCCAGAAATTGACACAGGTGATTTCTACCCTGTTCTTGGAATGTGCAATCTGAATTCTGAACACATAATGCTACAAGTGTGTCACAGCCTGAACTTTGATTTACCCTAATTCCTCAACCATTTCACATATGAAAGAGCTACTTTAAGTCTAATTTCAGCACATTTTTAATTGGATTTTGGAGACAAAACTACATTGGTTGAATGGGCCATTTTCAGGGCTTCACAAAAAGTATAATTTTCTTAGTCAACACAGAACTTTGCCGTCAGAGTATACTTAAATAAACACCTTGCAAACATGTCGGAAGTTTGAAGAATTACGGTAATCTGATTATATCTGAGTTTTGTAATTCCAAATTACAAACATTCACATGTGATTCAGCCCTTATTATTATTGTTATTATAATGTGTTATTATGCTCTTGATTTTGGCAATATTTTTAAACAAATTTACCATGGAATATGTACGTAATAATTAGAAAAAAAATGATAATAATCACCATAAAAATCACCATTTTAAAGACTGCTTTCAAATTTATTTGTTCAGATCACCTATGTTTTCTTGGAAAAACACCAAAATCTTGCATTAGGCTTTTTGTTTGATGAATCATAATTCTAAAGACTACTTTCAGATTTATGTGTTGAAATTGCTTAAGTTTACTTGGAAAAAAACAAAGTGAAAAGATCTAAATTTTACATCAGTCTTATGGTTAAATATTTTGAAAGTATTTTTAATGTCATTTTGACCGGAACTGTTTCCATGTGAAAAGTGTTGGACCATAACATTGTGGGTTGTGCGTGCTAGTGTAAAGTTTATTTGGGTTACATGCAACAAACTTCTTTCTGAGACTGGCCTGTTGGGATGTAATGTCCCATGCACGGACTAAGCAGACATGCAGCGGCATTTTCACCTAAATTATTTGTCGCCATTCAGTGTGGTCAGGAAACTGTGTGCAACCCTCATTCCAGACGAAAATTAAATATGACAGGTGGAAGGAAGCCGACGCGCGCGTTAATATTCGCAGGGCGCCAGCATCAATTCACGCGAGGGCAGAAGCCCCCCCGCAAGCCATCCAAGACCCTCCGTGAATGATGACACAACCCTTAATGAAATTGTGTAACTGAAAACACGATTTGGCCAAAGAGAGGTTTCCAAGTGAAAGCGTAATCTTTAACGGCATCCTTTTTCATGTGTCATCAGTTGTCAAGCGTTGAATAATTCGCTAGGAATTAGCTAGTCAGCACAACGCAACTGTAGTCCTGATTATTGACACACGCGTTCGCACACAATCCTCGCTCTAATTGGGCTGATTTTTTTTTTTTTTTTTTACTCGGGCTCCACTCTGGCATGGGAAAAGCAGTGTCTATGCGACGATCACCGAGCATGGTCACCCGCAAACGGGAAATGACTACTCTCGTTCTAAAATAAAACCGAGCAAATTTGATAACACACAAGCTGATTGCTTGTGGTAAGATTCATAGCTACTGCTGAATATTCATGAGGTACATTGCATATCAAGAGATCATCAAAAGCATCCTGCCCATTCCACTCCAGATTTTGCTGAGATGCTGTTAGCCCGACATGAATCACCGCTGCAATGTTATTATTTATTTTCCCCCAGAAATCTGTTTAGGTAATGAATGACTAAACAGTTTGAAATTTTGTATTGATGACATCCCATTGATTGGACACTTCATGTGTTATAACTAGATGAGGGTCTTCTGACTAACACATGCTGCTTGCTAATTGCACACAGGTGCTGACAACATTTGGGCTCTTCATAATGGGTTTATCTGCCGAACCTGGGCTATTCAAATTCATTTTCCCTTACATGCAAGAGGTATGGGTTCAACCCCAGAGTCATACTAGTAATTTTTTTATGTAATAATTTTGATATATTCTCCTAATGACTAAGGAAACTTTCCCACACAATGCCTACAGAAAATATGTTTCCATGTAGTAAAACATTGACATATTTGGTGTCTTGGAAAGTGATGTTGATAGGTACGCGTCCTGCATCTCTGGCGCAAACAAATCGGAAAGGACGCAATAGATTTACTACCGATGCATCCTAAGGATGCACAGGGGCCTCCGTGGCTCAGTCGGTTAGCGCGCTAGCGCAGCGTAGTGACCCAGAAGCCTCTCACCAATGCGGTCGCTGTGAGTTCAAGACCAGCTCATGCTGGCTTCCTCTCCGGCCGTACGTGGGAAGGTCTGCCAGCAACCTGCGGATGGTCGTGGGTTTCCGCCGGGCTCTGCCCGGTTTCCACCCACCATAATGCTGGCCGCCGTCGTAAAAGTGAAATATTCTTGAGTACGGCGTAAAACACCAATCAGAAAAAAAAAAAAAAAATCCTAAGGATGCACCAATCTTCCCCCATATGGTAGACATGGTAAGGCTACATATTGTGGACACCAAATCCAATTTGATGTATTTATTTACTTATTTGATACACTCAAAGAATATTTCACTTATACGACAACGGCTAGCATTATGGTGGGAGGAAAGCGGGCAGAGCCCCAGGGAAACCCACGACCATCCACAGGTTGCTACAGACTTTCCCACATACGGCCGGAGAGGAAGCCAGCATGAACTGGACTTGAACTCCCATCGACTGCATTGGTGATGGCCTTCTGGGTCATTTCACTAGCGCGCTAACCAACTGAGCCAAGGAGGCCCCTCACCAAATCCAAATTGAAATCATAGAAATAAAAAAACTGAATCTTAATGTAAAAATATGTATAATCTACTGACCAGCATGGTTCTATCTAATTACACAGACGTATTATTTTGTGTCAGCATTATTGAAAGCTGTTGCCTTACAAAACTTGCAATTTTGTCTCCGTCGACAACGATATTTCCTGTTTGACTCATACATTGTTTGGAAAATTTCACTGATTTTAAATGTAGCTGGCAAGGTAAGAGTCGTGCTAAGTGAATTGATGCCATTTTTTTTTTTTTTATTTGTGGATATTTACCATATAGTTTTGGAGTCCAAAATACACAACAAATGCCCAGAGACAAACTATAGTGCATTAGAAAATATTATGACAACAACCTGTGTGTAAATTCTCTGTAAACCTTAACAACTCCATGCACATGAAATGTTGTTGTTGAACACTGCTGAATGTGAAAACTCACATAGAAACTAGGCCTATACAATTTACATCTTGTGTATTGTTCATAAACTTTTATCTTATAAATACAAGATGGCTTTTTAAAAATATTTCGAAATGAATAAATTGTATAATAGTTGAGAGTGGACCAGTTTCTATATTTTATATCCAGTCATAAATCCTTATATTACTTTAAGTCAGTAAAAAGAATCAGTACCAGTAATGGTATGAAGATTGAATTGCCAAAGACATGTAGCAATCTAAACATATATTCACTCACTAAAATAATGCTTCACAGTTCTGGAACAGGACCATAATATTTTTTCTCGATATTGCCCTTATTGGGTATCTACCAGGCGCAGAAGAAATCTCGTGTTGATAGCTTCAGTGATCCAAAAGCCAGATAATTATTAAAATTATTAAATCAAACAGAAGTTTAACTCTGAAGAAAAACTTTTATTTGGGACCACTTATTTCCAATGGCACCCACTCATTTCTGTTGGGAACCTCTTTTTCAGCCACCTCTGTGTCCCGGGGACTCACTTCAGTGACAACCTATCAACATCACTGCTTGGACATGCTTCACTGAGGCAGCACGATAAAATATGGTGGATACATGTAACTCTGGGCATGCCTCACTTGAAGGCTACTCTATTGTGATGCAAAGTTGGATCATGTAATGAATCAAGCACATTTTAAATCGAAAGTAAACATTACCTTGCTCTTAATCAGCTCTGTTTGGGCCAGATTCAATCCTGTATTGTTCTGAAAAAGGACAAGAAAATGATACCAGTTAATTTTCAGTGTTCTCTGCAAATACAGTTTTTGTCCATATTTTTGTTCAAAATATGTGTTTTAAGTTATTGGGTTTGAACTATAGTTATTCAAGCAAAATAAAATTGCTCTCAAAAAGAAACATAACATGCAGAAAAGGTAATGGTTTGTTCTCTTTTTTTGTTGTAAAAGTGTGTTTATTTTTATCACACTTTTACAGCATTTATGGTAAACCCTTCATGGCTGTGCCCTCCCATTGTATGAGGTTAAGTATGGATTGAACTCTGCAGAACTTCAAGTTTCAATTTTTAAAGAATTCATTAATGCATGTAATTTAAAATGGAGTACAGATATTTATATATATATATATATATATATATATATATATATATATATATACAATATGTCATTAAATGGCTAATGGTAAATTAAAGGTTGTAAGACATTAGGTACACTCCATTTAGTTTTATCGTCATCATATGAGAGAAAAATTGTTAAGTAAAACATTAAACCCCAAGCATAACTATTCAGTTGAGTTTTAAGTTATTTATTTTATTTATTTATTTATTTGATTGGTGTTTTATGCCGTACTCAAAAATATTTCACTTATACGACGGCGGCCAGCATTATGGTGGGTGGAAACTGGGCACAGCCCAGAAACCCATGACCAACCGCAGGTTGCTGGCAGACCTTCCCATGTATGGCAGTTGAGTTTTAAGATAACGGCCCGAATCATTGATAACGGTGCTGTTTTTATTACATAGTCTGGAAAAGAGAGAAAGGGGACAGGGCCTGAATTGATGGGTGCCTGAGAGTAAGCTTATTATGCCCAATGCAAAGAAAAACCTTTTGTAATTTTGTAATTCTGGTTAGACTGTAGCACTCGGTTTTTCTGTCTAATTCAACTGTGGGAGTTTTGATGATTAACAGTCCGGTCTTTAGAGCGTTTACGGTAGCCTGATGTATTGGGATGGCTAACACTGGCTCATCGTACCTGTCAAAGGTGACAGCAGTCTGAGCTTGTCGCCTGTCAATCAAAACTGTTTTTAACCTGTCAGTCACCTGTGTAGTCAGAGCTACTAAACGGCCAGCCCGAATCATTGATCATTTATTGATTGATTTTTGTTCCGTGCGTTAGCTGGAAACTGTCATATATTTAATGACACATGGATAGTTCTGTTATTATTACCGAGGCTTTCATGGCTGTAAAATGTAAATCCTCAAAAAATCTGCTGTTGGAGAACCCGCTGATGATGGCCAGGCATCCTTTAGCACGTATCATTAATTCAGTAGGAATGCAGACATAATGCTTTGTTTTCTTGGCATTTTTTTTTTATCAGTTATTTGAGTAGGTGGCTGAAGCAGAATTGTAGAAATACCCCCCCCCCCGCCTCCTCTTCCCCCCTCCCCCCTTAAAAGAAAAAAGTCAGCATGAAAGTATCTTTGCCTAGATTCTATTGTACACTACATATGTCGCAGATTTCTTGGGATAAAGGATTTTTGAAATTATCTTTAAACTGCTGTTATCATTTTTATTACAAAACCGAATTTTATAAGAGTAACTGCGGACAAATGAAAATAAGCTTCGCTAATCCTCAAAATGAGCATGGGGCTGGAGTAGTCTAGAGCTTTTTGCTGGTTAAAGAGGAATTATTCGCTTGACTGCATATAATGACTTGTAGTTCCTCAACCGCAGCCCCCAATAAATCATTATCTATTCGTAGTTGACTCCGCCCCATCAATCAACACTCAATACAGGCCCCATCCATCAACGCTCAATACGGGTCCCATCCATCATTGATCAGAGCAGCCCCACAAGTCAACGCTCAGTGACTCCACTTAAACTCTGATTGGAAGGATGGCGTGCACCAGCATTTTGCCTGATGGGGCGTTTGACGCGACATGTCCGACACAGTCTGATTGGTTGATTAGCCTGTGCAGGGTAATTTGGGGGGGGGGGGGGGGGAGGGTGTTGAACTGGCTGGGTTTAAAAGGTACACTTTACAGGAGTTCCATCACTGTTGGCGTTGAGCCACAAGGAGAAACTAGTGCGGCTGTGCCGTGATCAAGATTTACATGTGCTATTACGTACACCTTCAGTGGTGATCAAGGAACTGCACATTGTGGTGATGTGTTGTTAACATGTGCCACATGGCAGTTTTGCCCTGACCCAGTACCAACCAGTCAGCCCTTGTCAAACTGAATACCACCGTGCCTTCAGCAGGACAATGTCCTTGTCCCCCAAGGACATTTTCATTTTAAGACATAAAGGCTTTGAACTTGTGCCATATTCGACATAAAATTTCGTCCATTACTAACTGCATCATTAAGCTGATTCTGAGAAGAGAAGTGTGGTCTGATATTTTCTTTGAAGGTTGGGTGGTACCTACATTGATCTACTGTACATGTACATGGTCGCTGTGAGTTCAAGTCCAGCTCATGCTGGCTTCCTCTCTGGCCGTACGTGGGAAGGTCTACCAGCAAACTGCAGATGTTTGTGGGTTTCCCTTGGGCTCTGCCCCTTTTCCTCCCACCATAATGCTGGCCACTGTTGTATAAGTGAAATATTCTTGAGTTCAGCATAAAACACCAATCAAATACTGCGCACCATTTGGCCATACACACATTGACTTACATGGAAACGCGCACCATTTGGCCATACACACGTTGACTTACATGGACACGCGCACCATTTGGCCATACACATGTTGACTTACATGGACACGCGCACCATTTGGCCATACACACGTTGACTTACATGGACACACGCACCATTTGGCCATACACACGTTGACTTACATGGACACACGCACCATTTGGCCATACACACATTGACCTACATGGACACGCGCACAATTTGGCCATACACACATTGGACATGAACAGCAAACAACACGGATCCCCTCCACCCCACCCCCACCCACCACACACACACAAAAAATGCTGTTATATTTATCTGATATTTCCTTAGCCTAATTACTAACTCATTAGGCCATTATTGTGATTGTGTTACATCTAATTTGTTATGACCTGTATGGCCTTCGTTTATCCTGCTTTTCAGGCACGTATAAGCTAATGTCATGTCAATCACTGCTTATCTGTGCCTTGCCAGATTTTCCCTCACTAATGTATGTTATAATTGGAACAACACTCTATACTAATAAACATAAATGCTAATCCAGTTATATTCATAAAAAATGTTTTTAAATATATTTTTGTTGATAAGATGTTTTTGAATATTTTTTTTGAAGGGGGGTGGGATAGTTTTATGACAGTATCAGTGTTGCTTTGGAATTCTACATGTCGAGCACTGGAGACTTGTCAGAGATGTCTTAGGGATTTCAACCAGCGCCCCATGAATCAGTACGTAATATTTAGCAATACATGTCGACATCCAGACCCTTGGGCTGGGCCAGCCATCATAGCCACATTCGCTATTAGTTGAGGCAATGTTTTCTTTCCATCATGATCATAATTCAGTGTTTTTAGAAGTTTTCCTCCATTTGCGCAGGATTTATTTATTTATCTGATTGCTGTTTTATGCCGTATTCAAGAATATTTTACTTATACCATGGCAGCAAGTATTATGGTGCGAGGAAACCAGGCAGGGGCCGGGGAAACCCATGCCCATCCACAGGTTGCTGGAAAACCTTACTATGTAAGGAGGGGCTAGGGGACACCCATGACCATCCGCAGGTTACACCTGGTAAGATAAAAAAGCTGCAAATTATGTACAGGCCCTACACTAGTACTATTCGTGTGTTAATTTTCCTACCTGTCCGTTCTGTGACAACCCCAGTCCATTATTAGTGCAGTGTTTAAAATCAGCTCTGGCCTCAGTTGTTTTCTTTCTTTATGCGAATAGCAACCATCACCTTAAGGGTATTAAAGGATTAAACTGAAGATTATGGGTTTGTGATAAGTTGTGATGTTCATAGTTTATAACTCTTAATAACTCACCTGTTTTGCGCATATTTTCCATCAGTGATAGTCTTACTTAGTGACCCTTTCGCTTCCGACAACTTATATTCTAGAATGATCCACAATTTGATTACTGATTTAACTTTGTCGCCTAGAACACACCTTGTATCTTTCTAACGTCATTGAAAACTTTTTCCGTTGCACGATTCCGTCCTTTTTATACTTTTTTAGTTCTTTAGTGGTTAGTGTTACACGTCGGTTTTGAAAATTGGCCTCGCGATTATTGACCTGGACGTCCTTGTTGGTTGACGCCTGATATACGAATGTTTCGACCCATAGATTTGGACACCATGCAATCATGTAAATAAGGATAGGTGTCACTCGTCCTTGTATTCTATCCATGGGTCATCAGATTGATGTATTGATGCTGATTACACTGTAAACCATGATTTTATCATAATTATTTGACAAAACCCAAGCATTTTTCTGGGAAAGTAATCTTGGGTTTTAGAAGGCCTTAATAGCAGAAAATGCCAAAATAAACAGCTTGACTGTGAAAAGTTTGCACGGATCATTCAGGAAAATGTTTTTCTCGTTAATAAGTATGAATGTGGAATTCATGTGTGTGTAAATTGCAGCTCACAAATCTCTGCATGGTTACTGTTTCACATGCCAAGAGCATTTCCTTCAGTACGTCCTCACAATGCCCCAACCCATTCAATGCAAAAATGCAACTTTTTTTCATGAGCTCGAACAAACATTGGATGATGGCATTTACTAAAATGAACGGAGACCAGATGGCATTTACACGCAAATGGTTCTCAGCAGAAAGTCCACTATCACACCAAATAACACGGTTTTTAGTACAGAAAAAAGCTCGCTTGCTCCTGTCATGTACCGTTTTCCCACATTCTATGGCAGGTTCCCGTGGTTACCATTGGTGCATTGTTATGACAATTGCTGCGTGACCTGTTCCAGCTGACCTGTCCAATCAGGTCACTCGGTGTGGCCAGGTGGCATTAAGTGCACATTTTTCACCTCTTGATGGAATATGGTTTTAATGGTGCACAGATGTTTAGTGAATGAAAACCCTCATGGTATGTATATTAGGTCCTGAATCAGTACAGAGATTGTAAGTTTGCTACAAACAATGTGAACCTATAACATTCAATATGAGATGGAATAATTCTGAATAAAAAAAATCATGGCTTTGATGATAGATGTAACAGAAGTATATGTGCACATATGTCATAGCTTTTGGCATGAGGAAAGTTCCAAAGAGCTCGTTCCATCCCAAAATCAGGAAACAATGATATTGACATTCGTCACATTGCCAGACTTAAAGAAACAGCAAGTCTACAGACCTATTGTTTTGGTTAAGATAATTTTTTGGCGTTTGGGGTCCCATGTAGCTGTGTATGCTTTCTAGATAGTGAGGTGCTTCACTTAATTAAGTTAAGTAACAAATTTGGGAACTAAAAAAGACACCAAAGTCAGACAGCTGCATTACCCCTAGTGTAAATTATTGTCTTGATGATGTGTAAGAAATACAGAAGACTTAAATCAAGGAACAGCTCAGACTCCACCCACATGTTTTGACTCGAGATACTTGGAAGGGTGAGGCTCTTATGTCACTGAGGTAAATCTGGGTAATGTTGTGAAATTAAATCTCAGAGGTCACGACCTTAGGTGTAGGTCATATGAAGGTCGTATGCCAGCTTGGGCCTGGAATATGTAAATCTTTGTTATGGTATCACTGCTGTTTACAAGCCCTGCTTGCCAGACTGTAGTGACAAGGTTATCCACTTGTGGCAGGTTTACGTTCTGACAGTTTTATGGCTGCTCATAAACATGAGCAAGGGAAGGCCATCGCCATGAGTAAGAGAAGGCCATGGTCGTGTTTGTTTGTGGAGTTTTTTTCATTGTAAACATGAAACCTGGTACATGGTATATCTACCAAGACTACTCGTCTTCATTATCAGTGAGCCAACTCTATTTTCAATATATGATGTATATATGTGTGTGTGTATATATACATATCAACTTTAAGGATGTTTTTGTTGGTAAAAAAATGATTGAATACTTTATGACTTTTTAGAAGAATACTGAGTCACGAATATTTTTATGCGTATACATTATTCAGTCATTGTTGGTGACTTGATGATATAGGTTCAAAGTTCACTGAGAAAAATTTGGAAAAAATTTCTTGGAAGAAAGCACTATTTATGATTTTTAATAAACTAAATAAAACAACAGTGGTATAAATATTCGAATCATCAGGAATGATGAAAAACATTAAATACATGCTTTTGTCTGTGCTCCACCATGTAAATAACTTTCAGTATACTTGCATTAAATATTCAACCTTTTCAATTTCAAAGCACTTTTATCAGCGGAATTTTTGCATACATTTATTTTGAAAACGACGCCAAACATGATTTGTTTTATTTCGCTAGGGATGCAAGTTTCATAAAACCGTGCAATTTATTTCTATACACCCCACAGTTTTCCCAGAATGTTACAAAATACTGGTTACAGAGGCAGTTGAAAATGTCGAAGAATTAGGGTATTGCGTAGATTCATTTTACCAGTGAAGTGTGGATTAAATGGACAGCCCTTTGACAAAATAATGTGAATTCTCAATACTCGGTAGCAACAATGTTGAACACTATAGTCAAATCAATCAGTGAAGCTTTGAAGTGTGAATGATTGACAGCTGTCAATCACTGCGTGAACAGGGCGACTGAGCATTACTCCCGATCAGCTGCCTACCCCCAGGGAATGTCTGATCATGATATGAAAATAGTTTGCTTTTTGTCTGATTATTTTTAGACCTGCAGCAGTTTTCATGTTTGAACATCTGTTACCAGATTACCTGCCAGGTAGACATTTTTTAATTAGTGTAAAACACACCTGTCTGGAAGCATTGAGCTGGAGGCAGATTGGGTTACCTGAGGAAGTTATCATTTTACCTGCCTGTGACGAATCTGTGCAAACCCACCCAAAGTGCACACAAATACCGTGATCAACTCGAATTACAATTTTTGAAATGTAAATAGAAAAAAATCTGTTTTGATGTTGAAATATAAATTATTAGACTTGCAGATAAAAGGGAGATTTTTGCTGTGTGTAGTGTGCGTATATTCACTTACCCTAGCTTAACAAGGAGAAAAGAACACCTGTAATCTGGTACCTTACCAGGACAACAAAGGTTAAGAAGAAAATTCATAAATGCAAACAGGATAGTATGTATAGCGCAGTGCTGCTACTGTACTTCTTGAACCTTTTCGCATGTTTTCAAGGTGTTTTTTCAGACTTATTCTGAAAGCATTATTCTGTGTACACTGATAAAATTTTACTTTTTGTGAAGCCCTGAAATTGGCCAATCCAACCAATGTAGTTTTGTCTCCAAAATCAAATTAAAAATTTGCGTAAATTGCGCTGAAAGTTGCTCTTTCATATCTGAAAATGTTGAGGAATTAGTGTTGGTGCAGTTATTCTGCAAGTTGTTTGTATGCTGTGTTCCTTAAGGGCATATGATGGAAAGGGTGGGGCTTAGGGACACAGGAACATAACTGACTAAGGACATTAAAAGGTCGGGCGGGTGGGGGGGGGGGGGGTGCCTAACATAAAAATGAGCAGATAAATCCCAACTTACTTCGCCATATCATCTGTACACAATTGTCGTTGTTTGGAGCTTAGGGGGCATCTCATATTATCGGACTGACAAGGAATATTGTATCAGGCGTTAAGGTCAATTATTTCTAGAAGGCAAGACCCACTATTATACATACATTACAAGACCATTATATTCTAGGATGTTTGAAACTTTAACACTTGAAGCTTCATGATAATGGTTAGGCTGTGGATCAAGACATCCAAATCAGTTGTTAGTCTTTCCAAATTTTAACATCCAAGGCCCAAAAAATGACCACTCTTAAGTTTTCTCTTAAAACAAATCTGGCTTTTTCATATGTATGTATATATTTATTTTTTAATGATGGATGAGATCATGGTTAAATATCGTAGGAATGTGAAACAGATTTCGGGAATATTAGCAACACTTTAGATACATTGCTCAGCTTTTACAATTTACAAGCATTTAAATAGAGAGTATAAATTTCGTGAAATATGTCTTGTGAGCTTTATTCCATACAAATGTATCACACAAGTATACCTGTGTATTTAACTTAAAGTTTATGGTGAATAAGAAATGAAATTAAATGAAATGAAAATATGTCTATGAGGGAATGCATTAAGGGAAGAGATAACACAACAATTATCTAATTCCTTCCAGAAATTGTTCAGGTGCCAGATTTATATACTTACTGACGAGATTTTTATATGGCCTCTAAGGATATCAAGTTGTCATGCCATTGCATAACATTTTCTAAGGTACAACATACATTAAAACTGGAATGTTGTAGGGAGGGGGAAGGAGAGAATTGGTGAGCTAGGTTTCTGGAAAGGGGAGGTGGGGGGTGCTGGAGGGGATTGCATGGAAATTGTCCGTTAAATTTACAGTTGTGCTTGAGGACATTTTAGGGACATTTACAGCCAGGTTTGACAGGCTTTGTGGTGGGAAGCTACGGGAGGGGTGGGGGGGGGGGAGGAATTGGGGGCAGGGGTGCAGGGAGAAGATTGAAGAGTGTTCTGAAAATTTACAGTTGTGACTGAGGACAGCCAGGTTTAGCGGGCTATGTGGGAGAGTGAGTTTCAAGGGAGGGGAGAAGCGGGGCGGAAGGGAGAGGAGGGGGACGGGTCAGGTCATTGAAGACATCTCTGAGTCTCTACAGATGGCACCTGGGTGAAACTTGCCTGACTTAGCATGAGTTAAGACAGTGTCATTGCCTTTCCATATGCACGGCCATGCCTTGCCTGTTTGTTAGAGCTGTACTGTAAAAACTGCCTTGTTTTAAACAACCCGGAATATACCTGGTGGTTGACATGCAGTCATTTACCTCTAAGGCACCCAGTTACCACAATTTCTTGCAGACTTAGGCGACTTGTGTAAACACCGGAAATACCTGCATTAGATTGTACAGGTGTAAAAGTTCCAAAGTTTGTGAATCTCAACTGCCATGAAATCACAAAAGAGATTTATGAAAGGCTCTTAAAGTGGTATACATTACTACCAATATTTTTAGGCCTGACACAGGTTTTTTGTACACACAATATCTCACAAAAATTCTCCCAATTTAACCTGCTCAAATAGTTCCCCAAAGTCACACCCACCCACTTAGTTGGTATTCCTTTGTATTATAATGTGAAATGGTGACTCAGATGTATAGTTCATGATTAGTATCTTTTATCAATGTCTAAAAACGAACACTTTATCTTGAAATGCTGGAAAAGAACTGTGACGTGTGCGTGAACATAGAATGTGTCTTCATGCCGTATTCACAATACACAAGCTTTTCTGTTGTAGTTTGTTCAAGAACCTTAAAGGGTTTATGTCACGTGGAAGCCATAAAACAGAATGTCCTGGGAACAGACCTTAAAAACAAAGCACACAGTCACCTTCATGTAGCAAGAGCTGGGTTTGAACTTATGAACTCGGTGTTGAAGGGCTGTAGTGGATCAAAATTATTGTGTGTTGTTATTGATTTCGTATTCTGAAATATCCATAACTCAGACTTGACAGAAAACACTGTACTTTTTGTGTGAGTTAAGCCTAGATATTTTACTCTCTTATATCCCGATTGATAAAAGCATGAAGATGACAGGATGTTGTTTTCCAATTTAGGATGCTGACACAGATGCTTGTGTAGTACATGTGATATCATGGCTTACCAGAGTTACCCTGTTTCATCTAAAGTTTGCTATGTAAAATGCACTTTTAGAAGCACATACTTAAATTTTTCTCATAATAAATTTAAAAAAAAAATATTCTTAATTAATTTGTGATAATATATGGTTTCAGTGTCTGCTCAAAGAAGTTCTTAAAGCAGGTTGTATTTTGAAAAGACTTGAAAATTATTGGCCCTAAATTGTAGTTGTTAAATGCCATGCTCATGATTTTTACACCGATATAAACGATATCAGTTCATGTTGGTGGATGAAAGTGGTGTAAACCACTGCTTACAATCATCCAAAAATTTGCAAATGACAAAAAGAGCTAGAATAGAAAAAAAAATGAAAATTTTTTTTAAGGACAAAAAATTTGAAGTTTTATGGTATATGAATTATGAAGGTTGTACTTAGTTCTATTTGCACAATTATAATCTGTAAGTCTGGGTATCAGATGTCAAACCTGAGGTCGGCCAGATGGGGGTTGTCTGCCCTTTGGAGGGAGTGAGGGTCAGTTTTGGCAGCAGGCAGGGTCAGGATGTCAGCTGTAGACCTGGTCTGACAGTCGACTTCGCCCTAATTGTACGCTCAGGGTAACCTGACACTAATACGCTAGCGCCAGACAGAAAAATGCCAAAGGTGATGCAGAGTTTTAGTGTTACTATGTACAATATACTGTAATTATTCAACCTATTCGCATATTTGCTAGATGTTTTACCAAGCCTGTTCTGATGAGGGCGTCATTCTGTGTGTAGATGGATAGCATTATACTTTTTGTGAAGATCCGAAATTTACCAACCCAACCAATGTAGTTTTGTCTCCAAAATCAAAATTAAAAGGTACATAAACTATACTGAAAGTTAGTTGATCTTCCAAATACGGAAATGTTGAGAAATAGGGGATTTTCGAGGTCGAGCTCCTTAAGTTTGTTGTTAAAGGTAAAAACAGCCCTACCCTTATCAGGAGCCTTGCGAAAAATGTTAGGCAGCATTTGTTGACACTAATTTACCAATCACTTTCCTCGCCGTGTTCCATAGGCACAAATGCCTTCCATTCACAAACGTTCAGCTCTTCAGTTTTCTGCATACTTTGTCTGCTCTAGATTTTGTGAAAATTTTTACCTTCAGCCACAGAAGAGTTTGAACTCGAAGTTTCCCTACTACCTACAAGTATCTAGAGTTAACACGTGGGGGGGAACAGGAATTTCAGATTTTCATGTCAAATGCTGTTTAATGTAGGTTATAATATATAATTTCTGGACTTAATCGGATTGCAAATCGTTAATCTGGAAACTTTGTAGCATTCTTGAGAAACAATAAATGACTGGTTAAATTTTGGGCCACCATCCCACACGCCCTGCCCCTAGTATCCTCCTTCGCCAGCATTTGGTATAGAGAAATACTTTGCACAGTTTTAGGAAACTTTCATCAAGTGACATAAGCAAATCATTTATAGGGTCATTTTCCTGATAATTTTATGCATAGATTTCACTTTAAAAAATGTTTGAAAAGACTGAAGATTTACAGTACATACGGGTCTTTTCAAGGTTTCATCTAGAATAGCTTGGGTAGCCTTTTGAAACGCAAAGCTGTCAGTTTCACCACGTGTCGCATGCAAGCAATGCAAAAGTATGAAAGCTTTATTATTTCGGATCTTACGCTCAAACCTTTCTGAAATGTATAAAAATGCTTTAGATCAGGCCATATGCACAAATTTGGAAATAGCTGTATTCCATGAAATGTAGTATTGTAGCAAATTTTAATAATGTTAGAATTTAAATGTAATATAAGGTTTTCATTTATTTACTTATTTATTTGATTGGTGTTTTACGCTGTACTCAAGAATATTTCACTTATGCGACAGCAGTCACCATTATGGTGGGAGAAAACCGGGCAGAGTCCAGGGGAAACCCACAACCATTCGCATGTTGCTGGCAGATCTTTCCACTTATGGCCTGAGAGGAGGCCCCCTGTAAGGTTTTTGCAAAGAAAACAAATGATAATATTGCAAATAGCTTTGGCCCAAGTACTCAAAACAGTTAAGATAGAAAAAAAAAAGCCATCCACTTTGAAGATGGTGTCAGTATAATTATATGTCTTTATCATATGCATAGGGTTAACATTGTTGTTTGAAAGAAAGGATTATCATGTATGCATGAAGACACCATTTAAAAAAAGTTAAGAGATATTTTTTTATTTTATTTATTTATTTTTTTTAATTAATACATACATGCATGTGAAATACTTAAGTTGTCTAATTTTCTTTTAACAACATTTTGCGGACAGCGAATGGCGACTAATTAACTTTATAATCGTCTGAATCCTGTTAATAAGTGATGCGGTAATCAAAGGCAAGAAAAGTTTCAAAAGGTTTGAAGGTTAATTTGTGTGCGTGTTTTAACTTTGTTGTTAATTAGCCATAACATTCCTGAACGAAAAAAGTATAATTCTAATTTGCATGAGTTACGCATATTTGATTTAAAAAATTATAATTTCAAACCAGATAAACTTTTTATACTGTACATTTCTCTGCAGTAATTTGTTTTTATTTGTTTGATCCTGGGGTAATTATTGCCCAGCTGTCAGACAGCTTCAGCATCACCTTTATACATGGCATTGAAAAACTATCATGGTCTACATGGCTTTTATTATTACTTATTATTTATTATTTAATATTGAATTTAATTATTATTTAAATCACAGACATATTGTAATTCTTCAACCTTTTCGCATGTTTGCAAGGTGTTTACTTAAGCATATTTTGAAGGCATCATTCAGCATAGACTATTAAAATTACAATTTTTGTGAAGCTCCAGTGATGTTCCTTAGCGCTCTAACGTTGTGACTTTGTGACACTTTACAGCGTAATAATCGGTATATACATAAACATACATACATACATACATATCTGCACATCATATGGGGAAAATTCCTCAAAAAGTTGCCAAAGGTCAGTGGCTTACTTCTAGCACTCCGTTTTCCAGCACCCATAAAACTGAAAACTTCTGTTAAATACGTGCATGTATATTATCTGCAAAGGACGTATTAAACTCGAGTGAGTGCAACTCTTTAACTTCAACCTTGGTAAATTTTATGCCATAAACACAGCAAAAGAGATCAAAAACGATGCATTCTTGATTGGACTTCCTTGATATGTGAGTGCGCGTATTTCTTGTTTTTATATTTCCAGATATTCAATATTTGCCGTTCAGTTTTAATAATAGTGTTAGCCAATGTAAATAATCATGTATATAATTGCATATGTTACCTCACAAAAATTAACCTGAACCTTGCACAAGGGTACTCCTATTTTTTTATATAATTTTTTACAATGTTTCGCCTGGCGTATAATCCATGGCGTGACATTCATGTGCACAGATTGTTACAGTTGCTCTGTTTGGTACGTGACACGTTTGTTCTTAGTGGTCTAAGTTTCAGGACATGCCAACAGCGACAGAAGGCAGATGTTGTTAGTGAAATGCATCAGATGGTAGAATCACGTAATGTTGCAAACTACATTGCAGCGTTGTTTAACATGGATGAAGCAGGTTCGCTAGTTGTCAGAAAAACAAGGCTGCAGACATGCATGTGTATAATAAAGTTGAGTGAGTGCAATGTTTGTATTGTCAAACATGTCAGCGTGAAGAAAATGTCAAGCTGTACGTGTGAATGTTGTTGGCTCTTAAATCTTCCTATGGTGCAAGGGATTTTTTCCCTACTAATTGATGAAAAAGGATATTACTTCTGGCATGTGGATAAGAGCAACAGTATATTAGGCTTAGGTTGTTATGTTTTACAGTTCTTTTTTACACTAAAAAAAATCCCCAAAAATGAAACAAAATAAAACAAACCTCAAAATCTACCTTTTTATTTTGTTTGACCTTGATTTCTCTAATCGTTTGCTGATTAACCTTTCTATGGTGCAAAGAATTACAGTACTCTTGTCATGTGGATGGGAGTGACGGAAAGTTATGGTCATCAACTGTATATTGTGTTTTACAGTTTTTTATGCTAAAAAATTAAAAAATGAAATAAAATAAAACAAAACTCAAAATCCACCTTTTTTTATTTTGTCTGACCTTAATTTCTCTTTTTTTTCAAGGCTTCTCGATCATGTCTTTGACAGGACAAATTGCCTAGGTAGTCCACATTTCCCACAAATCATACAATTCACTTTTTTGTTTTTAATTTTAGAACTTGCTGGGAAAATGCAAAATAATTATTGCGCACGTAAAACTGCAACTTTAATTAATGAGGTCTTAACAGAGAAGGGTTTCAAAGCAGTTTTGTCGACTACAGAGGACGATTAAAACTGAACACAATAAAAAAACTAAACGCGTTTACTTGATTGCATTAATCAGTCTTTAAGTTAATGACTTGGGCTGAAATACTAGTTGTTGATTAATGTTGATTAAAATTACACATCAAAGGTGCAGAAACAAGGGACATCTCTTTGAGTATCGCTCAGGGTAGGTGCGAAAGCAGTCTTACATACTGATAATCCATCCCCCATTCTTTTAATATCTCATCCATATTAGTGACACCTCAGGAGACAAAACAAGGATTAAAGCCACCTTTCATTAATAGCTGTTTGACATGCTCGAATAATTCCGGCCATAATATAACTAGCAAAATTAAACAGTTGTAAGAATTTTTATTCTGTATTGCCTTGATTAAATGCACGGACATTAATTCCCGCGAACCC
The DNA here is from genome assembly GCF_032854445.1 of Liolophura sinensis. Classification (NCBI taxonomy): domain Eukaryota; kingdom Metazoa; phylum Mollusca; class Polyplacophora; order Chitonida; family Chitonidae; genus Liolophura; species Liolophura sinensis. The sequence goes on along the minus strand of NC_088298.1, from coordinate 5,210,346 downwards.
ATTTTTGAAGAATAATTCCACTTGGAGAATGGAGTGATATTTATTTTGAAGCGGACAGAAGGAAAGAATGGTAAAATATTAAACCTGATATGCACACGAAATGTAGACCTAGTGTAGCTGAAAATGCTTGAACAAAGATCAAATTCCTCGTCTGAAATCTGACCAGAGAGGTCGGTGTCATAAATCAGAACTTAAATCGTCGTCCAGTGTGGGTTCAAATTGATACGGCCGTATGTTTGCTTCTGTGCAGTTAGAATCCATCTTGAAAATGACGTTTTGATACGAATTCCCAGGTTATATAGATCAGCTAAACTTGGGTTGGCCGTCTATGATGTCACCAGCTGAGCTTTACCTGGAGATCGGCTGTCTTAGTATATCTGGTGTTTTTGGTGGATATTTACGTTTCTCAGAGGCCCTCCTGGTAACATACTGTTAAACAGGCTATTATCTTTATACAAGTAGCGAGTAGCGAAATCTGGATACTAATCCTCCAGTGCAACAGTTTGATATTGTTCATGCCTGCCAATTTAAACTATCCATTACTTGATCGAAGGACAAATCAATACTAAAAAAGATAAAATGCATTTAGATGGCTATATAAACCACAGCTACCTATATATTCCCATACATTGTAAATGAAAAGCAAAGAAAAATCCTACGGGGCTGGGGAACATAATTACTGTATGTATAATTTCCTCTGAAAAAGTGCTTTTGTGGTTGATAAGGTTGAACTTCGACCACAGATATAGTGCATGTTTATTTATTTTATTTATTTATTTGTTTGGTGTTTTTCACCTCTACAACTGTGGCTAGCATTATGGTGGGTGGAAACCGGGCAGAGCCCGGGGGAAACCCACGACCATCTGCAAGTTGGTGGCAGACCTTCCCACAAGAAGAAGCCAGCAGGGGCTGGACTTGAACTCACAGCGATTTAGTGCATGTTTTGGCATATTTGATGAATGCTCTTTGAACTGAAGAGGTTATTTTCGAATTTTTGTGAAGTTCAAATGTACCTCTACCTGAACGATAAACTTTAGTCTTGAAAATCTTATGAATTGTGTTTTAAAACTGGATCTAAAGTTATACTTTACTGGTCAGATTTATTGAGCAATTTCTGTGCAATTTCTCCATCTTAGGAAAAACATCGTTTTACTCACCCAAAGGAGGTTGGGGGCAAGGGGTGATGATTAGGGCTTTTACGGTAGAAACTGAGAAGTAGCTGTTGGCTAAACAGGCCTGGCTCAAGAGATCTTGTTCAACATGCTCAGGTAAACATGATCTCGTTAAGGCATGTGTATATTTGTCTTACCTGTGTATGTATGTGTTAACCTAAGTCATCACACCTCAGTTTACCCGTGTCACCTATTCAGGTAGAGGTGCTAAACAGGTGATTTTAAATACAGGTGTAGTATATCAGATGTTCATAGGTATAGCTTAAACACTGTACAGGTAGTTGTAGTGATACACGAGACGTCAGGAAACATTCAGGTTCTTAGAGACTGAAGGGTGGGAAGAATTTTTCAAAAACGCGGCCACCAGCCATCACCAACCACCAACACTGATGGTAATAAGGCCAGCTGTTCAAATCTAGCTCAAGGTTGTTGGTTTTACTAACTGACAATTGTTTTTACAAGTTTAGGTTCGGTAACCTTCAGCAAAGGGCAGTGGTGTCCTCCCCTGTATTTTATTTATTTATTTATTTATTTATTTTTCAAGTAAAATGTGATCAGATTTGTGTATGGGGCTAAACAAAGGTAAAAATAATAAATAAATGCTGCAGTTATGGGATATTCTAAGTAATTTACATATGTTGCCATGGTTGTTATAGTATAATGAATTTGTCAACAGTTTATATGTGAAAGGCTCAAGACCCTGGCCTTGATTTTGCCATAACGAAATGTAATCAAAATGACTGCCAGCAAGCAATCACAGAGCTGGGGCCACTGTCACAAAACTTTGTAAGTCACAATTCTCGTGACCTTATTTGGAAAAGACCTCTGGGTTATGTTGCCATAAAGCGACGTCATTTCACGTACATGCACCCTAATGATTCCTTCATCGTCATATGACTGAAAAATTGTTGAGTACGACGTTAAACCCCAAGCACTCACTCACTCACTCATTTCAGTTGAGAAAAGTAATGAAATAGTGATTTACAAAGTTTTTGAAAGTAACCCCAGGCCCTAACTGTAAGCAACCTTCACTGAAATGTTTACCTACACTTAAACTGAACATTTAACATACAAACCCTGAACTTGACGATGGCATTTCAACAAGAATTTAACATGAAAATCTCAGAAGATTGAAGGTGTTCACCGAAATTTTAACAAAGACGTGACGGTTTATTCGGTTCTTGAAAGAAATCCTGAATAAAATTTTTGATCAAACAATGAACTATTTCTGGATTTTGTTCGCGCTGTAAAAAGAAAAATTATCATCAATATACTATTAAATAAATGAAAAACAAATCTTCATTGTAACGTTTAGCTATAACCAAACTTTTAACCAAGCGAGGCCTTTTTGTTAGGTACTCAAAAGAAATCCTCAGTGAAACATTTACCGGTAACCAAACATTTAGCCATGCCTGGCCTTTTATTAGGCGGAGAGCTTGAAGTTGAGCCTATCGTAAGACCTGTGGCTTACGAGGGCTTGACTAAAATCATGCAGGATTTGATAACACTCCGCTTCTCTTTCAAGTGAAGATTTTCCTGATTAGACGGGATTGTCCACGGATCATATGGGGAGTTTATTGTGACACAGAGCAACTAGCGCTGTCATGTCGTGGCTCTGGCTCAATTGCCATTGGCATAAAAAGTTAAACCCGCTGTATTCGACATTTTTTTGTTTAAAGATCTGCCGGAAATTTAAGATCATTAATGATGAGAGATTTTGAGTCCATGGATCCATAAAACTTATTCTGAATTTTTTTTGGTTTTTTTGTTTCTAGGAAAGGGCATATAGATGTGGTATAAATAAAACTAAACTTTGTTTAAAGAGAGACAGGCACCATAGGTAAAGTGTAACACTGAAATAAAACTATGTAACTGGCTACTGATACAACGCATTTTTATCCATTTTGGTGCCATGGAAGTAGTTAAATATGGTTTAATAGATATAGTGTAAACAGATTTGAAAAATTTGATTTTTGAAAAAGATAATGCCTTGGTACCTTATAGTATTTCACAGTGACAAGTTATCAGCATGAATCATACAGAGATGAAAGTCTTAATATCCTGTGAAATTGCAAAAATTTTCTAAATTTCTAATATAATTTGGATATTTCTGAATTTTTAACACAGGTGTCATTTCTGTGGATAAAAATTTGCAAGGTATATATACATGTACTTTCAAAATATGCAAATATTTGAAGCCTCTGTGGCTGAGGTGTTAGCATGCCAGCACAGCGCAATGACCCAGGAGCCTCTCACTAATGCGGTCGCTCTGAGTTCAAGTCCAGTTCATGCTGCCCTTCTATTTGGCTGTACATGGGCAGGTCTTCCAGCAACCTGCAAATGGTCATAGGTTTCACCTGGGCCCTGCCCATTTTCCTCCTACCATAATACTGGCTACCATCATATAAGTGAAATATTTTTGAGTACAGCGTAAAACACCAATCAAAGAAATAAATCGTTCAATATTTACAGCGAATGTTTCAGGTTAGTTCCATGTTTTATATTATGACACCTACATTCCTGTGGTTTTGACATAAGGTTGCTAATTGACAGTCAGTGATTGCACTAATGCGAACAAAACCACTAAACAAACACTCATGATATTTGCGCAGAAATAAGCTTTATACTGCATTTCGACACTGGACTTATAATTAGTATGCAAATGTTGATTTTGTTTAACATGAACAGCCTGGATTGTCAGTTTTAATCAATGAAATGCTTCTGGAATTAATGTATTGATTAAAATATTAATTGCATTGTATTTTCTAATTCAGATTTAATATTGTCAAAAGCCAGGTCAAGCCACCTTCTACAGTTCACGAGTTCAAATTTATTTTGGTATGCAGATCGGCATATTTTCGTCTCAACAAATATGTTGAAATGAATAACTTTTACAGATTGGTAACTGAAAATATTTTTTTTATTGCTGCTAGCTTTTGAAACAGCTCACATTAACATTTCAATGCTTTCATTTCTTTCTTTTTTAAGTCATGTTTTTTGGGGGGGGGGGGGGTTTGGTTAAAACCCATTTACAAACTACAGTCTTTAACTGACTTCAACATTTTTGGATCAATAAAATATTTAATTATTTTTTATTGATTTTAAGTTTAATTGCCTGCCATACTCAGTAATTGTTTTACTTTTTTTTCAGTTTACAATTTGCAACATGCTTTATTGAACTGAAAGGTCACTTAATTGAAGTTGGTACAGGTGCACTCATTTCATGCATCCTTTACCCTAAAAGTATCTTTTCACCAAAAAGTGTTGCATGTTGGAAGATCTTTGAATGTTTTAACTGCTTGTGGATGTTGACTTAGCAAACCTTCTTGTATGCATTGCTCACCTTTAATAATTTGCCGTCGTCACAAGTGGAAAGCTAATAAGTAACTTGCTTGTGGTCACTCGTGGTTTACTGTGGGACTAGCTCTACCCATAAAACTGGGTTGCCATTGTATACACCTGGGAATTCTTGAGTGTGGCATTAGAGAAACAATCCATCAATCAACATGTTACCATAGTGAACGGTTTCACAGATTTTTCTTTCACAGAAGTTCTTGACTTTTGTGAAGAAGTAAAGTTTTGATCTTATTCACTGTAGTGCTGAAATACTTTTCTTGATGAGAACTGTTTGATTATAAAGCTACAGGTGTGAAGCTATTCAAACAGTGAATCTATATACCTGTGTAAAATACCAAAATAAGGTGCAGTTGACCTACATAATAACAATATTTAAAAAAAAAAAACCCCACCCAAAACATTATGTTCAATTTAAGGAAAGACAACTTTTTAAAAAAATATTATATTTTAAGAATACAATTATTCTCCTCTTGCATACTTTTTTTTTTTATTTGACGGCCCATAAATACAGTAATTAATTTTTCCCCTGGCCCTTCAATTGATTTTTATTGAATGGTTTAGTGGAATAGAAAGGGTTTACACAGGTTTATATACTTGCACATATAAGGCCACATACATGTAAGCTAGTTGTTGGGCCACTACAAGATTATGTTATTGCTGGACAGGCAATTTTCTGGATTCCTTCCCCCCCCCCAAATGCCCCTAGAACCTTGGTGGCAATTGGGAAAAGGACGTAAAATTTTATTGCATTTTCAGAAGCAAATAATGATCATAAAGTATTATTTTTGATGCCTACTTACAGTAGGGTATCAGTGTATCTTCAAACTATAACCTTAAAACACCTGTCTAAGATGAACAAAGCTGTCAGGATCAGACGAAATGTGCCGTATAGTCAAATGTGAAACTTCGGGTGCTTGACCGCAGTATAAGCGATCAGTCTTCGATGATCGTGCGGTCTTGCATGAAGTTTGTTTGAGTTTAAATTCCATGGAAGAAAAAAGTGCTTTAGAGGTCGAAAAGGTTGAAAATTTGCAGCAGATGCTATATTCTCTTTTTGATTTGATGCCCTTCTCCTAATAATGATAAGGAAGATAGGGCTACATTTTGGAATGTCTTTATCTTCAGTACAAAAGACTACAGCATAGAGAGTAAAACTAAAGCAGCCGAGACAGTGTGATAGATGGCAAATGGTCACACATAAATGGTGAAATATGGCTACAGCATAGAGAGTAAAACTAAATAGCTGTGACAGTGTGATAGCTGGCACATGGTCACACATAAATGGTGAAATATGGCTACAGCATAGAGAGTAAAACTAAATAGCTGTGACAGTGTGATAGCTGGCACATGGTCACACATAAATGGTGAAATATGGCTACAGCATAGAGAGTAAAACTAAAGCAGCAGTGACAGTGTGATAGCTGGCACATGGTCACACATAAAAGGTGAAATATGGCTACAGCATAGAGTAAAACTAAAGAGCTGTGACAGTGTGATAGCTGGCACATGGTCACACATAAATGGTGAAATATGGCTACAGCATAGAGAGTAAAACTAAAGCAGCAGTGACAGCGTGATAGCTGGCACATGGTCACACATAAAAGGTGAAATATGGCTACAGCATAGAGAGTAAAACCAGAGCATTGACATCAGAGTGTTATACTTGGCAAATGGTCACATGTAACCGATGAAATGCATGTTCATTGTACTCCACCAGTATATAGATTAGAGTTCACTCAGCTCATTAAAATCTGCATCACTTGTAGGAAAGCTGGCAACCTGACTTGCCAGAAGCAGGTGTTTTACTCAGGTTTTACTCTTGTCTCGTATAAACAGGACTGCAGTCCTCTAAGTGAAATGTCCCTGATATGGCATTTAAGCCCAATCGAATAAATAAATAAATTTATGTGTACAGGTAGGGTTGCTCTGTTGCGTAATGATCGCCTTCAGGTATATGATCAGGAGTACTGTACGTGCCATAAAAAATCCACCCCCCAAAAAACACACATTTTTAGAGGCCAACAAAAGTTAACAAAATGATAAGTTTTATTTTGAAGTTTACATTTCTTCAAACTTGGCGCATGATCCAGCCTTTCAAACAAACCTAAAAACACCTTTTTAAGATCAGTTTGACTTTCAAACTCCGGCAAAATGTGCGACTTTTAGCCATGGACAGAATTTTAGAACGAATACCTTATCTAGCAGCCGTGCCAGAGGAAAAGAGATAGCCCCTGGACAAAGGGTAATGTAATAGACTGTCTAGATCAGATGTGACGATTGCACACGTATAATATTGCAAATTGAAAAACATCATCATAAAAACCCTAAGAGAATTTCCTCCACTTTCTGATTCATGAAATGTAGGCCATTGACTGGTACTGGCCGCGTGGCTGCGTAGTTTAGTGTGTTTGAATTTCAATATACAAGTAGCCAGGTCACTTGAGAGGATGTGGAGGCATCGTGGGCCCAAAGTTGTTAGCACGCTAGTGTGGCGCAGTGATCCAGGAGACTGTCACTAACGCGGTCGATGTGAGTTCGAGTCCAGTTTATGCTGACTTACTCTTAGATTGTACGTGGGAAGGTCTGCCAGCAACCTGTGGATGGTTGTGGGTTTCCACTGGGTTCTACCCGGTTTCATCCCACCATAGTGCTGGCTGCCGTCATATAAGTGAAATATTCTTGAGCACAGCGTAAAACACCAAAAAAAAAAAAAAAAAGAAATACAAATCAGAGAGAGTGCGAGTTCAATACTATTCATGGACAGGGAATTTTTCAAAATATTCCCAGCATACATGTATATTGTTATTGGAGCCTTAAAAGTTGACTGGGTTGTCTTGTGTAGACTTGTGCTCTCTTCTGTTGTCTTGTGTAGTCTTGCATGAAGTTTATCAAAGATTCAATCACTTCAGCATGAAAACCGATCATTTATTCCATTATAATATGTGTACTCTAATGACCCCAGATTAATACAACATTTTTTTGTAACTAATTTCATTTCAGTGGTGATACATTTAATCTAAGCAATGGTCAAATTTCATATTAAAAAAATATATATGTACAACTGCTCTGGCGTAATTCTTTGCCTGTGGAGGCAAGTTTGGAGTGATTGCCTTCAGTCAGTAGCATGGGACTTTTCTAATTCATGATGTGTTTGCAGTTGCATCTGCATGTATATGCATTGACTGTTGTCGGTGAGGTGGCATTAAAACCAGTAATCCTTTAGTGCTTTTATTATCATCGTACTGACAATATTTAATGTATTTAATGTTTTTAGGATGGCTCAGCTATTACAATTATTACATTTAATGACAAATGTAATAAACCTGCGCCTACTGGTGAATCAAATTTTCAAACATGTAGGTATATCTTTCAGAGACAATGTTACATACATTTCTTAGAACCGTGTATGTGCAAACATGTGTTGCATCCCCTTATTCTTTTGCAATGTACGGCATATCGCATACAGTTGCGATAATTCTTTGACCTTTTCACATGTTAGCAAAGTGTTTATTCAAACATATTCCAAAGGCATTATTCTTTGTAGACTGATAAAAGAAATTATACTTTTTGTGAAGCCCGGACAGTGGCCAATCCAGCCAATGTAGCTTTGTCTCCAAAATCAACTTAAAATTGTGCGTACCTTGCGCTGAAAGTTGCAAGAATGTTTATGAATTACGATAAACGCAAGGTTTACACTTTTAATACAGGTAATGTTAAAATTGGGATACCTTACACGGCTAACTATGATTGATCTGAAATCTCTGCTACTCACTGAAGGTTTGGTTGAAGAGAGACAATATTCACAGCCTCTAGGCCTTTATTGTTAAACTCCTTATTTTAAACGATAAAATGATAAAATTTCTCACATTAATTTCCAGTTGTTTGGAAGTGTATTAGCTAATACTGGTCTTAAGTCATATTTTATGTTTAACATTTTAGTCCAACTCTGCAGCCAATATTGTTATCCAAAGTCAGAGCATAAAAGCAGCAGATTTAGTTCATATTTAATATACTGTTACACAATTATTCTTGCTTTAAGTACAAAAATGAAGACTTGGCTTAAATCTAAATCTGGTCTTAAGTCTTAAACCAGTCTTGAACAACTGGGCCCAGTATCTAAGAACAAATACATGCTGATGTCAATATATTTTTTTCCATTAAAAGTATAAAAGTATTTTTCAGGTTGTTATTATAAGGTAATTATAATTTTAACTTTAAGTTTTCGTACCTGAAGGCCATATATATTATTTATTATATTATACGTTTGTCATTGATTTAGCCCGAGACCTCGGTCTAAGGGTGGCCTATATATACTGATATGCGGGGGACCACTAGCCACCCTGTGATCTACGCCTAACCTCATATTACAAGATCACAGCTGAGATCTGTGGCTACATTGATTTATATATGTGTAGAATATTTTTTTCTAGATCTGATTGTATGTATATTGGCAGCATTGACATTTTTTAGAGGATATAGACAATTTTCATAACTGATCAATTTTAATTGATTTTAAATGGTTTTATTTATTCACCACAAAAGTGGTTGAGTATACCAATGGTGGGAATAAAGCTCTCAGTGAGCTTGTTCTGTCCCGTGACATTGGAACAGATATACTTATATAGCAAATGTAACACACATGATATATAATATGCTAGACATACGCGGTATTAAATTTTTCTTAAAATAAAATAATGTGTTATGCTAATGTAATAGCGCTTGTGTAACATACCAACCTTGTAGAAACTTAATTTCCAATAAATTTATATTGTTTGTAGTAGGCAATTTATTTCATTCCCTTGGGTATGTTATACATGGGAATAATAAGTCGCATTGAATAAAAAGGTTTATATATTTGTATGATGTCACCATAATTATGTATATTTTTAAAGCTGTAGTTTTTTGTAGCGATAATAATTTTCTTAAGGCCGAGTAACAAAAAAACCAAATCCTGTCTTAATATTAGGAGATATCTCATCAGAATCCTGAGTCTCCATGAATTTTTTTTTCTTTTTTCAATATATGATTTTATTATTAATAAAACATATTAAAAAAGATTTGCCGAATTTTTAACCTTGGCAGTGTTAGTCGACTTGAGCTCATGACAGTTTTAATGATAAATGAACATTTACCTGTGCATGGATGCGTAGACCCTATACCCTATACCCTATACCCTATCTTATTCCTCAGTCAGTTAGAACATATAAATGAGTGTTTGATTATGTGATCAATATATACATGCATGAGCTAATTTCAAACTGCAGTTGATATAATTGTTGCGGCTATGACAGTTTTTTTTAAACAGGCAATGCAAGCATTTCATATCCCATATCAAATGTCCCATCTTAATAACATTTCTCACCTGAGTGTATATTTTTCATTCTACTTGTGGTAACGCCAATTTTAATACCGGCCCAGCTACACCTGTGAACAACATTTTCATACCTGACATCTATCAAACGTCCCATCTTATTTCTCCACCCCCTAGCTGTAGAGCGGTGTCAGTGGGAGATTTTAGTGACCTGAATACTGAGTACGAGGGTTTTGTTAAGCTTTGCGCTGCTTATATCCAGTATTGTTCTAACCCATGAGGACAATGTACTGTAGTGCAAAGGTATGTGATATCTCTATATCCTGGTCAGGCCGCATTGACCCATCCTGCAAGCTCCATAACTGCATTGATGTTGCATTTATGTATGTGAAACTATATCAATACTTACTCAATGGATCCCAGTTGCTCCAATTATCGAAAGCTTCACTGCAAAAAATTATTCACATCAACGCCGGCGGCCAAAAGAAACACAGATAGTAAACATCCAGAATGACTTGGGTATGGTTAGTCCTAGGAACAAGGTATGTGTAGCTCTCCTATGCTCTGAGGAAAAGAGGCTGCACTGGGGCTGTCTTCTTTATCAGGGTGCATGTATAGCGTAATCTGTATATCAAAGCGGCTGGCTGTGTAGGTATCGAACACTGCTCTCTGACAAATATGATAAGATACAATACACCACGATGAGTCCAATCAATTGTCGGAGCACTGCTCTGATCTATGCTGATCGAGCGATGACATATGCCAGGGACAGTGCGTCAGGCGTGTGTGCCCAACCAAGCGTTCAAAGCAAGCTGACAGCTCTTGAAGGGGGTGGGGTGTTGGTGAAGGGGTGATGCTTAAACCCAGTCCTCCTGGCAACTCCCCTGACTGCTGCTCCTGCCTAAAGGACTGTCTGTCACACTGTGAGATCACACCTAGAACCCGGCTTAACTCTTGGTCAAAGTTTTCATCTTTGTCATCTCAGTGTTGTGACTTTTCTTCTCTCCTCCCGTCCCCATCAATTGACCATGTCTTTCTCAGCCAGGGAAAACTCTCTCCTTTGCGGTCTCTGTCTGTTAAACACTCTATACCCTCAGACTCTCTCTCACACTCCAGCTTTCTACACTCACATGTGGGCTGCAGAGTATGGATTTTGTTTTCCCTCTCAAACAACCTGCTTCCCCTCAGACTTCCAATGGACCGGCCTGTGTCAACAGCTGGGCTGTACCACTGCTGATTATTGGGGGCATTTTTTTTCTGCCTAGAGTAAGGTCACAGTTTGACTGGCCTAGATAGAGTTAGCTAGTTAAAAGTGACAGGGGTTTTGGGAGGGGTGGGGTGGTGGAAAATGGGTAAGAGGGTTGAGGACTTAACCAAGACAGAACCAGTGTAAGGTGTCCTCTGTCTAAGAGATAAAATCTGCTTACTCTAAGGAACAGGGGAAGTCCCTTGTTAGAGTCATTTGCATGTAGTATTTGAAATTTTTCCAGAGGTTTTTTATTTCTTTATGACCGACAGTCAGGATTGTAAATGAGGAAATTAAATGAAAATTACTGTAGTTATCTGAGCTTGTCAATATTAAAGTAACTGCCTTTGCATGAGTTAAAAACATAAAAAAAAAAAAAAAAAAAATTGTAGCTGCATTTATATGTCTTAAGTTTATAGAACAAATCTTTAATCTGAAAATCTGCAAGTTGATCAGCATTTAACATTTATTGTATGTACATTTAGTTTAAGATATTTGAAATGTGTTAATAGTCATACATAAATTGAAATCAAAGTTGCCTCTAAAAGTAGGGGGTGGAGTTTGGATAAAAGAAACGTCGAAAGAAAGTAATTAGATATGGTTTTGGTGCCAGTAAAATGTTCACTGTCTTATTTCCTTCGACAGTGGAAACAACTTTAAAATGAACGATTAATTTTATTTATTTATTTATTTATTTATTTATTTATTTGATTGGTGTGTTACACCTTACTCAAAAATATTTCACTTATACGATGTCGCCCAGTATTATGGTGGGAGGAAACTGGGCGGAGCCCAGAGGAAACCCATGGCCATAACGATTTATTAAATGGAAATTAATAGGTAAAGTTTTATGTTCAAAGCTATTTAAACTCTGAGTCTACACATATTTTAAGTATGCATATGTAAGTGGCCAACCCTCGTTTGTAAGAAAGCCACCTGACTCACTTTGAACATGTATAAGCACATCCTTTCTGATTCAAAATTTATTCTGTTCGACTGAGGCTTCCTACCATTGACCTGTTTTTTTTTTGTTTTTTTTATACTGAGCGATCACGTAGTTGAGATACTCCTGGGTCATTGTGCTGCGCGTACTCACTAACTGACTATGCCAGGGGCCATTTTCATGAAGCATACTTAGTGTTAAGTTGCCCTTAGCTAAGTGCACTTTATGTCTCTACAACAAACGTTGCCATGGTTGTTAAGCGCTTACTTATCTAAGTGAGCTTATTGAATCCAGCCCTAGCTAAAATGAGTGAATAATCCGTATTGTTTATCCGTATTGTTTATCCATATAAAAAATAAACTCATTTTGCTTGATTTTGTAAGCTCTTGTTAATCTTAAAACAGAATTGTGAGTTTTTGTTTCAGTGCCAGGATGACGTCCTTCTGAAGAAAACATACAGTTTCAGCACCAAAAGTAATATTTTGTGGCGTTTCTTTGCCTCAAAAATCACACTTTTTGGAAGAAAAAAATATTAGGGCAAATGCAGACCTTTTTGAAGTTAAATAATAAAGGTATGTGAAGATTCCAGTTAAAGGTCAAAGAATTAAACTAATTGTTAAACTTTGTCATAATTTGCTCTTTCTCTTAGGCCACAATGGCGTGCTGGTATTATACAACCTTTTCAACACTGTTTTCAGTGGAATGTAGGCGCACAGTAATCATGAAAATGATGCTAAAAAATGATTTGTTTAAGTCATTATAGATGTAGACTTCATAAAACTGTACAGATTATTTATACTACACCCGAATACTGCTCTCAGAATATTTCAAAGTATTGCCTGTAGAGCTGGTTGAAAAGGTTGAAATATTAGGGTATGTACAATGTACTGCTGCTTAAATTCTCATTTCTTCTTTTCACCTATAACCCTACCCGGCTGACAGCAATCCCTCCCCTCTTCTACCCCCCCCCCCACCCCTCCCCTTGTTATGCTGCCTCCCCTAAAATCCTGAGCCCTGTTAACACAGCGATTCTCCAGCCTGACACCAGGGGGCTCCTGACAGAGCTCAGCTGTTTGTATACACAAGCTCCTCTAGTCCAAGGAAAGGGCTGATGACTACAAGCTGTATAATCAAATATTACCCCAACGCCTCCCAAACCTCTCGCCTATGCCTCGCTTACTCTGCGCTTAGACGACGCCTTCCCCGCCCAGCCATTTATATTAAGTCGTTCGGTCTCCGTGGAGGTCGCTTTAAAGGTCACAGACCCAAAACATGTGGTCTCCCTGATATAGGGGTAGACACATGCACATGTAACGTGGATGTGTGGATTGGATTCTAATTCCTAAACAGAAAGGCATTGCCATGTTGCTTTCATCTTGTAAACATAAGCCCTACCCTGAAACTTCTTATGATTCAGTTGAAAACCATTTTTAATGTCTCCTGGTTTAAACATCATAATGTTCTTACCACGAGAACACAATCTGGCCATGAGAACACTTTCTGATCATGAGAACATGTTCTGGTCATGAGAACATGTTCTGATCATGAGGACACATTCCCACCATGAGGACACGTTGTCACCATGAGGACACTATGAGGACACGTTCTCACCATGAGGAACGCATTTCTCACCATGAGGAACGCGTTTCTCACCATGAGGACACGTTCTCACCATGAGGACACTATGAGGACACGTTCTCACCATGAGGAACGCATTTCTCACCATGAGGAACGCGTTTCTCACCATGAGGACACGTTCTCACCATGAGGACACTATGAGGACAAGTTCTCACCATGAGGAACGCGTTCCTTACCACGAGAGCATGTTTTCACCATGATAAAGAGACTGTAGTATTGCAGAATAGTCATTCACTTGTTGGTTCATTCTTCACAAACTTTTCATGCTGTTACTGTACACATTCTATTCTTTTATCCTCTGTTTGGTTGATTTCTCATAATCAGTATGTACAATCATATCCTGCGAACACTATGATAACCAATCCTATCTTGTCAAATTAAACTTCTCATTTTCTTTAGCTGATGTAATCAGTGGATTGTTGGGTAACCGCCTGCTTATGTGGTTGATCATCTTACTGGTTGTGTAGTTAGCTAACTGATTTCTGGTGTGGTTGATCATGTAACTGGTTGTCTGGTTGGTTAACTGACTTCTGGTGTGGTTGATCATGTAACTGGTTGTCTGGTTGGCTAACTGACTTCTGGTGTGGTTGATCATGTAACTGGTTGTCTGCTTGGCTAACTGACTTCTGGTGTGGTTGACCATCTAACTGGTTGTCTGGTTGGCTAACTGACTTCTGGCATGGTTGATCATCTAACTCGTTGTCTGGTTGGCTAACTGACTTCTGGTGTGGTTGATCATCTTACTGGTTGTCTGTTGGCTAACTGATTTCTGGCATGGGTGATCATCTAACTGATTGTCTGGTTGGCTAACTGAATTTTGGCATGGGTGATCATCTAACTGGTTGTCTGATTGGCTAACTGACTTCTGGTGTGGTTGATCATGTAACTGGTTGTCTGCTTGGCTAACTGAATTCCGGCATGGCTGATCATCTAACTGGTTGTCTGCTTGGTAAACTGATTTCTTGTGTGGTTGATAATGTAACTGGTTATATGGTTGGCTAACTGACTTCTGGTGTGGTTGATAATGTAACTGGTTGTCTTGTTGGCTAACTGACTTCTGGTGTGGTGGATCATCTAGTTGGTTGTCTGCTTGGCTAACTGACTTCTGGTGTAGTTGATCATGTAGCTGGTTATCTGGTTGATCATTTATCTGGTTGTTTGACTGACTGCTTGTGCGGTTGATCATCTAGCTGTTTGGCTTTCTCTGGCTCATCCTCTTGTTTTTTGTTTGCCAGAGTGGTTGGTTGCCTGTCGGACCATTTGAAAAAGTTAAGGGGGGGCCGAAGGGGTTAGCACCCCAGCACAGCGCAATGACCCAGGACCCTCTCACCAATGTAGTCGCTGGGCTGGCTTCCTCTCTCAGTCATACTCTCTGTCTGTAAAAGAACATGTCAAAAATGATCTAAAGAAAAAAAAAACACATTTGAGAAAATCAAAAATCATGCGATACCTTACATGTATACTAGAAACTGTATACTAGAAACTAAATTCTTGTGAAATATTATCTTTACTTGTTAAAATAAACGAAGATTTCAATCACGAAAAGCAGTTCAGAAGGAAGTCTGACTTGACAGGGTACTAGGCATGAAATTTACCATGACAATCAGCCATCGCAATGAGCAAAATTGAGAGATCCATGAATAGTGAATTACCCCCATTGAGTGTTAACTGTAATGATTGTTAAATAGAGAGGCTACATAGGTAGAGAGATAAATACCCTGCTACACCATGATGTGATTCATGTAGCAGTGAATATGTCACTTTTGTCCACCGACGAATACGGCCTGAAGTCCTGTCTGGCACACATCTCCATGTTCAGTCTTTGAACAAAAAACACGCTTTTCAAGCGAATCGATGACGCTGCTAAATTTTCATGTCTGGCAAAGAAGGTTTTAATTTTGCTGCTATAATACGCTTTTTATCCAACCTAGGACCCCTGAAAACGAAACCTGGAGGCAAACTGCGTGCTTGCCTTGAAAGGAGCTGAAGATATTAGTGCCAAATAACGTCAGAGGGAGGAAAACAGTCAGACCTCGCGCACTAGCATACAGTCACTCGCGCTACGCTAATGTCACAAAAACAGAACGATCAGAAGCTGAAGTAGGTCAAATTATTTGAGGGGGCGATTTGGCAGAGACCAAAGGAAGCTTACTATTGTTTAATTTCATACGCCCCTCCACTTCCAACAATTGCCCGTCTTAAATCTAATCAACGCTGAAAGATGTCCGTGAAAGGGAGGTAACTTCGCGGAACTTTAGGTATGTACAAATTGAGTTTATGTAAAATTTTGAATATTTCTTTCAAAAAAGCAACCTCAAATTGAATAGATATAACCAGTTATTGAGTTTTTTTATTCAATCGACAGGCCGAATACCGACAACTTCTATGAATCCCTGATATTGAAGGAGACATTTTTGAGGGTGTCGGCATTAGCGTGCTAGGGCAGCACAATGACCCAGGAGCCCTGATCTCACAAATACGGTCACTGTGAACTAAATCCAGCTTATG